>NC_134355.1:110095364-110395364 GCF_048569485.1 Anomaloglossus baeobatrachus | reverse complement strand
TTTTCTTGTTCATTTATTTAAAAATGAAGCAACCCATGCAGGTCCAACACAGTCAAAGGTCTCAGATGTGGTCTTCAAATGGAAACCTGAACAACATAAAAAGAGAGAAACAAAAACGAGACTGTCCTTTATTTACCCATTTTTTAGAAAGCAAAGTTCCCAGATTTGATGTAGTCCAATGGTTCCCACAGTTGCCCTCAATTACGTTTTGAGGCTCCATAGACTTTGAGCCGAAGCCACTCCCAGATTACGCTGCACTCCGCGACACCCGGGACACTAATGAGCTGTTACGTCTTCTGCTGATGAAGTCTAAGCGGTGAAAGTGTGTTGTGCATGTGTGCACATTGTGTGGTCTCACTGCAGCACTTTGCTGTCTCACTATGTATACAGGTAGATACTGACTATGTAATGTGGATCAGCTTAATGGTCTGTAATTGCTGTTTTATTTATTTGTTGTGTGATAAATATCTCTACTAAGTGGAGACTTCATTAAGAGCCAAATAATGTTTTTGTTTTTTCTTGTCTATATTAACTACTGCACATTTGTACTCCGTCATACTTATTTTGCAGACACTTATATACAGTTGCCTGTTTCTTTTGATCTTTGACTATAATATTTTTTTGTATCACTGTATCCAAGTATCATTATCCCCTTGTGTGAACTGTTTTTTTTCTAGACCAAATCACTGTATATTATTTTTCTTACCCATTTTCAGCATGCATTCAGAACAGATAATGTCATATATAGTTTTTGGGGAGCTACCCTTCCCTCTGGGGGACCTCTGTACATCAGGGATTGATCTCCTAGATCATTTTGGTGTACATTGATACCCCAATGTTTTATACTTTTAACAGACTTTCTCTTGCCAATGTAAAATTCACTGTTTACTAAATTAGAATAAAATTACATCAAAGTATGGCACTGTATGGCACTACGTGACACTATGTGACACTGTATCACTCTGTCACACTGTATGGCGCTATGTTAGTACTGTATGGCGCTATGTTAGTACTGTATGGCGCTATGTGAGTACTGTATGGCACTATGTGACACAGTTTTGCACTGTGTAGCAGACCTTGATGTATTTTCTGCTCTTTGCTTCCCTGATTTGTGGATTGTTCCGCCACATACCTGTGTCCTAATCACTCTACAAGCGCTGCAGTCACTACAGGGGATTGTACCTGTGCGGACAGGTCCAGGACTAATATCACTGATATCACACTAATTAGTCGTCGATTAATGACTCCGCACCCCCCCCCCACACACACACACACAATACAATGTACCCCCATTACCATTCCCCACACACACACACACACAATGCACCCCCATTACCCACACACACACAATACAATGCACCCCCATTACCCACACACACACAATACAATGCACCCCCATTACCCACACACACACACACACACAATATATTGCACCCCCATTACCCTCACACACACAATACAATGCATCTCCATTACACCTCCCCCCCACGCACACACACAATACAATGCACCCCCATTACCCCTCCACACACACACACACACACACACACACACACACACACACAATACAATGCACCCCCATTACTCCTCCCCCCCACACAATACAGTGCACCCTCCATTACCCCCTCCCCAGACATAATACCATGCACCCCCCATCACCCCCTACACACACACAAATTACACTACCCCATCACTACACACTCTTGCCTCCCCCCCTCCCTCAGAATACAGTTCTCCCCCTCTGCCTGTCACAATGCTGTTTTCCTTCACAAATGTTCCCCGTTATGTGTCCTCAGCCCTTCCCCACTCATCTCCATTAATTAAACCTGCCATCTTCGCTCCTCCATGAAGCGCTTACCGCTTCCTGATGTCTCCTGTGTGGCGCCCGCAGCACTGTGATGACGTCAGCAAGGTGCTGATCTCATCACGTTGCTGCACGTCGGGGGCGGGGCCCAGTCCTGGTGCACTGTTCAAATGTATTTACGTCTGAAAGACGCAAATACATTTGCATAGGAAGGAGGAAGCTGCGGTCACCGCCACCGGCTCTGCCGCGCTCCTCAGCAGTGTGCATGCATAACCTACCCACACCACAGCTTTCTGTGTACAATGTATAGTGACCGAGAACTGCTACTCAGTGCTTTAGGCTAGATGTCCTCTAGTGATAATCTCCTGCCCTTAGGCTTGTTTCACAGATCCAGCATTTTTGCCGGCAGTGCAGTAGATTCATTTACAGTGGAAGCGCGACACCATGCGGACAAATGCGGTTCTGCATGAAGCACACAACCGCATGGTGTCACGCTTCCACTGTACATGAATTTACTGCACTGCATGCGTGCCGGATTCGGCATACGGTGAAGTGATGGATGTTTGAAATGGGCCTTAAAGGAAACATGTGAGGTGCAGCAATATGCACCCAGAACCACGAGCAGTTCTGGGTGCATATTGCTAATCCCTGCCGAACAGTCCCTATATCTAGTCTAGTTAAACATATCTTTAGACAGAGTATTTCTAGAGAACCTTTATCATATGCTAATGAGGCCAGGGACTAGGGCGTTAGTTCCTGCGCTCATTCTGCCCTTTTAGCATGGCAGCACGCACACAGGTGCACACGATCAGTACACACTGCGTCCTGGACGCAGCATGTCTTCTCTTGCGGGACCGCGAGTGTTGTCCGCAGGAGACCACAGCTGCCAGTGCCCACGATCAGAGTTTGGGCCGCTACGGGCTTTAACTCTATTCTTCCTGTGGAGAACACTCGCATTCCCGCAGCATAAACTGAGATGCTGCGGCTTGGAAAGCCACACTGCATGTCAGTTTACGCAGTGGAGAAATGAAGCACAGTGGGTATGGGATTTTTATAAGTCCAATTCACTGTGCTTCTACTGTACAATGCAGCGTTTTGGATGCAGTGAAACCACATCCAAAACGCTGCAAATTATGATCATGTGTACCCACCCTAACGTGCAGTTTTATCACACAGCACAATGCCACAGATGTCACAAGTTTTGAGGGAGTGTGCAATGGGCATGCTGACTGTAGCAATGTCCACCAGAGCTGTTGCTCATAAATTGGATGTTCATTTCTCTACCATAAGCCATCTCCAAAGGCGTTTTAAAGAATTTGGCAGTACATCCAACCGGCCTCACAACCGCAGACCATGTGTAACCGCACCAGGACAGGACCTCCACATCCAGCATCTTCACCTCCAAGATCATCTGAGACCGGCCAACAGGACAGCTGCCGCAACAATCGCTTTGCATAATCAAAGAATTAATGGCCTTGCACAAACTGTCAGAAGCCGTCTCCGTGAAGCTCATCTGCTGCTCCTCATCCTCATCGGGGTCTCCACCTGACTGCAGTTCATCATCGTAACCGACTTGAGTGGACGAACGCTCACATTTTATGGCATCTGGCACTTTGCAGAGGTGAACTCTGCACGGATTAATGCCGGTTTTCACCGTACAGGGCAGTTGGCAGACTGTGTGTATGGCATTGTGTGGTTGAGCGGTTTGTAAATCGAGTGGTCCATGATGGTGGTGAGGTTATCATATGGCCAGGTGTATGTTATGGACAACGAGCACAGGTGCATTTTATTGATGTCATTTTAAAGGCACAGAGATACCGTGACAAGATCATGGGGCCCATTGTTGTGCCATTAATGTTGAGGAGGACCTTTACATCAAATACTTAATTAACCTTTTGACAAGGGATTGTGGGAAATATATCGATTTGCCTTACATAATTCAGGTTTCAGATCATATACATGACACAGATATAAAGATGGCTGCTATTTCCTGTTATCCACACCTTGCTTGGAATGCAAGGAATGTCCAGATGAAAGAAGACCCCTGGTCAAGCTAGAAGACATCACAGACCAAACCATCAGCATGGATGCACCAGATGACGTCCCTCCCATCGTCATGGTTTCATCCACTGGAGTCAGACCTGCCCATCAACAGCAACACGGATCTCCCCATTCGCTAGCCCATGAACTGTCCCACTAAATGGGCATATCTGAACTTGTGTACGCCCCTAGCCTATATCAAGAGGATGCATGAGTCTCCTCTGTCTGTTTGGTGCCATTTTCTACTGTGACCAAGAAGAGACTTCATATCCGACTGTGTCTGGTGTGGATTCTTTTATGCATGCACTTGGCCCATATCAATTCGGCCAGGCAGTAGGCAACTAGTGATCTCTGGTTAAGAGTTCACCTTAACATTAATGCACGACTATCGCCTCCTGTTGCAATATGATAATATTCGGCCCCATGTTACAAGGATCTGTACACCATTCCTGGAAGCTGAAAACATCCCAGTTCTTGCTTGACCAGCAAACTCACACTGGACTTGTCACCCACTGAGCATGTTTGGGATGTTCAAGATTGGCATATACCGCAGCGTGTTCAAGATCCTGCCAATATTCAGTAACTGCACAGCCAATTAAGAGGAGAGGAGCAACAGTCAACAGACCACAATCAACAACCTGATCAACTCTATGCGAAGGAGATGTGTTACTACACTGAGAGAGGCAAATGGTGGTCACACTAGATACTGACTGATTTTCTGACCTCCCCCGGACTCACCCAATACTGCAAAACTGCACATTTTTAGAGTGGCCTTTTATTGTGGCCAGCCTAAGGCACACCTGTACAATAATCATACTGTTTAATTAGCATCTTGAGAGGCTGGATTGATTATCTTGGCAACAGAGAAGGGCTCACTATGGCTGGAGTCACACTTGTGTGTATCGCATCGCCCGGACTAGCTGTGGCTTTCCTGACAGGAGCGTGCATCTGCATCGAAATATTTGTAGCTGACCCACTCCTGTCAAAAGAGCCATGCGATGCAGTGATATGCGATCCTTGTGCGAGTCCAGCCTTAGGCCGGAGTCACACTTGTGCGTATCTTGCGAGAGTCTTGCATCACATCACCCAGCACAGCCTGATGCTTTCTGGACAAGAGCGTCTGAACTGTATAGTAATACAGCAGCTGACACACTCCTGTCCAGAGAATGTGTGGCCGTGCCGGGTGATGCGATGTGAGACTCACGCGAGATACGCAAAGTGTGACTCCAGCCTTAGGGGTACTTTACACGCTGTGACATCGCTACTGCGATATCGTCGGGGTCAAATAGAAAGTGACGCACATTCGGCGCCGGTGACGACGTCGCAACGTGTAAAGCCTAGAAGCACCGATAAACGATCGCAAAAGCGTTGAAAATCAGTGATCTGTGTAGCGTCCGTCATTTTCATAATGTCGCACCAATAAGAGATACGATGTTGTTCCTCGTTTCTGCGGCAGCACACATCGCTGTGTGTGAAGCCGCAGGAGCGAGGAACATCTCCTTACCTGCCTCCACCGGCTATGCGGAAGGAAGGAGGTGGGCGTGATGTTTACGTCCCGCTCATCTCCGTCCCTCCGCTTCTATTGGCCGCCTGCCGTGTGACGTCACTGTGACGCTGCACGAACCGCCCCCTTAGGAAGGAGGCGGGTCGCCGGCCAGAGTGACGTTGCAGGGCAGGTATGTGCGTGTGAAGCTGCCGTAGCGATAATGTTCGCTACGGCAGCTATCACAAGATATCGCATGTGCGACGGGGGTGGGTACAATCGCGCTCAGCATCGATAGCCGATGCTAGCGATGTCGCAACGTGCAAAGTACCCCTTACACCGATTTTATACAAATTTGCTAACAAAGGCCTTTTGTGTACATTGAAAAAGTCTTAGATCTTTAAGTACAGCTGATGAAAAAATCGGAGCAAAAACTAAAGTATTGTGTTTTTATATTTTTGTTCAGTGTATTTTTCCTCAGTGTCAATATGAGCGTCAAATGCCCCCTCAGTGTCCCAGGGGCACACTCATATGGTACTTATTTTCCTGCATTCTTTATAGATGTATTAAACATAATATAATGGTTATTTGATTCTGCTCATTTGTTTACACTTGCTTAATTCTCTCTTTGTGAGACTCACATACTTTAAAATCTTGGAGCCATTATTTGCACACACCCTGTTTACTTACTTATTTTCCCCAATGTATATATAAAGAATTTGATACACTGCCAATTTTGCAAGTGTTCCCACCTATGAGTTAAAGCCCCGTTAAACGCAACGACATCGCTAACGAGATATCACTGGGGTCACGGAATTCGTGACGCATATCCGGCGTCGTTAGCGATGTTGTTGCGTTTGACACCTACGAGCGACCGCTAACGATCCAAAAGGAGCAAACATCGTTAATTGTTGACACGTCGTTCCTTTCCAAAAGATCGTTGATCTTTGAGGACGCAGGTTGTTAGTCGTTGCTGAGGCAGCACACATCGCTACACGTGACACCCCGGGAACGACGAGCAACAGCGTTCCTGCGTCCTCCGGCAACTAGGTGGGAGGGACATTAATGCGGCTGCTCTCCGCCCCTCCGCTTCTATTGGTGGCCCGCTGTGTGATGTCGCTGTGACGCCGCACGAACCTCCCCCTTAAACAAGAGTTTGTTCACCGGTCACAGCGACGTCATTAGGAAGGTAAGTACGTGTAACGCGTACTAGCGATATTGTTTGCCACGGGCAGCGATTTGCCCGTGACGCACACACGACGGGGGCGGGTGCGATAGCTGCGATGTCGCAGCGTGTAAAGCGGCCTTTAGAATGGAGAGGTCTGTAATTTTTAAAACATGTAATTTTTATTAAACATTCACCAAACTTATGACACAAGGTTACAGTGTGGCCTTTTGATTACAGTAGAACACAAATTCTCACAATCACATTATTAATGCTTAAACACTAAAGATTCCATTAAATCCAATAATGAAAACTACGCTCAGTACAGATGATTCTAGTAATTATTCAGCATTAACATGTGAGCAGTCAAACACCTGAACATCTTAGAGCAAAGACAGGTAAGTCCAACAGCCTAGTTGACTGACCACACTTGTTTATTCTTTCTAAATTATCCAGAATAAAACAAATAATAAGAAAGAACCAATCCAACAGAACATATCAACCTACTATTTTTTTAAGGTACATACATTCTTCACTGCGCTATCCCATGCCCAAATTTTTGCTATGCCCGTCAGTTACAGGAGTACCCAGAGTATGCCATCCACTGCCCCTAATTGATTGTTCTAGGGCTCCTAGTCTGCCCGCTATCATGTGTTCCATAACCGTTTTGATGGATCTTGGCGAGAATGGAGAGGTCTGTAATTTTTATCGTAGGTATACTTCAACTGAGACACACAAAATCAAGAAAAAAAATCCAGAAAATCATATTGTATGATTTTTAAATAATTAACTTGCATTTTATAGCATGAAATAAATATTTAATACAATAGAAAAACAGAACTTAAATTTTGGTACAAAAATCTTTGTTTTCAATTACAGAGGTCAGACGTTTACAGTAGTTGTTGAACAAGTTTGTACACACTGCAGCAGGCATTGTGGTGCACTCCTCCATATAAATCTCCATATCTTTCATGTTTCAGGGCTGTCACTGAGCAACATTGAGTTTCAGTTCCCTCCAAAGATTTTCTATTGGGTTCAAGTCTAGAGACTGTCTAGGCCACTCCAGGACCTTGGAATGCTTCTTACGGAGTCACTCCTTAGTTGCTCTGGCTTTGTATCTCTGGTCATTGTCATGCTGGAAGACCCAACCATGGCCCATCTTCAATGCTTTTACTTAGGGAAGGAGGTTATTGGCCAGAATCTTGTGATACATGATCCCATATATCCTCCCTTCAATATGGGGAAGTTGTCCTCTCCCCTTTACAGAAAAGCACCCCCAAAATATGATATTTCCACCCTCCATGCTTCACGGTTGGGATGGTGTTCTTAGGGTTGCACTCATCCTTCTTCCTCCATGGCGAGTGGAGTTGATACCAAAAAGTTCTATTTCTTTGTCGCTCCATTGGGAGACCCAGACAATCGGGTGTATAGCTTCTGCCTCCGGAGGCCACACAAAGTATTACACTTTAAAAGTGTAACCCCTCCCCTCTGCCTATACACCCTCCCGTGCATCACGGGCTCCTCAGTTTTATGCTTTGTGTGGAAGGAGGCACACATCCACTCATGCATTCTCATTTTAGTTATATCGGTTGGAAGAAAAGCGGGCCCCCACGGGGCCCCCGGCATGTTCCCTTCTCACCCCACTACGTCGGCGGTGCTGTTAAGGTTGAGGTACCCATTGCGGGTACAAAGGCCGGAGCCTCATGCCGTCTCCTTCACCATCCCTTAGCGGCTCTGGGAGAAGTGGGATCCTGACCGGTCATCCATTTACTGGGACCGGGCTCCCTCCACAGCCCCTGTGGGAATCTGCCGGACAGGAGTCTATTCATCCTCAGGGACCGGGCCCTGCATCTATAAGGTACTCTGTGTTCCCATGGGGACTGTGCATGGAGCGCCTTTTTCCCGGACGCTGCAGCAGCTGCTGATTTGTGAAGACCGGCGGACTTCCGCGCCGACCGCGCCTGCTTGTCGGCCGCGGTCTTAAATTTAGTCCCCGGCTTCATCGCGGCCTAGTAGCAAAACTCCCGCCCCCGGGCCTGTCTGTCAGGGGTAAGGGCGGGACGGCCGACCTGACGTCGGATGTGAGGGCCGGAGCATCCTGTATGTTTCCTCCCCCCTCACTGATCACTGTGGGGACCCCAGATTCCCGCACTTTCCTAGCGCCGCCCACGGCTCCACTCCTCCCCTGAGAGCTCCGGCAGCCATTTTTCTGCCATTCTGCCGGTGGAGGATTATCAGGGAAGAGCTCTGCAGCTCTGGGAGACCTAAGGCAGGGAATCTGGAGGACACACACTCCGCTTTTTAGCGGTCGGTAAGCCACACCGGTCACCCGGTGCTGGTCCCCCTAGGGTGCCGGAATAGATACGTATTCTGTATATATATATTTCTGTTCGGCCGGGCTGTATACCCTTTCCCATATACCCTCAGTGATCACTCTCCTAGGAGACAACAGCATGTCGTCCACAAGGAGCAAGAGCGCTAAGGCACAGGGGTTTTTTTGCGTCCTGTACCTCTTGTGCGGCTAGGTTACCTGCGGGTTCCACCTACCCTCACTGTGAGCAATGCTCGACCCCTGTTTCGCTTGCTCAGCCGGAGCCTCGGTCACTAGTGGGCCCCTCGGCTCAGGTAGACCCACCTGCTCCACCTGTCCAGGCGGCAGGGACAGAGTTTGCAGTTTTTGCTGAGAAACTCTCTGAGTCACTTTCACAATCCATGGCTCAGTCTATGGACAAATGGTCTGCCAAGCTGCTAGAAGCCTTGCAGTCCAGACCGGTCCTTACACAGGCCCCGGGCCCTGTTGGTTCGTCGCCTCCAGGTACCTCTCGGTCCGCGTCGCAGCGCGCTCCCGGGGGGGACCCTAGACCTCACGTGGAGGACTCCTGCACGGACCACAGACCGGCTAAGCGGGCTCGCTGGGAATCTTCCCCGACTTCTTCACGCTGCTCGGGGTCCCACCTTGATGACTCTCTGGAGGACGAGGCGGACGGCGCAGCTCAGGGCTCTGACCCTGACGTCTCCCTCAACCTTGATATACCTGAAGGGGACGCCTTAGTAAATGATCTTATCTCGTCCATCAACCAGGTGTTAGATCTATCTCCCCCGCCTCCACCTGTAGAGGAGTCGGCTTCTCAGCAGGAGAAACACCAGTTTCGGTTCCCCAAACGTACACGGAGTGCGTTTTTCGATCACTCTAACTTCAGAGATGCTGTCCAGAAGCCCAGAGCGGTTCCGGACAAGCGCTTTACTAAGCGCCTTACTGACACACGTTACCCCTTCCCCTCTGACGTTGTTAAGGGTTGGGCTCAATGTCCCAAGGTGGATCCTCCAGTCTCTAGATTGGCGGCTAGATCTGTGGTATCGGTTGCAGATGGCTCATCGCTAAAAGATGCCACTGACAGGCAGATAGAGCTCCTGGTGAAATCCATCTATGAAGCCACGGGCGCGTCTTTTGCCCCGGCTTTTGCAGTCTTGTGGGCACTCCAAGCTATCTCAGCTTGTCTGGCTGAGATTAATGCGGTCACACGTACTTCTGCTCCGCAGGTTACGTCTTTGACTTCTCAGGCGTCGGCATTTTCTTCCTACGCCATGAACGCAGTCCTAGACTCTGCTAGCCGTACAGCGGTGGCATCCGCTAATTCAGTGGCAGTCCGCAGGGCCATGTGGCTGCGAGAATGGAAGGCCGACTCGGCTTCCAAGAGGTTCTTAACCGGTTTGCCGTTTGCTGGCGAACGATTGTTTGGCGAACGATTGGATGAGATTATTAAGGAATCCAAGGGAAAGGACTCCTCCTTACCCCAGTCCAAACCGAAGAGACCTCAGCAACGGAAAATACAATCGAGGTTTCGGTCCTTTCGTCCCTCCGCCAAGTCCCAATCCTCTTCGTCCAACAGGCCGGAGAAAGGCCAGAGGAACTCCTATGCGTGACGGTCTAAGTCACGACCCCAAAAAGCCGCAGGAGGCACTGCCTCCAAGGCGGCCTCCTCATGACTCTCGGCATCCCCGAACTGCATCCTCGGTCGGTGGCAGACTCTCCCGCTTTTGCGACGCCTGGTGGCCACATGTTCAAGACCGATGGGTGCGAGACATTCTGTCTCACGGTTACAGGATAGAGTTCAGCTCTCGTCCTCCAACTCGTTTCTTCAGAACCTCTCCGCCCCCCGCTCGGGCCGACGCACTTTTTCAGGCAGTGGACGCTCTGAAGGCAGAAGGAGTTGTGATTCCCGTTCCCCCTCAGGAACTTGGTCGCGGCTTTTACTCCAACTTGTTCGTGGTGCCAAAGAAGGACGGATCATTCCGTCCCGTTCTGGACCTCAAACTACTCAACAGACATGTGAGCACCAGACTGTTTCGGATGGAATCTCTCCGCTCGGTCATCGCATCGATGTCACAAGGAGACTTCCTAGCATCGATCGACATCAAGGATGCTTATCTCCACGTGCCGATCGCACCCGAACATCAACGCTTCTTGCGTTTCGCCATCGGGGACGAACACCTTCAGTTCGTGGCATTGCCTTTCGGCCTGGCGACAGCCCCACGGGTTTTCACCAAAGTCATGGCATCCGTCGTGGCGGTCCTACACTCTCAGGGCCACTCGGTGATTCCCTACTTAGACGATCTCCTAGTCAGGGCACCTTCTCGGGTGGCGTGTCAACACAGCCTTACCATCGCTCTGGAGACTCTCCAGCGGTTCGGGTGGATCATCAACTTCCCAAAATCCAAGTTGACACCGACCCAGTCACTGACTTACCTCGGGATGGAGTTTCATACACAATCAGCGGTAGTCAAGCTACCGCTGGACAAACAGCTGTCTCTGCAGGCAGGGGTGCAATCTCTTCTTCGGGGTCAGTCACACCCCTTGAGGCGCCTCATGCACTTCCTGGGGAAGATGGTGGCAGCGATGGAGGCAGTGCCCTTCGCGCAATTCCATCTGCGCCCACTCCAATGGGACATTCTCCGCAAATGGGACAGGAGGTCGACTTCCCTCGACAGGAACGTCTCTCTTTCCCTTGCAACCAAGACGTCTCTTCAGTGGTGGCTTCTTCCCAATTCTCTATCGCAGGGAAAATCCTTCCTGCCCCCAACCTGGGCCGTGGTCACCACGGACGCGAGCCTGTCAGGGTGGGGAGCGGTTTTCCTCCACCACAGGGCTCAGGGAACCTGGACTCCGATAGTCTTCCCTTCAGATCAATGTTTTGGAGATAAGGGCAGTGTATCTAGCCCTATTGGCCTTCCAGCGGTGGCTGGAGGGCAGACAGATCCGTATACAGTCGGACAACGCCACTGCCGTCGCATACATTAACCACCAGGGCGGCACGCGCAGTCGTCATGCCTTCCAGGAAGTCCGGCGGATTCTGCAGTGGGTGGAAGCCACAGCCTCCACGATCTCCGCAGTTCACATCCCGGGCGTAGAAAACTGGGAAGCAGATTTTCTCAGTCGTCAGGGCATGGACGCGGGGGAATGGTCTCTTCACCCAGACGTGTTTCGAGAGATCTGTCGCCGCTGGGGAACGCCGGACGTCGATCTCATGGCGTCACGGCACAACAACAAAGTCCCGGCATTCATGGCACGGTCTCAAGATCACAGAGCTCTGGCGGCGGACGCATTAGTTCAGGATTGGTCGCAGTTTCGACTGCCTTATCTATTTCCTCCCCTGGCGATGCTGCCCAGAGTGTTACGCAAGATCAGGTCCGACTGTCGTCGTGCCTTTCTCGTCGCTCCAGATTGGCCGAGGCGGTCGTGGTACCCGGATCTGTGGCATCTCACGGTGGGTCAGCCGTGGGCGCTTCCAGACCGCCCAGACTTGCTGTCACAAGGGCCGTTTTTCCATCTGAATTCTGCGGCCCTCAACCTGACTGTGTGGCCATTGAGTCCTGGCTCCTAGCGTCTTCAGGGTTATCTCAGGATGTCATTGCGACTATGAGACAGGCCAGGAAACCAACGTCCGCCAAGATCTATTACAGGTCTTGGCGGATCTTCTTGTCCTGGTGCTCTGATAATGGTTTTGCTCCCTGGCCTTTTGCCTTACCCATTTTTCTTTCATTCCTTCAATCCGGAATGGACAAGGGTTTGTCACTCGGCTCTCTCAAGGGACAAGTATCGGCGCGCTCAGTATTTTTTCAAAAGCGTCTGGCCAGGCTTCCGCAGGTCCGCACGTTCCTGCAGGGAGTTTGCCACATAGTCCCACCTTACAGGCGCCCGCTGGAACCCTGGGACCTTAACAGGGTGCTAACGGCTCTTCAGAAACCACCTTTCGAGCCGCTGCGGGATGTCTCTTTATCACGTCTTTCGCAAAAGGTGGCATTTCTAGTGGCAGTTACATCACTCCGAAGAGTGTCGGAGCTTGCAGCGCTGTCATGCAAAGCCCCCTTCCTGGTTTTTCACCAGGATAAGGTGGTTCTGCGTCCTGTCCCGGAATTTCTCCCTAAGGTGGTATCTCCTTTTCATCTCAATCAGGATATCTCCTTACCTTCATTTTGCCCTAATCCAATTCACCAATGTGAAAAGGATTTGCACTCATTAGATCTAGTGAGAGCACTCCGGTTCTACGTGTCTCGCACGGCGCCCCTGCGCCGTTCAGATGCGCTCTTTGTCCTTGTCGCTGGCCGGCGTAAGGGATCGCAGGCTTCCAAGTCAACCTTGGCTCGGTGGATCAAGGAACCGATTCTTGAAGCTTACCGTTCTGCGGGGCTTCCGCTTCCTTCGGGGCTGAAAGCCCATTCTACCAGAGCCGTGGGTGCGTCCTGGGCATTGCGGCACCGGGCTACGGCTCAGCAGGTGTGTCAGGCAGCTACCTGGTCTAGCCTGCACACTTTCACGAAACACTATCAGGTGCATACCTATGCTTCGGCAGACGCCAGTCTAGGTAGGCGAGTCCTTCAGGCGGCGGTTGCCCACCTGTAAGAGGGAGTCGTGTCGGCTCTTTTTATCGAGGTATTATTTTACCCACCCAGGGACTGCTTTTGGACGTCCCAATTGTCTGGGTCTCCCAATGGAGCGACAAAGAAGAAGGGAATTTTGTTTACTTACCGTAATTTCCTTTTCTTCTAGCTCCTATTGGGAGACCCAGCACCCGCCCCTGTTCCCTTCGGGCTGGTTGTTCTTTTGTGTACACATGTTGTTCATGTTGAATTGTTCTTTTGGTTCATGGTTTTCAGTTCTCCGAACATCCTTCGGATTGAATTTACCTTAGACCAATTTATAAGTTTCCTCCTTCCTGCTTTTGCACCAAAACTGAGGAGCCCGTGATGCACGGGAGGGTGTATTGGCAGAGGGGAGGGGTTACACTTTTTAAAGTGTAATACTTTGTGTGGCCTCCGGAGGCAGAAGCTATACACCCGATTGTCTGCGTCTCCCAATAGGAGCTAGAAGGAATTTACGGTAAGTAAACAAAATTCCCTTCTTTGGTCTCATCTGACCACATACCTCCTCTGGATCATCCAAATGGTCATTGGTGAACTTCAAACGGGCCGGTACATGTGCTGGCGTGAGCCGGGGAACCTTGCCCCTTAGGATTTTAGTCCATGATAGCGTTGTGTGTTGCTAACGGTAATATTTGAGACTGTGATCCCAGCTCTCTTTAGGTAATTGACCAGGTCTCCCCGTGTAGTTCTGGGATGATTTCTGACCTTCCCCCAAATCATCCTTACCCCACGAGGCGAGATCTTGCATTGAGCCACTAACCAAGTAAGATTGACCGTCATCTTATGTTTCTTCTATTTTCTAATAATTGCTCTAACAGTTGTTGCCTTTTCACCAAGCTGCTTGCCTATTGTCCTGTAGCCAATCCCAGCGTTGAACAGGTCTAAAATTTTGTCTCTGTGTCATTAGACAGTTCTTTGGTCTTGACCATGGTGGAGAGGTTGGAGCTTGAGCGATTGAGTGTGTCTTTTGTACAGGTAACAATTTCAAACAGGTGCAATTTTGTATTTGTCTTCTACCAATGGATAATGATCCTAAACACCTCAAAACTCACAAGACTACCTGAAGAGGCGCAAGCTGAAGGTTTATCAATTGCCCTCACAGTCCTCTGATCTGAACATCATTAAAAATCTGTGGCTAGACCTCAATAGTAGCGGATGCAAGCCAAGCCAAGAATATCACAAAACTGGAAGACTTTCAAGGAAGAATGAATGAAAATCCATTTTTTTCATGAACTGAAAGACTCAGTAGTCTACAAAAATGTCAAATAGCAATGTCAGCTCTGCTTCATCGCTCTGTACAGACAAGTGTCTCTACAGAGAGAGAAGCAGGCTGACACTGACAGTCAAAGTTCATTCAAATCCATAGCTAAACCTTGGACTCGGGTGAACCCTGACGTCACCGCGAACACAGTCGAAGACTGCCGAGTGATGAGCAGTGCAGTGAATACCAGCGGAAGTTAATGATCGGACCTGGAAGCAGAAGCGGCCGGGAGACTGCGGCTGAGCGGGTCCGGTAACTATAATCATAATGTTTTTTAATAATGTGCTTTTTTTACAGCCCCTGGACCCAAACTGTAGCATGGGTTTCCCAGGAAAACTCGTGTTCGTGTTCACTATGTGTTCTGTACAGACCCCGAACTTTACAGTTCGAGTTCGCCCATCCCTACTTGTGAAATAGTCTCCATCATGCTAGAAAAAGCATTGTTAATCACCAAATTACATCTATATACATGGGAGAAGTTGCTCTTAGAGGACGTTTAGATCCCATTCTTTATTCATAGGCAAAATTGTGAATGAGTTCCCTTCATTGGAAGAAAAGCCCCGACACATGATTGTTATTGGGTGGAGATGAGTAAAAATTATCAAGTGTAGTTGAATTCTACTTGAATGCAGGGCTGTGGAGTCGGAGTCGGAGTCGTGGAGTCGGAGTCGGAGCTCATTTTGGTGGAGTCGGAGTCGGTATAAAATGCACCGACTCCGACTCCTAAAATATATAATAAATTGGGGACAGGAGTGCAATGCAGAATGTGCTGAATATTTTACTAAATAATAACATTTAGTATAATGCTTATATTTAAGTGAAAAATTTATTGTAGTACAATGTGAACATCAGACATTTAATTGTTTTTATGATACAATAATCAAGATATTTGGATAGAACATAAAATATTTATTGGAATACAACTTTAGAACACAAAAAACTAATAAATTGTAAATATGTAATATATATATATATATATATATATATATATATATATATATATATACACACAGTGTATATACACACACAAGATATATATGTAATCTACTGTATATTACATAGTGTATTACATATTTACAATTTATTACAGTTTTTTGTGTTCTAAAGTTGTATTCCAATAAATATATTTTATGTTCTATCCAAATATCTTGATTATCGTATCATAAAAATTATTAAATGTCTGATGTTCACATACACATATTCATGTACTACAATAAATTTTTCACCTAACTAAGCAATATATGTAGGAGTCGGAGTCGGAGCCGGAGTCGGAGTCGGTGCAAGAGAATTTGAGGAGTCGGAGTCGGAGTCGGAGTCGAAGGTTTGGCTTACCGACTCCACAGCCCTGCTTGAATGTTACCAAAATCTGTGTTTACCAAAATGTGCCATCACGCTTCCAGATCTCACCACATCTTCTGATCACCACAGCTTGTGCTGAAATTTCTGGACCTCTTGCGCTTGGCCAGGACTTTCGCCTCTGGTTAGACCAGGGAAGGTTCTTTGCCGTGTCATGACCTTCTGCAAGCTTTCAAAAATTCAGCTCGAGCAGCAGTGATCAGGAGATGGGGCGAGGAGCAGATGGGTTGGTGAAGGGAGTATGTGGTTTGTTTTTTTTTTAAGAGAGAGAGGGGGACACCAGAGCATAATAAGGGACATTAAATTCCTGTAGAATATCTTCTCTGTCAATGGAATTTCCCAGGAAAAATCTTGTGAAAAGGTGAACTCAAAATTTTGACATTCGCTCTTCTCCACTCTCAGGATTCTCAGTACATGAACGCCTTGCCAGCTGCCAGGTCATTGGGATTCTTAAAGCTTCCAAGAATCCTAAAAAATAAGTGACATAAAAACTCTCTCTAAAGCGGACCTATCTTCAGATTCCACAATGTACACACTGCATACATTACATAGATCTGATGAAGCTGGTGTACTTACTTTGAAAATCAATTTCAGAATGGCTTTATTTAATTGGTTTCTTCAAATGAGCACTTTGAGTCCATCTGGATTAATAAAATACCCGTTTTAATATTAAGCTGGATAACTTTGCAATCATGTATCACAGCCATGCTGGGACATATTATCACAATGTTGTACACCAGCCTCTTCAGGTCCAAGAGATCTATTCAAACATGTACCGCATGCATATTGTATAGTGATATCCCTGAAATAAAACCCATAGAGCAAAGCTGACAAGTGAGCTACAGAGAGCCAGAGATGTTATCTTTTTGTGACTGCTCTAATGGTCAGGGTGAAAAATACAAGATTTCAAGATTTTTCTCTGTTCTTAGCCCCATAAAAAAGTAAGAGTATGCTGGTAGTAAAGCACAATAGAAATAATGTCAATTTCTGATGGTTTACCCTTTAGTATATTAATCGTAGCTGTTTGTGACCCTGAATACGTGTTTATGTACTGTGCTTTGTCTTATACTTTTTTTTTCTCTAATTGCAGTGTTTGATGATGAACAAGAGAATAAACTGTCATACACAGAGATTCACAATGAATACAAGGATCTGGTAAATATGATAAATTATTACTGAAAATTATCTTGGGGTTATCGGGAGCGCTTGCTAAAAACCTGGAATTAATCTATGTAGTGAATGGTCCTGTTTCATCATTGTTTCTCCAGTTTTCTGGAGTAATTTGCACCTTGTTTAACCCCTTCACGACCTTGGACGGATCTATCCGTCCAGGATCGTGTCCCGTTAAGCCCCGCCCCCTGCCGCGGGCAGGCGGCGTGGATCGGCACACATATCAGCTGTTTTCAACAGCTGACATGTGTGCCTGCTAGCCGCGGGTGGAATCGCTTCCACCCGCGGCCATTAACCCCTTAAATCTTGCTGCCAAAGTCTGGCAGCAAGATTTAAATGCGCGCGGCCATGTTTGTTACTCACCGCCGCCCCCACCGGAAGTCACGTGTGTTATCACGTGACTATCGGTGGTTGCCATCGTAGCACAGGGTCATGTGATGACGCCTGCAGCTACGAAGTTTCACTTTCATTTTCCCTCGGCCGAGAGCAGAGGGAAAACCAAAGTGACTGAATCTGCTGATTACAGCGGTAAAGCTGTGATCAGCAGATAGCGATCAGCAATCGGATTGCTGATCGCTATAGCCCCCTAGGGGGACTAGTAAAATAAAAAAAAAAAGTAAAAAAAAAAGTTTTAAAAAATAAAAAAAAAACAAAAAACCTAAAAGTTCAAATCATCCCCCTTTCCCCCCATTGAAAATTAAAGGGTTAAAAAATAAATAAATATACACATATTTGGTATCGCCGCGTTCAGAAATGCCCGATCTATCAAAATATAAAATCAATTAATCTGATTGGTAAACGGCGTAGTCGCAAAAAAATTCCAAACGCCAAAATTACGTTTTTTGGTCGCCGCAAGTTTTACGCAAAATGCAATAACAGGCGATCAAAACGTAGCATCTGCGCAAAAATGGTACCATTATAAACGTCAGCTCGAGACGCAAAAAATAAGCCATCACTGAGCCATAGATCCTTAAAAATAAGAACGCTACGTGTTTCGGAAAATGGCGCAAAACGTGCGCCACTTTTATTGGACAAACTTGTGAATTTTTTTTAACCCCTTAGATACAAGTAAACCTATACATGTTTGGTGTCTACAAACTCGCACCGACCTGAGGCATCACATAGATACCTCAGTTTTACCATATAGTGAACACAGTGAATAAAATATCTCAAAAACTATTGTACGATCACACTTTTTTTGCAATTTTTCCGCACTTGGAATTTTTTTGCCGTTTTCCAGTACACTATATGGTAAAACTTATGGTTTCATTTAAAAGTACAACTCGTCCCGCAAAAAACAAGCCCTCATATGGCAAGATTGATGGAAAAATAAAAATGTTACGCCTCTCAGAAGAAGGGGAGCAAAAAACAAAAACGCAAAAACGGAAAGTGCCCGGGGGCTGAAGGGGTTAATTGCTTTACTATTTGTGCCTTATTCTCTATACATTTTGTTCCACTTTTTAAGTTGTCTTTTTTTTTTATTTTTTTCCGTCAACAACTCTCCTACTCCACATGTTTTTACATGATTGGCGACTTTTACCAGATGTTGGGATTTTTTGACGTATCTTACTCCAGTCCCTGTCGGGAGTAAGATTCAGGAGTTTTCAATTTGACACATTTTTTACAACTTTGCAAAGCATTTGCAACTTTTGGTGCTGAAGTAAAAAAAATCCAGTTAAAGGGAACCTTGTCAACAGATTTGGGGCCTATAAGCTGCGGCGACCACCAGTTGGCTCTTATACAGCATGTTAGAATGCTGTATATATAAGAACCCAGGCCGTTGTGTAGAACGTAAAAATCACTTTATAATCACCTAAACGGTCACTGCGGTAGAGTTGAGTCATATGGGAGTCTTCGTTCTCTGATGCCGGCGTTTCTTCTTTCGGTCATCCTTGTCCTCCTTCTTCTGAAGCCTGGGTGCATGACGCGTCCTACGTCATACACACTTTCCGGTTCCACGCAGGCGCACTACAATACTTTGATCTGCCCTGCTCAGGCAATCAGGAAATTAGGCTTTATGACACGAATCTAACACCTTCCGAACCTATAACGTACTATTACATCATAGGTCGGGTCCCTGCCTTTTGAACCAACCTCAGAAACTTAAGGCCCCGGTACACGCAACAACATCACTAACAAGATGTCGCGGAATTCATGACACACATCCAGCCTTGTTAGCGACGTCGTTGCGTGTGACACTTACGAGCGACTAACAACGATCCCAAATACTCACCAAATCGTTGATTGTTGACACGTTGTTCATTTTCAAAATATCGTTGCTCGTTTGGGATGCAGGTTGTACGTCGTTCCTGAGGCAGCACACATCGCTACGTGTGACACTCCGGGAACGACGAACAACAGCATTCCTGCGTCCTCTGGCAACAAGGTGGGAGTGACGTTCATGCGGCTGCTCTCTGCCCCTCCGCTTCTATTGGTGGCCTGCTATGTGACGTCGCTGTTACGCCTCATGAACCGACCCCTTAAAAAAGAGGTTGTTCGCCGGCCACAGCGACGTCGTTAGGAAGGTAAGTTCGTGTGACGCGTACCTGCGATATTGTTCACCACAGTCAGCAATTTGCCCGTCATGCACAAACAACGGGGGCAGGTGCGATTGCTAGCGATGTCGCAGCCTGTAAAGCGGCCTTTAGCCTACATTATTGCTGGCAGATGATGGCTTTATTATTTGGCCATCATCAGCTCCTAACCACAGGGATTGGAGCTGAGCTCCACCTATTGCTGTTAAATCCATAAATGCCATTGTCAATCCTTGACAGCAGCATGTACAACCCGCAGCCCTGGGGCATGATGTTCCACAAGCTCATCTGCTCCCCCACAGTTTGATCAAAGGTTGCGTATAGTTTGCTATGGCAATTGGGGGTTTGCTGAAGTGCCTCCATGCTTGCCATGATGGGACTCCTATGAAAAACAACCTCTGGCGATCGCTCATAGTAGACCATGATTTTTAAGTTTTACTGTGGTAGTGTAGTACAGTGCCTACAAGTAGTATTCAACCCCCTGCAGATTTAGCAGGTTTACACATTCGGAATTAACTTGGCATTGTGACATTTGGACTGTAGATCAGCCTGGAAGTGTGAAATGCAATGCAGCAAAAAAGAATGTTATTTCTTTTTATTTATTTTCTTTATCGTTCCTTATGGGAGACCCAAACCATGGGCTATATACACCCCCTGGATGACAATCTAACCAGTTCAATGCTTTGTGTTTCAGGAGGTCACACACACTTGCATTCTCTGATTTTTCATTTTTATTTTTAAAGATTTGGAAGAAAAGCGGGTCCAGTCTGGACTCCCGGCATGTCCCTTCACACCCCACTCTGTCGGGGTGCTGTTAAGGTTGACTTTATAAGGCTGGAGCCTTCACATGCCGCGCTCCTTCACATCCTCTGTCGAGGCTCTGGGTTGAAGTGGGAGCCGTCACGGTCCTCTCTGCTTGCAGAAGACCGGTCTCCATCCGCAGCCCTGTCTGGTTCCTGCTGGAAGGAGCATTTACCCCTCTCTCCAGGGACATGGCCCTGCGTCTCAAAGCTAAGTATTGAGACGTTTTTTCAGGGGTCCCGGGTGTTTTTACTAGGGGGACAGTATGTGTTGTATCATTACTGTAAATTCCGGCCGGTTCTGGGGGTTTCCCCTGAGAACCGCGCCGAAGGTGCCTGCTCGTCGGCCGCACTTTTAAATCTAGGCCCCGGCTTCAGTTTGGGCCTAGTTTCGGTTTCGGCTCCTCTGCATGTTATGCATAGCGTGGCGCCGCCCACCGCTCGGCCAGCAGGGGAGGACACTCCTCTCTGGGGAGATGTTTCCTCCCCTGTATCTCTCCCTGGCCCTCTGTTTTTCCCGCTCCTGGGCTAATACACGCCCCCCCTCCTCCTCCCAGCGCCATTTTCTCAGCGTTCTACACTGACGGCGCTGGATGCTGCAGCTGCTGCTGTTTAGGAGGACTGACGCTGTCTCTGGGGCTTGGAGCTGTGGAATCCGGAGGGCACACAGAGAGCGGGCTGGTAAGCCACAACCTCTGGTTGTGGGCTTTTTATTATACACTCTCAGGGCATTCTATAGGAGTGTATTACTACTGGCAGAGCTTCCACCTCAGCAGCATGTCTGTCACCCGAAGCAAGGCTGCAAACATGTACGCTATATGCACTGCTTGTAAGCTCATTCTGCCAGAACCAAGCACATACCCACATTGTGATGCCTGTGCTAATATGGTTGTGTCTCAGCCTGGAGCCTCCTCAGGGGTCCCTCTGGCTGCTCCGGCCCCGGTGGCTGAACCCCCGGCTTGGGTAGCTTCCTTCTCACAAGCTATTTCCCAGTCTTTTGCCGACTCCATGGGGCAGTTGTCCCGGACACTGCTGTCCATGCATCAGCCCCCTTCTCAGGGGGCTTCTGCTGCTCCGAGCTCTGCAGAGCTCTCAGAGCATGTCCTAGGACCCCGTCCCCCTAAACGGAGACGCAGGGACCCTTCTCCTTCTCCTTCCTCGTCCCACGGCTCTGATTCACGAGCCGAGGTGCAGGGCGAGGAGGACTCGTTTACTGTGGGCTCAGACGCTGCTTCTATGTACCCCATTGACTTGTCTGAGGGTGATGCTTATGTCAGTGACTTGATTGCGTCCATTAACTCCGTACTGAACCTCAACCCACAAGAGTCAGAGGAACAACCCTCTCTGGTGGAGGTACACCAGTTTACCTCTCCTAAGAAACCTAGGAGTATGTTTTTTAACCACTCCAGCTTTCACACCACTGTTACCAAGCCCAGGGCCTGTCCTGACAAACGTTTTCCGAAGCGTAGTTCAGATGACCGTTTTCCTTTTCCACCAGAGGTGGTTAAGGAATGGGCACAGTCCCCAAAGGTAGACCCTCCGGTGTCCAGAACCTCAGCCCGCACAGTCGTAGCTGTGGCTGATGGCACTTCTCTTAAAGATCCCACTGACCGCCAGGTTGACCTTCTGGCCAAGTCTGTGTATGAGGCGGCAGGAGCCTCGTTCTCCCCGTCTTTTGCGGCAGTGTGGGCTCTTAAGGCAGTCTCTGCCTCTCTGGCGGAGATGCATTCCCTCACCAGGGACTCTATTCCTGAGACGGATGCCTTAACTTCTCAAGCTTCGGCTTTTGCATCCTACGCCATGTCTGCCATCCTGGAGGCTTCTCACCGCACGGCGGTGGCCTCCGCTAACTCCCTCGCGATCCGCAGGATCTTGTGGCTTCGAGAGTGGAAAGCAGACGCTTCCTCTAAGAAGTTCCTTGCGAGTCTCCCTTTTGCTGGGTCCCGGCTGTTTGGGGAACAGCTGGATGACATAATTAAGGAAGCTACTGGCGGGAAGAGTACTTCCTTGCCACAAACTAAAGCCAAGAAACCTGTCCAGGGCAGGAACCAATCGAGGTTTCGTTCCTTTCGTTCCTCTAACTGGTCATCCTCTAAGCCCTCGACCTCGTCCACTACCGCAGCCAAGGATCGTAAACCCAACTGGCGCGCAAAGCCGCGTCCTCAAAAGACCGGAGGAGCCGCTGCCACTAAGGCAGCCTCCTCTTGACTATCTGGCTGCGCCAGCAACGTCCTTGGTCGGTGGCAGGCTCTCCCACTTTGGCGACGTGTGGTTTCAACACGTCTCCGATCAGTGGGTGCGGGATATCATCTCCCACGGCTACAGGATAGAATTTTCTTCCAGCCCGCCAAACAGATTTTTTCTGTCCACCCCCCCCTGCTCCAAAGCCGCCGCCTTCTCTCAGGCCGTGGCATCCCTGCAGGCCAACGGTGTAATTGTTCCAGTTCCCGCCCGGGAACGGTTCAGCGGTTTCTACTCAAACCTCTTTCTAGTCCCCAAAAAGGACGGTTCCTTCCGGCCCATCCTGGATCTCAAGCTTCTCAACAAGCATGTTCAGGTGCGGCACTTCCGCATGGAATCTCTGAGATCGGTCATTGCCTCAATGACCCAAGGAGATTTTCTGGCATCCATCGACATCAGAGATGCCTATCTGCATGTGCCCATTGCGGTTTCACACCAGCGTTGGCTACGCTTTGCAATCGGAAAGGAACATTTCCAATTCGTGGCTCTCCCCTTCGGCTTAGCCACGGCTCCTCGAGTATTCACCAAGGTCATGGCAGCAGTGGTTGCGGTCCTGCACCTCCAGGGGTTGGCAGTGATTCCTTACCTGGACGACCTTCTAGTCAAGGCCTCATCCAGTGCAGACTGCCAGCGGAGTGTCTCTCTCACTCTCGCCACGCTTGTTCAGTTCGGGTAGCTTGTCAACCTGCCCAAGTCCACTCTGACCCCGACCCAGGTGCTTTTGTACCTAGGGATGCAATTCGAGACTCTGCCGGCACTTGTCAAGTTGCCCTTAGTCAAACAGCAGTCCCTTCGGCTGGCGGTGCGCTCTCTGCTGAGGCACCGCCGTCATTCCATCAGACACCTCATGCAGGTGTTGGGTCAGATGGTGGCGTCAATGGAAGCGGTTCCCTTTGCCCAGTTCCATCTGCGTCCCCTGCAGCTGGACATTCTCCGCTGTTGGGACAAGCGGATCTCTTCCTTGCACAGGCTAGTGGCTCTGTCGCCACAGACCAGGAGCTCTCTTCAGTGGTGGCTTCGGCCCCTCTCTCTGTCACAGGGACGCTCCTTCCTGACTCCGTCCTGGGTGATCCTCACCACGGATGCCAGCCTCTCCGGTTGGGGAGCAGTATTTCTCCATCACCGAGCACAGGGCACTTGGACTCCGTCCGAATCAGCCCTCTCGATCAATGTGCTGGAGATCAGAGCTGTGTTTCTAGCTCTCCTAGCCTTTCACCACCTGTTGGCGGGCAGGCACATTCGAGTTCAGTCGGACAACGCGACAGCGGTTGCCTACATCAATCACCAGGGCGGGACTCACAGCCGTCTGGCGATGTTGGAGGTTCAACGAATTCTCCAGTGGACGGAGGACTCCAAGTCCACCATATCTGCAGTCCACATCCCAGGCGTGGAAAACTGGGAGGCTGATTACCTCAGCCGTCAAACCGTGGACAGCGGCGAGTGGGCCCTGCATCCGTCAGTGTTCAGATCAATCTGCCGCAAGTGGGGCACTCCGGAAGTGGATCTAATGGCATCCCGGCACAACAACAAGGTTCCGGTTTACATGGCTCGCTCCCACGATCCTCAAGCCTTCGCAGCAGACGCACTGGTTCAAGATTGGTCTCAGTTCCGTCTGGCCTATGTGTTTCCCCCTCTGGCGCTCTTGCTCAGAGTTCTGCACAAGATCAGAATGGAGGGCCATCGAGTCATACTCATTGCTCCGGACTGGCCCAGGCGAGCTTATTACCCAGACCTGCTCCGTTTGTCCGTAGAGGTGCCGTGGCATCTCCCGGACCGCCCAGACCTTCTCTCTCAAGGTCCGTTCTTCCGCCAGAATTCTGCGGCTCTCAGATTGACGGCGTGGCTCTTGAGTCCTGGATCCTGACGGCTTCAGGCATTCCCTCTGAGGTCATCTCCACCATGACTCAGGCTCGGAAGTCTTCTTCGGCCAAGATATACCACAGGACTTGGAGGATTTTCCTGTCCTGGTGTCGCTCTTCCGACCATGCCCCTTGGCCGTTCTCCTTGCCGACTATCCTGTCTTTTCTACAGTCTGGTCTACAGCTAGGACTGTCCCTCAATTCCCTCAAGGGACAGGTGTCGGCTCTGTCGGTATTGTTCCAGCGGCGTATCGCCCGACTGGCCCAGGTGCGCACCTTCATGCAGGGCGTATCTCACATCATTCCTCCTTACTGGCGGCCTTTGGATCCCTGGGACCTTAATCTGGTCCTCACGGCCTTACAGAAACCCCCCTTTGAGCCTCTCAGGGAGGTTCCCTTGTTTAGACTTTCACAGAAAGTTGTTTTTCTAGTAGCCATAACTTCTCTCAGGAGAGTTTCTGATTTGGCTTCGGAATCCCCCTTTTTGGTGTTTCACTAAGACAAGGTGGTTCTTCGTCCGACTCCGGACTTTCTCCCTAAGGTGGTGTCTCCTTTCCACCTTAACCAGGACATTTCATTGCCTTCTCTTTGTCCGGCCCCGGTACATCGCTTTGAGAAGGCATTGCATACTTTGGATTTGGTGCGAGCGCTCCGAATCTATGTGTCACGCACCGCCGTTTTTAGGCGGTGCACCTCACTTTTTGTGCTAACCACTGGTCAGCGCAAGGGTCTCGCTGCTTCTAAACCGACCCTAGCTCGTTGGATCAGGTCGGCTATCACCGATGCCTACCAGTGTTCTCAGGTGCCTTCCCCGCCAGGGATTAAGGCGCACTCGACCAGAGCTGTCGGTGCCTCCTGGGCTTTCAGGCACCAGGCTACGGCTCAGCAGGTTTGTCAGGCTACCACGTGGTCCAGTCTGCACACTTTTTCGAAGCACTACCAAGTGCATGCTCATGCTTCGGCAGATGCGAGCTTGGGCAGACGCATTCTTCAGGCGGCTGTCGCCCATTTGTGAAGTTAGGTTTTGCCTACTTCTCAGTTGGTTTATTTCCCACCCATGGACTGCTTTAGAACGTCCCATGGTTTGGGTCTCCCATAAGGAACGATAAAGAAAAAGAGAATTTTGTTTACTTACCGTAAATTCTTTTTCTTATAGTTCCGACATGGGAGACCCAGCACCCTCCCTGTTGCTTGTTGGCAGTTTTTTGTTCCGTGTGTTTCACCGGCTGTTGTTAGTAGACAGAGTTCCGGCTATTCCGAGTTTTACTCTATCTCTACTTATGGGTGGATGTCCTCCTTCAGCTTTTGCACTGAACTGGTTAGATTGTCATCCAGGGGGTGTATATAGCCCATGGTTTGGGTCTCCCATGTCGGAACTATAAGAAAAAGAATTTACGGTAAGTAAACAAAATTCTCTTTTTTTTTAAATTGAGAAAAGTTTATTCAGAGGGTCATTTATTATTCAACCCCTCAAACCACCAGAATTCTGTTTGGTTCCCCTAAAGTATTAAGAAGTATTTCAGGCACAAAGAACAATGAGCTTCACATGTTTGGATTAATTATCTCTTTTTCCAGCCTTTTCTGACTAATTAAGACCCTCCCCAAACTTGTGAACAGCACCCATACATGGTCAACATGGGAAAGACAAAGGAGCATTCCAAGGCCATCAGAGACAAGATCGTGGAGGCTGGCAAGGGGTACAAAACCCTTTCCAAGGAGTTGGGCCTACCTGTCTCTACTGTTGGGAGCATCATCCGGAAGTGGAAGGCTTATGGAACTACTGTTAGCCTTCCACGGCCTGGACAGCCTTTGAAAGTTTCCTCCCGTGCCGAGGCCAGGCTTGTCCAAAGAGTCAAGGCTAACCCAAGGACAACAAGGAAGGAGCTCCGGGAAGATCTCATGGCACTGGGGACATTGGTTTCAGTCAATACCATAAGTGACGTACTCCACCGCAATGGTCTCCGTTCCAGACGAGCCCGTAAGGTACCTTTACTTTCAAAGCGTCATGTCAAGGCTCGTCTACAGTTTGCTCATGATCACTTGGAGGACTCTGAGACAGACTGGTTCAAGGTTCTCTGGTCTGATGAGACCAAGATCGAGATCTTTGGTGCCAACCACACACGTGACGTTTGGAGACTGGATGGCACTGCATACGACCCCAAGAATACCATCCCTACAGTCAAGCATGGTGGTGGCAGCATCATGCTGTGGGGCTGTTTCTCAGCCAAGGGGCCTCGCCATCTGGTCCGCATCCATGGAAAGATGGATAGCACGGCCTACCTGGAGATTTTGGCCAAGAACCTCCGCTCCTCCATCAAGGATCTTAAGATGGGTCGTCATTTCATCTTCCAACAAGACAACGACCCAAAGCACACAGCCAAGAAAACCAAGGCCTTGTTCAAGAGGGAAAAAATCAAGGTGTTGCAGTGGCGTAGTCATTCTCCTGACCTTAACCCAATTGAAAACTTGTGGAAGGAGCTCAAGATTAAAGTCCACATGAGACACCCAAAGAACCTAGATAACTTGGAGAAGATCTGCATGGAGGAGTGGGCCAAGATAACTCCAGAGACCTGTGCCGGCCTGATCAGGTCTTATAAAAGACGATTATTAGCTGTAATTGCAAACAAGGGTTATTCCACAAAATATTAAACCTAGGGGTTGAATAATAATTGACCCACACTTTTATGTTGAAAATTTATTAAAATTTAACTGAGCAACATAACTTGTTGGTTTGTAAGATTTATGCATCTGTTAATAAATCCTGCTCTTGTTTGAAGTTTGCAGGCTCTAACTTATTTGCATCTTATCAAACCTGCTAAATCTGCAGGGGGTTGAATACTACTTGTAGGCACTGTATATAGTACAAGTTCCTTAAAGGGGTTATTCTGTTTTTTCTTTGTCACTGTAGACTTTCAAATCCTCACATTGTGAACAGTGCACGCTGTGAGGATTCTCCAGTGCTGGTGGAGAGACCGAGCAGTCATGTGACCACAAATATGCAATATGCGTTATCACAGCCGCATTCCAACTAGACATGCGGGGCCTTAATCAATGCAAGTGGACTAGTTGGATTCTAGCCGGGATACTTGTGATCAGATGACTGTTCAGTCTCACCGCTGACACTGGAAAATGCTCACACCATGCGCTATGATCAAGGACAATCCATTTAAAAGAACTACAAATTAGGGAATATATATATATATATCATAAATATTTTATTTTTTTTAATTTTTTTTTTTAAATCATTTATATTTTACCCAATTAAATGTCTTAGGCCCTGTGCGCACTAGAAAATGGAATTTTCTTAAGAAAATTCCGCAGCCTCTGAAAGATTACCAAAAAAAGATTGGTAATCCCTCTGAAAGATTGACACACCTGCAATAAAATACCGTAGCAAACAGCACTTGAATACCGCATGTGGATTTGCCGCAATTTTGCTGCGGTTTTTCCACAGGTTCTTCCCTGCGGTTTTTTACCATTATCTATGGCAAGAACCGCAGGTACCTGCGGAAAAGAAGTGACATGCACATTAATCCCGCAGCGGAAATTCCGTGGCAGATCCCGCAGGGACAAAAAACGCAGTGTACTCACAGCATTTTTTAATCCCTATAGGTTTTGCTGGGGAATGACTGCAGAAAGGTTATAAACATTTTCTGCAGCATTCCTTTAGCGAAATTTGCGGCAATTCCACGGTAAAATCTGCAGCGGGCGCAAAGGGCCTTAATTGTCTTAATTTTGGTTTTATTTAATTTTTCTTTCTGGGGGAGGGAGGTGTTGAAAAATGTCAACTGTCATAAATGTGTTGATCTATCAGTCATTTTTTAGACTTTGTTGTTTAAAGTTTGTTGATGAGCCTGATTTGCAAAGTGTTGAACGTTCAAGAAAATGGTAATGATTGTAATATACATAAAATGGTGAAATGAAAGCACAACCACGATACTGAATATAAGCCATTGTGATAAATTGCAATATGGATTTTTTTTTTTATGGCCCTTTTCACATTGGGCTGCCATTTAACTCCTTATTACCCCGATTGCCACCGCACCAGGGCAATTCGGGATGAGCCGGGTAGAGTCCTGGGACTGTCGCATCTAATGGATGCGGCAATTCCGGGCGGCTGCTGGCTGATATTGTTAGGCTGGGGGTCTCCCTACAATGTGTGGAGCTCCCAGTCCTGAGAATACCAGCCTTCAGCCGTGTGGCTTTACCCTGGCTAGTATCAAAATTTGGGGGGACCGCACGTCGTTTTTTTAAAATTATTTATTTTACTGCACGATATAGACCTGCCCACCGGCGGCTGTGATTGGTTGCAGTGAGACAGCTGTCACTCAGCGTGGGGGTGTGTCTGACTGCAACCAATCATAGGCGTCGGTGGGCGGGGGAAGCAGGGAATACGAGATGGAATAATGAGCGGCCAGCATTTTCAAAAGAGGAAAATCCGCCAGAGCAGTGGGACAGCCGTGCAGCGCCGCGTCTGGGATCGGGGAGTATGAGAGAGGGGGAGAGACCGACCGATGGACAGAGAGAGAGAGCGCGACCGACTGACAGAGAAAGAGAGAGACTGAAAAGACCTGCGTTTTGCTTGTCAAAAAAGCATGCGGAATGCAACAAAAATGCAGTCCAATTGATTTCAATGGGTGGAGAACGCAGCTACAACGCACAAAAGAAGTGACGTGCTGCTTTTTTTTTCCGCAGCGATTTTTGGCATCAAAAACGCAGCGTGCGCATTGAATTTTCGGACTTCTCATAGACTTTGCTGGGGAAGCAGAACGCATGCAATTTGGCACTGGAACGCTGCAGTTCAAAATGCAGCGTTAACGTGGGAAAAAACGCAACGTGCGAACATAGCCTAACTGAAGAAAATCCCTCTGAATCCTAACTGATAAAATACAAACACAAAGTCTACAGTGGCTTCCAAATTGTATTGCTTGATGTAATCGCAATTGATTAGACTACAGTAAATCCTATGTATTCTCACACGCCATTTCTGTGATTTGTTACAGGTGGAGAAGCTCATACAAGAACATCTGACTGAAATGGGGATTAGCGAGGAGCAGTTTCAGCAGGCGTGCATGTCTCCTCTCGCTCAGTCTCCGGACATTAAGGTGACTTAGAATTATCACCAGTTATTAATCATTCATGTTTGCTTTAATCATTAGATTCTAGAAATGGTAATCTGCAGATTTACATGTAGAGCATCGCCAACAGCCAAGTAGTCCTGTAATCACAGGATATGCCACAGGTTATACCTTGTGGACCTCTGCAAAGTGACCTCAAAAACTGAGCAAAATCTGCATTTATTTCAGATTTTGCAATGGATTTGTATACCTATGGGTGATGTACTGAAAACCCAGAAAACAAATCTATAATCTGTGCGTGCTGCCTCCAAATCTGTGTTTACATGATCACTCATGAATGTCATTTATCAGTCTTTATTGCATCTCCAGCCTGCGTTCATGTTAAAGTTATGTAAAGATGACACTGAGACACTTAAAGGGGTTTTCCACCTCTGGAGACAGTTGTATTGTTTTAATCTCTGATACATGTATGTGGAGGTAAAACTCATATTTGCTATTGGTTTGCTTTAAAAATGTTGTACCATCTGGCTTTTACAGGCTTTTGTTTCCCTGCACATCCTACTTTGATGTGGCATGTGGATCATAAACCAGCTGACAGGAGCTTAGAAACAACAAACTCACGGACAGATTCTCAGTTGTATCATTCTGCACTCAGCAATACATAGTGCAACACAGAGGCTATAGAAGGCAAATGGTGCAACATATTTTACAAAATCCAATCACAAAAAATATATTTAGCCAAAAATACATTCTTTTAAGCAAAAAAACAAAATTGTCCACAAACTTTGGCAAAAGCTTTTAATAAAAATGGAATTTACGTGAATAACCATAATAGAATATATTATAATCTGATGCTCGTTAACCCCCCCCCAAAATGGCAGCAGATGCACGTAACCTCTCTGTCCCATGCTTCATACTTGTACTATATTTGTGTGTTTTTGCTACGCAACCCATAACTGATCTGTAAATTCTGTGCAAGGGCATATGGACTAACGGGCCTACAAGTCTCATCATGTCACCGACCTGCAGCTCTAACTTATAGAGGACCTGTCCCAGATCAGAAGTGACCAGTCTTCCCCCTTGTGTTATTCCCACTGCTCCATGCCTGTTCAACTTTTTTAACATCCGCTTTACAGTTTCCAATACTTGGGCCTTGATATTTAGTGCTAATTTTTAAGGTCTTTACTAAAGGGGTATGGCCCACAAGGTAATACACTGAGCAGTCTGAAGACCATGAAAATCAGCACTAAGGCTATGTGCCCACGGGACCTCGTACCTTCGGATATATCCGCAGGTACGGCCGCAGGTTTCCCGCAGCTGCCCGCCGGCATCCGCAGCTATTTTTAGCTGTGGTAGTACAGCGGAATAGCTGCGGTAAACCTGCGGACTTTCACGCGATTTACCTGTGGAAGTCCTGGCCTCTATCTCCATAGTGGAGGGCCGGGATTTCCGCAGGTAATTCCGTAGGAATAATTGACATGCAGATATGTGCAGCTGCGGGACATCCGCAGCATATTCCTCACATTCCGCACGTGGACACAGACACTCCCCATGTCCCATAGGATAACATGGGGAGTGTCTGTACTTGCTAAAACCTGCGGATTTATCTGGATTTTCCAGATAAATCCGCAGGTTTTCCACGGCAAAATCCGCAGAAGAAAGCTCCCGTGGGCACATAGCCTTAAAACAACACTTCAGCATTGTTGTTTTTTTTTCAGTGCCGAAACAGCGCTTTAAATTTAAGTGTCCTGTTCCCCGTCATATACTTCCTTTCCAGCAGCTTCACCTTTTTACTAACGCTCTTCAGTCCTGCGATGCCATCTTATGACTGTAAATTCTGACTGTCCAGACTGGTTATGACTAGTGATGAGTGAGCACTATCTTGCTTGGGTGTTCGGTACTCGTAACGAGCAGTTGGACGCTCTGACCGGCTCCATTAGGCTACTTAGTGTATTGGAAGTCACTGGAAAATCTTTCCGTTGACTTCCATTATTATTGGTACTCGAGTTACATCCATACAAGCATCAAACTGTTCGTTATGAGTATTAAACACTCAAGCAGGGTAGTGCTTGCTCATCACTAACTATGACATAAGCTCCTTATCCTTATGGATTTCTATGACAGCCATTGGAGTTAAAGGCAGGTCACAAATTGCCGGAGTCAGACTGGAGCGATGCTGGCAAAAGATGAAGACAGCAGTAAGTGAGTATAAGACAGGGGACTTACACTTAAAGCGTAACCATTCTTTTAATTTTTATTTCATAAATCAATAGTACACATAATAATAAGCAAATGTGTAATATATATTATCAGACACATTTGCTTCTTTCTCTGCCAGAATTGATCAGCCATTATCAAAATTCTCAATTCTGGGGTAAAATCTGTGTTCAGTGAAGACTTTCCGATTACTGAGATAGGAGATGGCGGCAGTTACTGGTGAGATTCTATATAGATAGTAATGATGTGCGAATGATCCAACACAAAGGGCCGGCTCCCTGCTGTGACTGACAGGAGCTGGCAGACTAGTGAGAACCACTAAATTCTTTTAATGGCTCTCACTGGGTGTAAAAGTCCGGTGTTCAGTGGACAAAACCCCGCCCACTCAACAATTTTATTGGCCTGTTGTGAGTGGGCGGGGTTAAGCAGCAGGTGAATGTGGTTTCGGCAGCATAAATATAATCTTAAATATATGTTCACCTGTGGTGAACACATTTAATAGGCATCTATTTAGGATCTGAAGGAGCCGACTCTTTTTGATGAACGGAGCCATGTGAGCCGGATCACCAAAAAGAGTCGTACTGCCCCTCACTAGCAGATAGAGGGAGGCAGGGCAGAGCTCTGCCTCTAGCTCCTCCCTCTGCCTCTAGCTCCTCCCATCATCATAGAATCTCCTATCTCAGTAACGAAAAGTCTCCACTGAATACAGATTTTACCCCAGAATTGAGAATTTTGATAATGACTGATCAATTCTGGCAGAGAAAGATTTGTCTGATAAGATATATTACAAAGTTGCTTACTTTCACGTGTACTATTGATTTATGAAATAAAAATTAAAAGAAAAGTAACTCTTTAAAGCACCACTCCAGTGCTGAAATACAAAGAAACCAAACCCTCTGGAGTGCTGCTTTTAGGATACATCCACACGATCAGGAGACGCTGCATTCTAGATTCAGTGTCATCCCTCCTGTGGAGACGCTGGTGTCCTGTGCGGGAGAACGCAGCGGTCCGTGCCCACAATCAGGATTCCGGGTGGAATTTCCCCGTGTTCTCCCGCTGAGGACATTGGCATCTCTGCAAGCGTAAATTGACATGTTGCGGCTTGAAAAGCCGTGCCACAGGTCAGTTTATGCTGCTTAGGAAAGAAGGTTAGTGGGCAGATTTCCTTAAATCCAATCCACTGTGCTTGTACTGTACAGCGCAGCGTTTTGGACACTGATTGTGGGGATGTACCCTAAGCGGGAAGAAACTTCATGAACTGACAGCAGTGGCGCCTTATGGACCACGCTGGTATCGGTGAGCTTAGGACGACCCAATATTTTACAATGTTAGTAAAAGCAGACGGCATGTGAGGAGCTGGTTGTTATACATATGTGACCATGGGACTGAATGAAAAATCTGAATTCACTGATTAAGAGGTGTCCCAATACTTTTGCCAGTTTGGGTATATTGGATGGTTTTCACATGATGACTATAGGCCGCTTTACACGCTATGACATCGCTAAAGCGATGTCGTTGGGGGTCACGGAATTTGTGATGCACATCCGGCTGCGTTAGCGATGTTGTTGCGTGTGACACCTATAAGCGATTGTGAATCGTTGCAAAAACTTTCAAAATCGGTGACATGCCCCCTATTCCCAATTATCATTGCAGCTGCAGGTACGATGTTGTTCCTCGTTCCTACGGCAGCTGTGTGTGACACCACAGGAACGAGGAACCTCACCTTACCTGCAGCCGCCGGCAATGAGGAAGGAAGGAGGTAGGCGGGATGTTCGTCCCGCTCATCTCCGCCCCTCCGCTTCTATTGGGCGGCCGCTTAGTGACGTCGCTGTGACGCCGAACGAACCGCCTCCTTAGAAAGGAGGCGGTTCACTGGTCACAGCGACGTCGCTAGGCAGGTAAGTCTGTGACTGGTCAGCGCGATTTTGTGCGCCACGGGCAGCGATTTGCCCATGACGCACAGACGATGGGGGCGGGTACACACACTAGCGATCTCGCTAGCGAAATCTCAGCGTGTAAAGCGGCCTTAAGCCAATTGCCTGAGTTTGTATACATTTCTTTACACCATATTTAATCAAACCACATGCGCAGACACATCCGCATTGTATCCTGCAGTAAATATGTATTGTTTCCAGTCCTGACGGACACCATGTGCTGTGTTTTTTTTCTGCTATAAATCTTTCCGGACGGCCTTTGAAGGATAACGTAGATTAAGAGATAATACAATTGTAATCCTCCTATTGACCTGAGTTTAGCTAATCTACATGGAAATCACCGTGTGCTGTTACTTTCTGAACTGCCATAAACTAAGCTTTAATTGATGCGACAGGGAAATATAGGAATGGACATAACCTTCAAGCTGTATTGTTATATGTCATAAATTGTCCTTCTTTTACAGAATATGTTGCAGTCTGTGATTGCTGTAGAAGATTTTCTTGTCTTTAAAGAAATGATGCTGCAGAAAAACATTGAGCTTCAGCTACAAGCCATTCAGATAATCCAGGAAAAGAATGGTAATGTATGGAGATGTCTGCTCTTTACTTTTTCCAAGAGGCAGCTCTTTACCACTTTCACAATACAAGCTGCACATGTTAATAAATAATTTTCACACAGTGTTCCTGTTGGGGGATGGGATTCGGACGTATGCCCCGACGCGGCCATCGACTATAATAAAGCAGACGAAGTCACTGTCTTGAACCATTTCCAGGGGTATACACTTACTGGAGGTGGACATCCCGACCTAGTAAACTGCGACTGAGGAGGCTGGTGTACTTGTTGCGAACATTTATGTCAGAATAACTGTATAATCTTTAGTGAACATTTTCCCACCTGATCATTGCAGGGGTTGTTCGGTCTTAGGCTGAGGTCACACAGGGATTTATGCGTGTCCTTGCAAGACACTCTGCTTACGTTCGCAGCACAGCGGGAGCCAAGTATCATGCGACTGTGGTCCGATCGTGCGATCAGACTGTAGCACCCCTGCAGTACCAGGTGCCACAAATGTAACCGTGGAAACCCAAACCCCAGAATATCCGTGCCAGTAAGTACACCAGCACCTTCAGGCCACATACACAACCCCGACACTAACCTGAGAGACTACCTATTAACAGGTAAAGGGGGAGGGCACTGATTGGATGTAGCCACCCAGCCTATAGGGAGAGACCCAGTGAGGGGGAGGGGCCAGTGGTCAGTTGCGAAGCTGGCAGGAAGTGGTGTGCAGTCAGAATGAGGTGAGGATAGAAGAGTCTGTCAGGAGAATCAGTCAGAGGAGAGTCAGAGAATGAGGTGAAAGAAGGAAGTGACGGAGAGGAGGAGAGGAGTAGTAGTCGGAAGTAGTAGAAAGTGAAAAGACAGAAAAAGACCTGCAGTGAGAAAGGAGTGCTGTGAAAAGGAGTGAGGACCGTGACGTGAGGAACCAGGAACTCCAGGACCTGTGGGACCCCTGTGGAAGTACAAGACTCCAGGAACTGCAACGTGTCTGTGCAAGGACGGAACCGAGCTCACAGACCTCAGCACAAGGTATGGTGCAGATCCCTAGGTCAGTGAAACCCTTTATGGACATTGTCAATTCTACCAGGTGAAGGAATCTCCAGGGTTCTTCACCACCAAAAGAGTCTGAAGCATCAGTAGCGAAGAGGGGACCGGGGACTGAACCACTTAAATAGCCCAGGCTGCCTGCAATAGGACCAAGAGAAACAGAGGGGTTCCCAAGTAGCTCTAGGCCATGGGAGACCATCAACAAGTGTACATGGAGTACAGCCAACCCAGGTCACAGTTGGCATGGAGAACAAGGGGAGCAGATACACCTGGGACCGGCACCCGCGGGTTCAGGTACCACCACAGCAAAGTAAAGAAAGGCAAGTTAAACTTCAATATTGGTGTAGACTGCTTCCTTGACAGTGTGCACTCACATAGACTGTTTTTCCACTACAACCAATCATCCACTGCTGGGGCCTGTCCCTGGTTGCAGAGAGCTCTAACCATCCAGGCTGCATCACTCCATCAGCCCCAGCAGAAACCTCCAGTGGCGGCCCCAAATAACGTGGCCGAACACCGCAAGTGGCATAGTCGACAAAAACTCTTTTCATTTTATTTTTTTTTATTTATAACCCCCTTTTATTTACTCTAAAAGACACTGCCAGGGTCACGGACCTGGACCCCACCACAGCTGACGTCCCTGGACTAGTCCGGTCCGGTTCTGAGTCCCCTGGGGCGGAAGTGTCAAAACCGCAGCTGCGGAGGGGAAGGCCGACGCTGTGGAGGGGAGGGAGGGATTTATCTCCCTATCTCCTCCGTTGCCGGCTGCTGCGAGAATCCCACTGCTCTCGCGTCACCGATGTAACGCGAGAGCAATGCGATATTTCTCTTGCCCCATAGACTTGTATGGGTGCGAGTGGAACAAGATCGCATTCCACCTGAAGCATGCTGCGACTGTTTTCTCAGTCCGGTTAGGGCTGAGAAAACAATAGCTCATGGGAGCTGCCCCATAATATTGGTCCGAGTGGAATGCGTTTTTTTTTTTTTCTTCTTTTTTTTTTAAATCGCATTCCACTTGCATTGTTTTTCTCGCCGTGTGTCCTAGGCCTTAAGCTACAAGTCTACAGTCACTCTGTTATTGCAGACTTGTCAGTCCTCACATCACACACAGTGCGCAGTGAGAATTCGCTGTTGCGGGAAGCTGGTGGTCATGTGGCCACAAGTATGTGATTTGCACACTTCCAGTCACATTCCATCTAGATGTATCTAACATCTCTCAATACAGAATACATCCTATAGGGATGTTTTTGGGGTGTGGGAGGAAAAAGAGAGAACCCGGAGCAATCCATATGAGAACCTACAATCTTCTTGGTGGGATTTGAACTCAGCAAGGCAACAGTGCTAACCACTGAGCCACCGTGTTGCCCTTCATGACTGACATCTTATCAGGCAGCTAAAGAAAAGGATTATACAGCTATTCTGACATAGTTTCACGTGAAGTACACCAGCCTTACCAGGTCTAAGAGCTCTATTTAGTACTGTATTACATTTTGCGTTAAATACATTTGTCAGTAGGAACAAAACCCCTCAGTTTGCTATGTTTCCAATATACAAACAGTTTAATATTTTTTTAGGTGATCTTCCTGAATGCCTGAAAAATGGTACAGATTTTATTTCAGATCTTGAACAAGAGGAAATAAAAATGATCTCTGAAGCTTTAAGGTCAGTAAAGATCTTTTTGTGTATTTTACAAAACTATATATTGCTTAGATTTGTAATTTCAGAAAGAAAAAGGTTCGCACTTGTGATTGTATTGCATACTTTATCATGTGCTGAAGTGATTGTCATTGCCAAGATCCTTCAGCCACCATACAATTTACATTAAATATACATAGTGAATATTGCAGCGTTTCTAATCACTTGTAGCCCTCTTGTGTTTTGGGAGAAGCATCTTATGCCTTGTTCACATTTGTGTTAGAGCCTTCATCACAAATCTACACAAAAAAGCGTTATATTGCCTGGTGGACATGTTGGACACTGGAAACACAATGGTCTTCATTATAGTGTTGTCGTCTACATTGGACATCATAGATGTCATGCGGATAAGACTGGCTTCAATTGGAGTTCGCCATGTTTTTCTATCGCTTCATTGGAGGACTCAGAAAGACCATGGGGTGCATGCTGGTGCCACTAGGAGGCTGCTACTATACAAAAACATTTGCTCCTCAGCAGAGTACACCAAGTGACAGACAGGTTTTTAGGTTAGTGTCAGTAGTGGGCAGACATGGGGCTGCTTCAGCAACATTTCTACCTACAATCTTGTTTTTTATTCACCTTTTCCATTTTTCATTCAGATTCTGCTTGTGAGGGAAACAATGTAATCGCTCGCTCCATTATCCCACCTTGAGAACAGTGTGCAACCCGTCACACGGTACCCTCTCTGGTCTGCACGACAGGACTCTAACCACTAACGCATCAAGAGCGTGGACGTGACAAGGCAGATGGTCCTTGCCCTTACCCCTTTGGCCCGATTGTTCAATATAGCAACACTGTGTCTGGAGCAGATGTTCCACGATCCCAGGAAGCTCTTCAAGAGGTTTTTGTTGACTGTCTACACTGCCTGTGAAGAGGAGTCACCCTTTCATCTTTACAGGTCTTTAGGTACTCTACGTCTCGTCTCACAGGTTAAGGTCCTTCAGATCAACGATACTTACTCCTCATTTCCCAAGATAGCCATATCTGTTTCCCATATTTTTCCCCTCTCTTACACATAGGGGGAACCCTCATTTTCCTGATGGCACGTGTTTTTTTTCCCCATGGTCCCATTGCTACCGTGCTGCTTCGATTCCCTCTTTGGCCTTAGCTGAAAATTTAGGACCCAACTTCTTTGCTACCTATCTCTTGGTTAGGTCACGCCCCTATCCTGTCTTCATTGTGCTGGCTTTCTCTGCATGCTTTCCAAGAAGGGCCCTGCAGACATAACTTCTCCAGGCCTTTCAGTTTAGCGTGGTCATTTCGTGCCGTTTTTTAGTCTTCGCTCATCCCCCTCTGGAGTAGGCATCTTCTGCCCAACTTCCCCACACGGCGGTCCTGCACCCCTGGTGCTCTACAGACTTTGCGCCCTCCTTGCTGTGGAGTCCTTCTCCTGTTTTTGTATCTAATGGATCCTTCCGGTCAGGTCGGGTAAGCTCTGTGCTTGCTGAGTGACTCTCAGTATAGTGGGTCTCCTCCTCCGCAGTCACACCTCTACAGACTTCCTTCTTCCTCTTTTTCTCCTGTATTCCCCCTACGTCGAACTCCAAGGAAGAGGTTTCTTGCCCACACACTACTCTCATCATGCACTTCGCGTGTGCTTCATGGAATGCAAATTTTCTGCAGGTCAGTCTTCCCATCTTTGCTCCTATTGCAGTCGCCTGTCCATGTAGATCCCTCAAGAGCTGTGAGGAGATGACGTCGGCGCCCCCCCCCCTTCCTGGCCAGGGTTGTCTTTCTTTCTTTATCGTTCCTTTGGGAGACCCAGACCATGGGTGTTTAGCTTCTGCCTCCGGAGGACACACAAAGTACTACACTTAAGAGTGTAGCTCCTCCCTCTGAGCTTATACACCCCCTGGTAGCCAGTCCTAGCCAGTTTATCGCTTTGTGTTCAGGAGGTCATACATCCACACATGCATTCTCATCTGATTGTTTGACTTTTGGAAAGAGTTTGAAGAAAAGCGGGTCCATGTCTGGACTCCCGGCATGTCCCTTCTCACCCCACTGTGTCGGTGGTGTTGTTAAGGTTGATTTACAAGGCTGAAGCCTTACATGCCGCGCTCCTTCACCATCCCTTCTGGGCTCTGGATTGAAGTGGGAGCCAGCACGGTCTCCATGCCTGGCAGGAGTCCGGTCTCCATCCACAGCCCCTTGAGGATTCTGTTGGACCGGAGCACTCATCCCCAGGGACATGGCCCTGCGTCTCAGCAGCTAAGTACCTGAGACGTTTATGTTGGGGGTCCCGGTTCTTTATTGTAAGGGGAGAGTATGCTGTATGTGATTGTTTTTAACTTTTCCGGCGGGTTCTCCAGCTTTTGCCTGAGAACCGCGCCGATGATGCCTGCTTGTCGGCCTCGCCGCTTAAATTTAGGCCCCGGCTTCGCCGGAGGCCTAGTTTCGTTTTCCTGCCCTCGCATGTCACTCATGCAGAGGGACAGGTTCGGCTCCTCCCGGCGGCTGTTCTACACAGGGGAGGGACACTCCCCACTGCTGGGGCGTCCCTCCTTCCCGGCAGGTCTCTATAGCCCTCCAGTTCCCGCTCTTTTATAGGAACGCCCCTAGTCCCGCCCCCTCCATTTCTCAGGCAGAGTTCACTCTGCTCTGGGACATCCTGCATTCTGCATCTCTGCTAAGGTGCTGCGCTCTGGGGGACCGGGCTTCGGGATCTGGAGGGCACACAACACTGCGCTCAGCGGTCTGGTAAGCCACAGCCGGTCTCCGGTTGTGGACCTCTGTATATTCTCCCTGGGGTTCATTCTCTGCAAAGCCCCCACTCCAGCAGCATGTCTCACACGAGGAGCAAGGCTCCAAAGCTTTATTCTGCATGCACTGCATGTAAGCTCCTGCTGCCTGAGCCGAGAATTTATCCACACTGTGATGGTTGCTCTAACTTGGCGGTGCCACAGCCTGGAGTCTCACCCCCAGTAGTCTCTCAGGCTGCTGCTGCACCTGTGATTGAACCCCCGGCCTGGGTAGAGTCCTTTACTAGGTCCATATCCCAGTCATTTGCTGAGTCCATGGGACTTTTATGAATATGCATCAGCCCCCCTCTCAGGGTGCCTCTAATACTCTTGACAGAGGACTCCTATCCTCTGACCTCCGTCCATCAGAGCTCACGGAGGATTCATCATCTGATCCCAGACCCCGTCCTTCTAAGAGAAGGCGCAGGGTTTCCTCCCCCTCCCCATCCCACGGCTCTGTCTCAAGAGCTGACTCTCAAGATGAGGAGGATGCTCTCACTGGGGGCTCGGAGGCTATGTATCCCATCGATTTCTCTGAGGGTGACTCAGATCTTAGTGATTTGATTGCTTCTATTAATTCTGTGCTGGATCTCAATCCGCCAGTATCAGAGGAGCAACTCTCTTTGGCAGAAAAACATCAGTTTACCTCGCCTAAGAGAGTGAAGAGTGTGTTCTTTAACCACTCTAGTTTTCAGACCGCTGTGACCAAACCCAGGGCCTGCCCTGACAAACTCTTTCCAAAGCGTGGTTCTGATGACCGGTTTCCATTTCCACCTGAGGTGGTCAAGGAGTGGTCTCACTCCCCAAAGGTAGACCCTCCGGTGTCTAGGCTATCAGCCCGGATCGTTGTGTCGGTGGCTGACGGCACCTCACTTAAGGATTCCACTGACCGTCAGATTGACCTTCTGGCCAAATCTGTGTACGAAGCTGCGGGGGCCGCGTTTTCCCCGACTTTTGCAGCAGTGTGGGCTCTCAAAGCCATCTCTGCTTCTCTGGAGGAGATGCATTCCCTCACCAAGGAATCTATGCCTGAGATGGTTACCTTAACTGCTCAGGCTTCAGCCTTTTCATCTTATGTCATGTCTGCCATGCTAGAGGCTGCTCACCGCACTGCGGTGGCTTCAGCTAATTCTCTTGTTATCCGCAGGATTTTGTGGCTTCGAGAGTGGAAGGCAGATGCTTCGTCCAAGAAGTTTCTTGCTGGGCTCCCTTTTGCTGGTTCACGGCTGTTTGGTGAACAGCTGGATGAAATCATTAAAGAAGCTACTGGCGGGAAGAGTACTTCCATGCCACAAACAGACCAGGAAACCCGCCCAGGGTAGGAATAAATCGAGGTTTTGTTCCTTTCGTTCCTCCAACTGGTCATCCTCTAAGCCTTCCGCCTCGTCCGCTAACTCAGCCAAGGATCAGAAATCCAACTGGCGCCCAAAAGCGCGTCCGCAGAAGACCGCAGGAGGTTCTGCCACTAAGGCAGCTTCCTCATGACTCTCGGCCCGCTCCAGCCACGTCCTTAGTCGGTGGCAGACTCTCCCACTTTGGCGCCGCTTGGTTAAAGCAGGTCTCCGATCAGTGGGTGAGAGACATCATATCTCACGGCTACAGGATAGAATTCTCTTCCAGCCCTCCAAACAGATTTTTTCTCTCAACTCCCCCCTGCTCCAAGGCCGCCGCCTTCTCGCAGGCCGTGGCGTCCTTGCAGGCAAACGGAGTGATTGTCCCAGTTCCCGCTCAGGAACGGTTCAGAGGTTTTTACGCAAATCTCTTCCTAGTTCCAAAAAAGGACGGTACCTTCCGGCCCATCCTGGATCTCAAACTTCTCAACAAGCATGTCCGGGTGCGGCATTTTCGCATGGAGTCTCTGCGATCAGTCATTGCCTCTATGACCCAAGGGGAGTTCCTGGCGTCCATCGACATCAGAGATGCCTATCTACATGTGCCAATCGCAGTTTCACATCAGCGTTGGTTACGTTTTGCGATAGGAGAGGATCATTTCCAATTCGTGGCTCTCCCCTTCGGGTTAGCCACGGCCCCTCGGGTATTCACCAAGGTCATGGTGGCAGTGATTGCGGTCCTGCACCTCCAGGTGTTAGCAGTGCTTCCTTATCTGGACGACCTTCTGGTCAAGGGTCCATCCAGCGCAGACTGTCAGCGGAGTGTTTCGCTCACTCTCGCCACCCTAGCCCAATTCGGGTGGATTGTCAATCTTCCCAAATCCACTCTGACTCCGACTCAGAGTCTCACGTACCTAGGGATGCAGTTCGAGACTTTGCCGGCACTTGTGAAGTTGCCCTTAATCAAACAGCAGTCTCTCCGGCTAGCGGTGCGCTCTCTCCTGAGGCCCCGCCGTTATTCCCTCAGGCGCCTGATGCAGGTGCTGGGTCAAATGGTGGCTTCCATGGAGGCGGTTCCCTTTGCCTAGTTCCATCTGCGTCCTCTGCAGCTGGACATTCTCCGCTGTTGGGACAAGCGGCCTTCCTCCTTACAGAGGTTAGTGGCTCTGTCGCCATGGACCAGGACCTCTCTTCAGTGGTGGCTTCGACCCCTCTCCCTGTCCCAAGGGCGCTCCTTCCTGGCTCCGTCCTGGGTGATTCTCACCACGGATGCCAGCCTATCCGGCTGGGGAGCGGTACATCTCCACCACAGAGCTCAGGGCACTTGGACTTAAGCCCTTTCAATCATTGTGCTGGAAACCAGAGCTGTGCTTCTAGCTCTCCTAGCCTTTCAGCACCTGTTGGCGGGCAGGCACATTCGAGTCCAGTCAGACAACGTGACAGCGGTTGCCTACATCAATCACCAAGGCGGGATACGCAGCCGCCTGGCAATGTTGGAGGTCCAACGCATTCTTCAATGGGCGGAGGACTCAAAGTCCACCATATCCGCAGTCCACATCCCTGGCGTAGAAAACTGGGAGGCAGATTATCTCAGCCGTCAATCCGTGGACGGTGGCGAGTGGTCTCTGCACCCAGCAGTGTTTCAGTCAATCTGCCGTAAGTGGGGCACTCCGGACGTGGACCTAATGGCATCCCGTCACAACAACAATGTTCCGGTTTATGTGGCTCGCTCCCACGATCCTCAGGCCTTCGCCGCGGACGCTCTGGTTCAAGACTGGTCCCAGTTTCGTCTGTCCTACGTGTTTCCCCCTCTAGCTCTCTTGCCCAGAGTCCTACGCAAGATCAGAATGGAGGGCCGTCGAGTCATCCTCATTGCACCGGACTGGCCCAGGCGAGCTTGGTATCCGGACCTGCTCCAACTGTCCGTGGAGATGCCGTGGCATCTTCCAGACCGTCCAGACCTGCTCTCGCAAGGTCCGTTTTTCCGCCCGAATTCTGCGGCACTCAAATTGACGGCGTGGCTCTCGAGTCCTGGATTTTGACAGCTTCTGGTATTCCTCCTGAAGTCATCTCCACTATGACTCGGGCCCGTAAGTCTTCCTCCGTCAAGATCTATCACAGGACTTGGAAAATTTTCCTGTCCTGGTGTCGCTCTTCCGGCCATTCTCCTTGGCCATTTTCGTTGCCGACCCTTCTGTCTTTTTTACAGTCCGGTCTGCAGCTAGGACTGTCCCTCAACTCTCTCAAGGGACAAGTCTCAGCTCTATCAGTGCTGTTCCAGCGGCGTCTCGCCCGGCTGGCTCAGATCCGCACCTTCATGCAAGGTGCGTCTCACATCATTCCGCCTTATCGGCGGCCCTTGGATCCCTGGGACCTTAACTTGGTCCTCACGGTATTGCAGAAACCCCCCTTTGAGCCTCTTAGGGAGGTTTCTTTGTATCGTCTTTCTCAAAAGGTGGCCTTTCTAGTTGCCATAACTTCTCTCAGGAGAGTCTCTGATTTGGCTGCGCTCTCCTCGGAGTCACCTTTTTTGTTTTTTCACCAAGACAAGGTAGTTCTCCGTCCGACCCCGGACTTTCTTCCTAAGGTGGTCTCTCCCTTCCACCTTAACCAGGATATTTCCTTGCCTTCCTTCTGTCCGGCCCCTGTCCATCGCTTTGAGAAAGCGCTGCATACTCTAGATCTGGTGCGTGCTCTCCGGATTTATGTGGCTCGCACCGCTGCGCTTAGGCGGTGCACCTCTCTTTTTGTGCTAACCACAGGGCGGCGCAAGGGTCTCTCTGCTTCTAAAGGCTACTTTACACACTGCGATATCGGTCCCGATATCGCTAGTGTGGGTACCCGCCCCCATCTGTTGCACGACACGGGCATATCGCTGCCCGTGCCGCACAACATCGCCCAGAGCCGTCACACATACTTACCTGTCCGGCGACGTCGCTGTGACGGGCGAACCGCCTCCTTTCTAAGGGGGCGGTCCATGCGGCGTCACAGCGACGTCACTGAAGCGTCACTGAACCGCCGCCCAATAGCAGCGGAGGGGCGGAGATGAGCGGGACGTAACATCCCGCCCACCTCCTTCCTTCCGCATAGCGGCCGGGAGGCAGGTAGGGAGAGCTTCCTCGCTCCTGCGGCGTCACACGCAGCGATGTGTGCTGCCGCAGGAACGAAGAACAACCTCGTTACTGCTGAAGTAACGATAATTGGGAATGGACCCCTGTGTCGCCGATTAGCGATTTTTCACTGTTTTTCAACGATGCAAAATCGCTAATCGATGTCACACGCAACGGCATCGCTAATGCGGCCGGATGTGCGTCACGAATTCCGTGACCCCAACGACTCCGCATTAGCGATGTCGTAGCGTGTAAAGCCCGCTTAAGCCGACCTTGGCCCGTTGGATTAGATCGACCATTTCGGACGCCTACCAGAGTACTCAGGTGCCTCCCCCGCCGGGGATCAAAGCACACTCGACCAGAGCTGTCGGTGCCTCTTGGGCTTTTAGGCACCAGGCTACGGCTCAACAAGTCTGTCAGGCTGTCATTTGGACTAGCCTGCATACCTTTTCGAAGCCCTACTAAGTGCATGCTCATGCTTCGGCAGATGCGAGCTTGGGCAGACGCATCCTTCAGGCGGCTGTCGCCCACTTGTGAAGTTAGGCTCCGCCTACTTCTTAGTTTTTTCTGTTTATTCCCACCCAGGGACAGCTTTGGAACGTCCCATGGTCTGGGTCTCCCAAAGGAACGATAAAGAAAAAGAGAATTTTGTTACTTACCGTAAATTCTTTTTCTTATAGTTCAGTATTGGGAGACCCAGCTCCCTCCCTGTTGCCTGTTGGCAATTTTCTTGTTCCGTGTGTTATCACCAGCTGTTGTCGTGGACAGAGTCTCCGGTTGTTCCGGTTGTTACTCGGTTCTACTTGTGGGTGGCTATTCTCCTTCAGCTTTTGCACTAAACTGGCTAGGACTGGCTACCAGGGGGTGTATAAGCTCAGAGGGAGGAGCTACACTCTTAAGTGTAGTACTTTGTGTGTCCTCCGGAGGCAGAAGCTAAACACCCATGGTCTGGGTCTCCCAATACGGAACTATAAGAAAAAGAATTTACGGTAAGTAACAAAATTCTCTTTTTTTCAGTCCTTAACGAACTTAACTAATGTCTTAGAGACTATAGTCTCTGTTCTGGACAGTCTTCCTAGCATCCCTACCACCTCAGGTTCCCACTGCCAACTCGTATTGTAGCCGTTGGCCACTCTAAAGATCAGAGAAAAGGATTAGCTCAGGCTCCTTATTCAGATCCATTTCCCCTGGTATCTACAGTATGGTCTCTCTCTCTCTCACTCCCTAATGCTTCTATAGAACTGGATTGATTCTCCCACTGTGGACCCTCTACCAAGACTGTGGACCTCTCTACCAAGACTTTCCTCCTGCTTACCGACAGAGCTTCCCTCAAAGATCCCACTGACAGGCACATGGAATCCATTGCAAAGTCAGATTTCAAATCTGGCTCCACAACGTGATCGCCCTCTGCTGCTACATGGGTCTCCAAATCAGTTTCAGCTTGGGCCAAGCAATTGTGACAGGGCATTCTCGCCGGCGCCTCTTTTGACAACTTGGCAGATCTAACCAACCAGATTGCTTTCACCAGAAAATATCTTCTCTCTGCCTCCCTTGATTCAGCCAATTGTGCCATTCAAACCTCTAGCAATCTGTGGCTATCCTCAGATTAATATGGCTCAAAGCCTGGTTTACCGACCCAGCATGTAAAAAGTCTCTCACTCGGCTACCCTTCCAAAGTTAACATTTGTATAGAACCAAGTTGTACTAGATTTATTCAGAAGGTCACTGGCAGTATGCGTACCCTGCTCCTTCAACAAAGACCCAGACACCCTCCCTCCTATCAGACATAGGACCATGCCTTTTCGGTCCTTTCGGCCGTGCTCCACTTCCGAAGGGTCCAACCATCAAGAGAAGACTTTAAGACAGCAGAAAAGAGACCTTTGTTTATGTCAGCTCCCTTCTGGCGTTCTCGTGGACAACAGTCCAGAGCTTCCAGAAACCGATCCAACAGGTTCTACTCCTCTTGATGGACCACACCCACCTGGGAGGCCTCTCTGGGTGGCCGGAAGCCTTCTCTTTCAGGACATTTGGCTTTCTGTAGTTGAAGATGGGATCGGAGAAGTGGTTGCCTCTGATTACAAAATAGAATTTGCCTCATTTCCCCCCCATGACTGTATTTTTGAGTACCATTGCCAAGGGATTCCACCCTCATTCCAAGTTTTTTTTCAAGGCCACTTCTTCTCTTCTCCAGCTAGGAGAACATTACACGGGTTTGTGCTCAAATTTTTTTGTAGTCGCCAAAAAAGACTGTTTCATTTGACCCACCCTAGAGCTGTTACTGAAAAAGTATGTTTGTCATCATTTCAGAATGGAGTCGCTTCGATCAGAGAGAACCTCCCTGAATCCCAACAAATTTGTCTGCTCAGTGGATATTCAAGACTCCTTTCTTCTCATGCCCATTTTTTTCCATAGCTCACCAGTGCTATGTCTTTTTGCTTCTCCTACTGCTTGCTCACTAACTGAATAGCTTTGTGCCAGTTGGCGGGTGTAACCTGCAGAGGAGGAGACAATTATTTTGCATAGTTTCAGCCTCATAGTGGCAGCAGCATTCATTAATTATAATTAAGAGATATAAGTTTTACTGGAAATCGCAATCCTGAAATATGTAATTTCTTTATCGTTCCTTATGGGAGACCCAAACCATGGGGTGTATAGCTTCTGCCTCCGGAGGACACACAAAGTACTACACTAAAAGTGTAGCTCCTCCCTCCGAGCATATACACTCCCCGGATGACAAATCCAACCAGTTCAATGCTTTGTGTTCAGGAGGTCACACACACACATGCATCCTTTGATTTTTGATTTCAAAGATTTGGAAGAAAAGCGGGTCCATGTCTGGACTCCCGGCATGTCCCTTCTCACCCCACTGTGTCGGCGGTGCTGTTAAGGTTGATTTCAGGGCTGGAGCCTTCACATGCCGCGCTCCTTCAACATCCTCTGAGAGGCTCTGGCTTGAAGTGGGAGCCATCACGGTTCTCACTGCTTTGCAGGAGACCGGTCTCCATCTGCAGCCCTGTTCAGGATCCTGCCGGACGGAGCGATGACCCCCCAGGGACCTGGCACCTGAGTCTCAAGCTAAGTACTGAGACGTTATTACCACAGAAAGTGGTCTTTCCAGGGGTCCCTTGTACTTTATTTGTGGGGGAGAATGTGTTATATGTATGTTTTAACATTTCCGGCCGGTTCTCCAGTTTTCACTGGAGAACCGCGCCGATGGTGCCTGCACGCTGGCCGCATGTTTAAATCTAGGCCCCGGCTTCGCCTGAGGCCTAGTTTCGATTCTATGTCAGTCAGTGCAGTGAGACAGGGTGGCTCCGCCCACCGGCTGCTCAGCACAGGGAAGGGACACTCCTCACTGAGGAAAGCTTCCATCCCCTGTATGCCTCATTGGCCCTCCGTCCTGCTCTCAGAGTAGGCCCCGCCCCCTCTCCTCGCTGCGGACGCCATTTTCTCAGCGTTCTAGGGCACAGAGATCAATGTCTGCAAACACATTGTGACAAATGGGGGCCTGGGACAGAGCCCCCAGTTATGGGGGATCTGGAGGGCACAGAGATGCCCCTATGTTAAACAGTATGGCAAGCCACAACCTCCGGTTGTGCAGCTGCTTATACACTCTGTTTATATACTCTGCTGGGGTTTTTTTTCCGAAAAGCCCCCACTTCTGGGGAATCTGGAGGGCACAGAGATGTTATGTTATACGGTCTGGCAAGCCACAACCTCTGGTTGTGCTGCTGCTTATATACTCTGTTTATATACTCTGCTGGGGGTCTCTCTGGACAGAGCCCCCACTTCTGCAGCATGTCTCATATCAGTGCAGGGCTGCAAGGCTGTTTTTTATTATGCACCGCATGTTGACTCGTACTGTCTGTACCGAGCACATAACCACATTGTGATGCCTGCTCTGACATAGTGGTGCCTCAGCCTGGAGGCTTATCCCCAGTGGTCCCTCCGGCTGCTCCGGCTCCGGGGTAGAATCCCTCTTTCCAGGGGACAGCTGTCCCGGACACTGCTGAGCATGCATCAGCCCCCTTCTCAGGGCGCTTCTGCTGCTACGGCTCGCTCAGCAAAGCTCACAGAGGATTCTTCATCTGGGAGCCCGTCCTCCTAAAATGGAGACGCAGGGTCCCCTTTCCCTCCTCGCCCCACGGCTCTGGTTCACGAGCTGACTCGCAGGACAAGGAGGATGCCTTACTGGGGGCTCGGACGCTCTCCATGTACCCTATTGATCTGTCCGAAAGTGACGCAGATGCTAATGATTTGATTGCGTCCATTATATTTGTCCTGGACCTCAATCCGCCTGTATCAGGGGAGCACCCCTCTTTGGCAGAAAAGCATCAGTATACCTTGCCTAAGAGAACAAGGAGTGTGTTCCTTATCCACTCCAGCATTCAGGTCACTGTGACCAAGCCCAGAGCCTGTCCTGACAGACGCTTCCCAGAGCGTGGTTCTGATGACTGTTTCCCCCTTCCACCAATGGTGGTCAAGGAGTGGGCTCATTCACCAAGGGTGGACCCTCCGGGGTCTAGACTTTCAGCCCGGACAGTTGTATCAGTGGCTGACGGCACCTCTCTGAGGATCCCACTGTCCGCCAGGTTGTCCTTCTGGCCAAATCTATATATGAGGCGGCAGGGGCCTCGTTCTCCCCATCTTTTGCAGCAGTGCGGGCTCTCAAAGCCATCTCTGCTTCTCGGGAGGAGATGCATTCCCTCACCAGGGCCTTTATGCCCGAATTGGTTGCCTTAACTTCCAGGCTTCAGTCTTTTCATCCTATAGCTGGAGACTGTCACCGCACTGCGGTGGCCTCGGCTACTTCCCTCGCTATCCGCAGGTTCCTGTGGCTTCGAGAGTGGAAGGCAGATGCTTCTTAAGACATTCCTTGCTGGACTCCCTTTTGCTGGGACCAGTCTATTCGGTGAACAACTGGATGAAATTATTAAGGAAGCTTTTGGCAGGAAGAGTACTTCCATGCCACAACCCAGGAAACCTTCCAGGGCAGGAACCAGTCGAGGTTTTGTTCCTTTCGTTTCTTCTAACTGGTCGTCCTCTAAGCTCTCGGCCTCGTCCACTAACTCAGCCAAGGTCCGTAAACCAACTGGCGCATGAAGCCGCGTCCTAAGTCGGCAGGAGCTGCTGCCACCAGGGCAGCCTCCTCTTGATTATCTGGCCGCGCCAGTAACGTCCTTGGTCGGTGGCATGCTCTCCCTCTTGGGCGACGTGTGGTTGCAACACGTCTTCGATCAGTGGGTGTGGGTTACCATCTCCCACGGCTACAGAACAGAATTCTATCCAGCCGCCAAACAGATTTTTTTCTGACAACTCCCCCCTGCTCCAAAGCCGCCGCCTTCTCACAGGCCGTGGCATTCTTGCAGGCCAATGGAGTAATTGTACCAGTTCCCGACTGGGAACGGTTCTGAGATTTCTACTCAAATCTCTTCCTAGTCCCCGAAAAGGACGGTGTTTTCCGACCTGGATCTCAAGCTTCTCAACAAGCATGTTCAGGTGCGGCAATTTTGCATGGAATCTCTGCGATCAGTCAATGACCCAAGGAGATTTCTTAGCATCCATCGACATCAGAGATGTCTCTCTGCATGTGCCATTCGCAGTTTCACACCAGCGTTGGCTACGTTTTGTAATCGGAGAGGAACATTTCCAATTCGTGGCTCTCCCCTTGGGTTAGCCACGGCCCCTCGTGTATTCACCAGTTGCGGTTCTGCTCCTCCAGGGGTTGGTAGTGATTCCTTACCTGGACGCCCTTCTAGTCAGGGCTTCATCCAGTGCAGACTGTCAGCGGAATGTCTCGCTCACTCTCGCCACGCTTGCAAGTCCACTCTGACCCCGACCCAGGAACTTACGTACCTAGGGATGCAATTCGAGACTCTGCTGGCACTTGTGAAGCTGCCCTTAGTCAAACAACAGTCTCTTCATCTGGCGGTTCGCTCTCTGCTGAGGCTCCGCCGTCATTCCATCAGGCACCTCATGCAGGTGCTGGGTCAGATGGTGGCGTCGATAGAAGCGGTTCCCCTTGCCAGTTCCATCTGCGTCCCCTGCAGCTGGACATTTTCCGTTGTTGGGGCAAGGGACTTCTTCCTTGCACAGGCTGGTGGCTCTGTCGCCACAGACCAGGAGCTCTCTTTAAGTGGTGGCTTCGGCCCCTCTCTCTGTACCAGGGACGCTCCTTTCTGGCCCCGTCATGGGTGATTCTCACCACGGATGCCAGTCTATCCGGCTGGGGAGCAGTGTTTCTCCACCACCGAGCACAGGGCACTTGGACTCCGTCCGAATCAGCCCTCTCGATCAATGTGCTAGAAATCAGGGCTGTAGTCCTAGGACTCGCAGCCGCCTAGCAATGTTGGAAGTTCAACATATCCTTCAGTGGACGGAGGACTCCAAGTCCACCATATCCGCAGTCCACATCCCAGGCGCAGAAAACTGGTAGGCAGATTATCTCAGCCGTCAAACCGTGGACAGCGGCGAGTGAGCCCTGCATCCGGCAGTGTTCCGGTCAATTTAGCAGGCGGGGCACTCCGGAAGTGGATCTAATGGCACAACAACAAGGTCCCGGTTTACGTGGCTCGCTCCCACGATCCTCAGGCCTTGGCAGCGGACGCGCTGGCTCCAGATTGGTCCCAGTTCCGTCTGGCCTACGTGTTTCCCCCTCTAGCTCTCTTGCCCAGAGTCCTGCGCAAGATCAAAATGGAGGGCCGTCGGGTCGTACTCATCGCCCCAGGCCCAGGCGAGCTTGGTTCCCAGACCTGCTCCGTCTGTTCGTAGAGGTGCTGTGGCATCTCCCGGACCGGCCAGACGTTCTCTCAGAGGGTCCGTTTTCCACAACAATTCTGCGGCTCTCAGATTGACGGCGTGGCTCTTGAGCCCTGAATCCTTACGACTTCAGGCATTCCTTCCGAGGTCATCTTCACTATGACTCAGGCTCGGAAGTCTTCCTCGGCCAGGATTTACCTCAGGACTTGGAGAATTTTCCTGTCCTGGTGTCGTTCTTCCGGCCATGCTCCTTGGCCGTTTTTTCCTTGCCGACCATCCTGTCCTTTCTACAGTCCGGCCTGCAGCTAGGTCTGTCCCTCATTCCCTCAAGGGACAGGTCTCGGCTCTGTCAGCGTTGTTCCAGCGGCGTGTCGCCTGACTGGCCCAGGTGCGCACCTTCATGCAGGGCGCATCTCACATCATTCCGCCTTACCGGCGGTCTCTGGATTCCTGAGACCTTACTCTGGTCCTCATGGCCTTACAGAAACCCCCCTTTGAGCCTCTTAGGGAAGTTTCGTTGTTTAGTCTTTCACAGAAAGTGGTCTTTCTGGTGGCCATAATTTCTCTCAGGAGAGTCTCTTATTTGACTGTGCTCTCTTCGGAGTCACCCTTTTTGTTTTTTTTCACCAAGACAAGGTGGTTCTCCGTCCAACTTCGGGCCTTCTCCCTAAGGTGGTGTCTCCTTTCCACCTTAACCAGGACATTTCATTGTCTTCCCTTTGTTCGGCCCCTGTGCATCGCTTTGAGAAAGCGTTGCATGCTTTAGATTTGGTGCGGACGCTCCGGATCTATGTGTCACGCACCGCTGTTTCTTAGGCGGTGCACCTCTCTTTTTGTGCTGACCACACGTCAGCGCAAGGGTCTCTCGGCTTCTAAACCGACCCTAGCTCATTGGATTAGGTCGGCCATATCCGATGCCTACCAATGTTCTCAGATGCCTCCCCCGCCGGGGATTAAGGCGCACTCGACCAGAGCTGTCGGTGCCTCTTGGGCTACGGCTCAGCAGGTCTGTCAGGCTGCCACTTGGTCTAGTCTGCACACCTTTTCAAAGCACTACCAAGTGCATGCTCATGCTTCGGCAGATGCGAGCTTGGGCAGACGCATCCTTCGGACGGCTGTCGCCCATTTGTGAAGTTAGGTTTCGCCTACTTCTCAGTTTCTGTTTATTTCCCACCCATGGACTGCTTTGAGACGTCCCATGGTTTGGGTCTCCCATAAGGAACGATAAAGAAAAAGAGAATTTTGTTTACTTACCGTAAATTCTTTTTCTTATAGTTCCGACATGGGAGACCCAGCACCCTCCCTGTTGCCTGTTGGCAGCTTTCTTGTTCCGTGTGTTTTCACCGGCTGTTGTTGTAGACAGAAGTTCCGGTTATTCCGGGTTTTACTCTATCTCTACTTATGGGTGGATGTCCTCCTTCAGCTTTGGCACTAAACTGGTTGGATTTGTCATCCGGGGAGTGTATATGCTCGGAGGGAGGAGCTACACTTTTAGTGTAGTACTTTGTGTGTCCTCCGGAGGCAGAAGCTATACACCCCATGGTTTGGGTCTCCCATGTCGGAACTATAAGAAAAAGAATTTACGGTAAGTAAACAAAATTCTCTTTATTTTGGTCAGGAAGACCTTCCTTCTTGAGATGGATTGCAGACAGGAAACTATATGACAGACTGCTGATAGAATAGGGGTAGATGCCCAGGGGTGAATAGCCCTATTCACCTGGGCATTTACTCCTATCAGCGTTCTTTCATATAGTTTCCTGACTGCAATTCATCTGAAAAAGGTCTTCCTGACTGAAATGTTGCATATTTCAGGAAAATCTATATCGCTTGATTACTTAGCGAGGGCTGGATTCCTTTATTTGTACACGGAGAGGTATCCTATCCGGCCACCAGATCCACATACAGAGTGACGTACAGTATATCCCAGGTATATATGCAGCAGAATGGTCTTCCTGTGGCCCCCAATGAAGGCTCAGAGATTTTATGTTGAGTACCAAAAATCCTCATTTCAGCCTATCCTCTCAAATTGGGGTAAGGTAGTAGCTGGTCTTTGAGAATTTTAATGTTCATGATTTTAGATGGGTTGCCACATCTGGATGCTTTTTTTTTCTAACTGCAAACCTGCATGCATCAGATACCCCAGCCATCAGCTCATATTTCTCGGGAACGTTATACACTGCAGTATCACAAGCAAAACTACAAAGTGATTGTTTGTGTCATTGGATAATGCAGGAAGCGTAGGTCTCCACTCTGGCAAGGTCATAAATCTGGCATGTACTGCTAGAAAAACCCCTATAACCTCCCAACTGAGCTGTTTTAAGTGGATACAGAGGGTAATTGTACGTTCAAGTAATTTTTCTATCGCTCTGTGTTTACATGAGGAATAGCACTATTTCTGGCCATAGAGACTTGTATCCTGCATTTCACCAGTTTCCCGCTTTGCAAGCTCTGTCTGTTATTTTGCAAAAAACTGAGATGGACAGAAGAGATTAACTACTGTGATCTCTTCCATACACAAGAGTACAGCGGGATTACTGCTAGTCATTCCTTAGCCAGCATACGTAGGCAAGCAGCAGCATGGAGGACATTATACAGCAGTACTGAGTAGTATAGCTGTGAATCCAGCTTTGGGGCGAGATAACAGTATCCGCCTGTCTTCTCACTTTAATCCCCACTCCATGAATTTAAATAGAAGATGTAACCTGAGATCACCATGTCGGCAGTCTGTCATGTCCTGGCCAAGACAGATTGGAGCTGCTTTTAAGAGTGAGTGAAGTGTTCAGGTGGGAAGTGAAGAAGTAAATTCTAAGTACAACAGAACAGCACAATGGCTCAGTGGTTAGCACTGTTGCTTTGCAGCGCTGGGGTCCTTCGTTCAAAATCTACCAAGGACAAGATCTGCGAGGAGCTTGTATGTTCTCCCCCTGTCTGCGTGGGTTTCCTCCCACACTTCAAAGACCTACTGATAGGAAATTTAGAGTCTCAGTGGGAATATTAATAATGTCCGTAAAGCGCTGTGGAATATGATGGTGATATAAAACGAGTAAAATAAAAAAAAAATAGAGAAGAAAGGAGAATTCTCTGATAGGATATGTTACAAAGTTTCTTATTCCCCTGTACTACTGAATTATGTACAGTAGTTTGTTGAAAATTCAGGTCTCTTTTAAATTATTTCCTATTTTTTTTATGCAGTCTGAATCTGCTGATGTAGTAAATAATATATTGGGTAAACATTAAAGCCAGTATAAACGTCTGTAGATTTCTACATAAGGCTAGGTCCACATTTCCGTTGTTTTGCATCAGTCACATGCGTTGCTTGATGCTTGTGACTGATGCTTTGTTCAACGGGTGACAAGATTTGGAATTCATTGTCATCATAAAGCGGATTCCGTTGTAAAACGTGAGCGAGAACGATCAGCTGATCGCTCTCATTAGCCGGCCACCGGGTGATCAGCTGATCACTCACAGAAGGCGGCTGCCGGGCGATCAGCTGATCGCTCTCATTAGCCGGCCACTGTGTGATCAGCTGATCGCTCACAGAAGGCGGCTGCCGGGCGATCAGCTGATCGTTCGGCCGCTGACAGAGAGCATGCGCAGCGAAATCAAAATCATTCCGCTGCTCAAAAAAAGGCTACATGCTGCGTTCCTGCCGCCCGACGGTCAGTCGTTCCATGACTGATCAGTCAGGCGGCGGATCCAACGTAAGCGCATCAGTCACAATCCGCCGCTCATGCAAGTCTATGGGAACAACTGAATCCGCCAAACGGATTGCGTTGTTCATCAGAGCGACGGATTGTGACTGATCGAAAACAACGGAAATGTGGACATAGCCTAAAGGCTGCTTTACACCAGAAGATCTATCGTGCGATAGATCGTCGGGGTCACGGTTTTTGTGACGCACATCCGGCATCGCTGGCGATGCCGGCCTGTGTGACACCTCCTAGCGACGCAGTATCGCTCACAAATCGTGAGTCGTGTACTGCTCGCTAGGTTCCATAATATCGTTTAATTTAGTAGTTCATCGTTTCCGGGGTAGCACATGCCGCTCCGTGTGACACCCCGGGAACGATGAACAGCAGCTCACCTGCGTCACGCGGCCGCAGCCGGCTATGTGAAGGAAGGAGGTGGGCGGGATATTTACGTCCCGCTCATCTCCGCCCCTCCGCTTCCATTGGCAGGCGGCCGTGTGACGTCGCTGTGACGCCAAACGTCCCTCCCACTCCAGGAAGTGGACGTTTGCCGCCCACAGCGAGGTCGCACGAGAGGTAAGTATGTGTGACGGGGGTTACTGACTTTGTGCGACACGGGCAGCGATTTGCCCGTGACGCAAAAAGGACGGGGGCGGGTACGATCGATTGTGAAAATGCACAATCGGTCGTACCGTGTAAAGCAGCCTTTAGTGTGGCAATATTTGTTCTGTATCGCAACATAAAGAAATGATATACCATAGTGATCAGTGGAGTGTTTGGTGTTCTCCATGTTCAGACAGAGGGGACTATTTTCTTCAATTTATGGAAGGTATGCTTGCTATTTTCCAGGATATCCAGAGAGGAGTACGAACAGGAGCAGTTGCGCAGAAAGGTTGGAAAATTACTCTTTATTTTATTTCTTTTAACAAGATAAATTTCTGTTGCACAATGAACTATATTGAGTAACATCTGACTTTTGTTTTTTGATTTTTCATTTTTTATTATCATAGGAAAAAATTGGATCGGATATAAATAAAAATCTCCCTAAAATGTGTAAACATGAGAAAATGACAACTCCAGAGTCAGGTAATAGCAGGATTGTCATCCAAGTTTACTTCAGTGCGCATGGAGCCTAAATTGTGCCCTCAGTTCAGCAAGTGAATTTGGAAAGATAAGGTTGGCTGTTTACGAGCTTCATTTATTTTCATCTCTATCCGTTTGTGGAACTTTACAAAAGTCCACAGACCTACTTGAAGCTGATTATAAACTGTGCAGCATGGTCTAAAAAAACAAAAAAATAAAGTGTGCATTACTTCTTTTCTGAGTTATTGGCACAAATGTAATTTGAAAATACATTTTTAGGTTTCCTATTTATTTTTAAGTTTTCAGTGTCACTTGTTGTATTTTGCAATCAAAAAATGGGGTCTGCACTCAGACTAAAGCGGCCTTTACACGCTACAATATATCTAACGATGTGTCGGCGGGGTCACGTCGTAAGTGACGCACATCCGGCATCGTTAGTGATATTGTAGTGTGTGAAACCTACGTGCTATTGCGATTGAACGAAAAACCGTTGATCGCATACACGTCGTTCAATTACTAAAAATTTAACGTCCGGTTTTTCAATGTTCCCGAGGCAGCACACATCGCAGTGTGTGACACCCCGGGAACGATGAGCACATCTTACCTGCGTCCCGCCGGAAATGCTGAAGGAAGGAGGTGGTCGGGATGTTTACGTCCCGCTCATCTCCGCCCCTCCGCTTCAATTGGCCGGCCGCTGTGGGATGTCGCTGTGACGCTGAACGTCCCTCCCCCTTCAGGAAGTGGATGTTCGCCGCCCACAGCGAGGTCGTATGGAAGGTAAGAACGTGTGACGGGATTTAATCGTTTGTGCGACATGGGCAACAAATTGACCATGCCGCACATATGATAGGGGCGTGTGCGATCGCATACGAGATCGCATGTGTAATTGTAAGGTGTAAAGCAGCCTTTAGAATGATGGTGGTGCAAGTGAAAAAAAATGGGTCAGTAACCCTATAGCAATATATCCTAAAAATATCACTGCACTCATAGGTTATGATGCAAAAAAGGTGAGGAGTTTTTTGATACAAAAAGAAAGCGACTGGAGGTATTCGACGTTTCGACCTGCCTGGGTCTTGTTCAAGACATCACACTGCAACACCGCCGCTGCGCTTGCTAACCTAGATCCTACTATCTTCAAGGCCATTCACATATACACAAACGCCAGTGCATTTTTCCATATCCCTGCAACCCATCCTCAAGCGACTCTTGACTAAGACCCAGGTGGGTCGAAACATCGAATGACTCCACAGATGCTTTCTTTTTCTATCAATAACTCCTCACTTTTTTTGCATCATAACCTTTGAGTGCAGTGAAATATTTTACTTGTATTTTGATCATTGTGTTCCTTATTTGCAGAACAAGTCAGACCTCTTCAAACCATCGAGCAGTCCTTATTGCAGGAAGAACATCCATACACACCACCGTCTGTAAGATGTAAAGAGCTTAGTAGCACAGAAGCCGCTGAAGCCTGGATGGAACAAGCCAGGAAAGAAGCTGGTATACAGGGCACCTTAACTGTAAGAACTTCAGTTTATTTAGTTATGGTTTTTAATCATGTCCTAAGTATGACAGATCTCGAGTCTGGTGAACGGAGTGTGTAACCACATTTGAGATAAGTAAACCATTAATATGGGCATACAAGTTAGAGTTCCTAAAAAAGTGTTACCTGTTTGACTCACATCTCATTCCTTGCTTTAGAGAAATCATCTTTCATGACCTCTTCCAGGCTATGGGGCAGGCTCTTGGCAGAAAAAACAGCTGCCTTCTCTCTTCATTATCCTTTCCTTCTGTGCAGGTGCCGGCAAGCCACTGGTACTTCCGCCCCCAGTATTCTCCGGGGAGTGAAAGTACCAGTGACTGGATGGCATCTGTGGAGAAGGACAGGGAAGACTGAAGAGGGACGAAGGGAGAAGGAATGCTCGAGATTTCCTCTACATACACCCGATGTCATAGGGACATAAGAAGGTCTTCTGGATAAAAGCCTGCCCCATAGCCTGGAAAAGCTCATTAACATTAAGTCATAAAATATGATTTCTCTGTACTAAGGAATGAGATGTGAGACAGACGGGTACCGCTTTTTTAGTAACTCTATAGCCTGCATGCCCATATTAATAGTTTACCTCGCCCAAATGTGGTGACCGATTCCTTTTAACCATTTCAAGACCTGGTGATTTTATTTTTTTCCTTTAACCCCTTCAGCCCCCGGGCACTTTCCGTTTTTGCGTTTTTTGTTTTTTGGTTTTTTGCTCCCCTTCTTCCGAGAGGCGTAACTTTTTTATTTTTCCATCAATCTTGCCATATGAGGGCTTGTATTTTGTGGGACGAGTTGTACTTTTAAATGAAACCATAGGTTTTACCATATAGGGTACTGGAAAACGGCAAAAAAATTCCAAGTGCGGAAAAATTGCAAAAGAAGTGTGATCGTACAATAGTTTTTGGGATATTTTATTCACTGTGTTCACTATATGGTAAAACTAAGATATCTATGTGATGCCTCAGGTCAGTGCGAGTTTGTAGACCCCAAACATGTATAGGTTTACTTGTATCTAAGGGGTTAAAAAAAATTCACAAGCTTGTCCAAAAAACGTGATGCACGTTTTGCGCCATCTTCCAAAACCCATAGCGTTCTCATTTTCAGGATCTGAGGCTCAATGATGGCTTACTTTTTGCGTCTCGACCTGACGTTTTTAACAGTACCATTTTTGCGCAGATGCTACGTTTTGATCGCCTGTTATTGCATTTTGTCCAAAATTTGCGGCGACCAAAAAACGTAATTTTGGCGTTTGGAATTTTTTTGCCGCTACGCCGTTTACTGATCAGATTCATTGATTTTATATTTTGATAGATCGGGCATTTCTGAACGTGGCGATACCAAATATGTGTGTATTTTGTATTTTTTTAACCCTTTAATTTTCAATGGGGTGAAAGGGGGGTGATTTGAACTTTTAGGTTTTTTTTGTTTTTTTTTTTAATTTTTTAAAACTTTTTTTTTTTTTTTACTTTTTTTTTTTTTATTTTACTAGTCCCCCTAGGGGGCTATAGCGATCAGCAATCCGATCGCTCTGCACTATCTGCAGATCTCAGCTACAGAGCTGAGAACTGCAGATTTGCTGCTTTACTTTCAATGCCGGCTGTATTCCGGCATTGAGAGGAAGCGAGTCATGTTAGCTACAGGCGTCATCACATGACCCTGTGCTACCATGGCAACCACCGAAAGTCACGTGATCATGTCACGTGACTTCCGGTGGGGGCGGGGTAAGTGACTGTCATGGCGGCGCCCATATACATATCGCTGCCAGATTTTGGCAGCGAAATGCAAGGGGTTAATGGCCGCGGGTGGAAGCGATTCCACCCGCGGCTAGCAGGCACACATGTCAGCTGTTGATAACAGCTGATATGTGCGCGGATCGCAGCCGCCTGCCGGCGGCAGGGGGCGGGGCTTACCGGCACACGATCCATGACGTACCCAGTACGTCATGAGTCGTTAAGGGGTTAATTTCAAGAACCACAGTGAGTGCTTGCTTTCTTACAGGACTATTTGTAGTTTTGATCAGGGCTGTGGAGTCGGAGTCGGAGTCGTGGAGTCGGAGTCGGAGCTCATTTTGGTGGAGTCGGAGTCGGAGTTGGAGTCGGTATAAAATGCACCGACTCCGACTCCTAAAATATATAATAAATTGGGGACAGGAGTGCAATGCAGAATGTGCTGAATATTTTACTAAATAATAACATTTAGTATAATGCTTATATTTAAGTGAAAAATTTATTGTAGTATAATGTGAACATCAGACATTTAATTGTTTTTATGATACAATAATCAAGATATTTGGATAGAACATAAAATATTTATTGGATACAACTTTAGAACACAAAAAACTAATAAATTGTAAATATGTAATATTATATATATATACACAGTGTATATACACACACAAGATATATATGTAATCTACTGTATATTACATAGTGTATTACATATTTACAATTTATTACAGTTTTTTGTGTTCTAAAGTTGTATCCAATAAATATATTTTATGTTCTATCCAAATATCTTGATTATTGTATCATAAAAATTATTAAATGTCTAATGTTCACATACACATATTCATGTACTACAATAAATTTTTCACCTAACTATAAGCAATATATGTAGGAGTCGGAGTCGGAGTCGGAGTCGGAGCCGGAGCAAGAGAATTTGAGGAGTCGGAGTCGAAGGTTTGGCTTACCGACTCCACAGCCCTGGTTTTGATTGACACTATTCATTATACCATACAATTACAATCAAAAATTTCAAGGTGACAGATGGGGTATATAATAGAAGTAAAGTACGGCCACTCCATAAAGGCATCAATAGAAGGCAAAAGAGAAGGAGTATTAAATGGCCAACCATATAGTCAGAAAAAATCATCAGGACCATTGTCATTATAATATAAAAACTAAGAAAGTTTATTAGATACAAATTCAGACAATGGTAAAATCACATTAATAGAAAAAAACATGATAGATAGGAGAACAGTCCCAGACAAATAATCCCAAAACAGGAGGACATCAACCCAATGTAGTAAAGGCATATACAAAGAATGGGCAAGCAGCACCCAGAAGATGTAGTAGAGGAAGTTCCTCTGACTGCAAATACAAAAAATTGTCCCTAGAGCAAGGCTGCTTACCCATTACAAAGTGCAAAAGTGCTTAAATAGTGCCAGGGCAGAAGTCCAGATATTAGTGGGAGAAGCCCCAACGCGTTTCGCTTTGCGTTGCTTCTTCGGGGGGCAGTGCATGCATCCTATGTGGCCAAACACCCCTAAATACCCCTGTACATTACCATAGATCACCGCCATCTGTGCCGCATGTATCGCGTCAGCGTTCCCCATCCACCCATCACTTCCGGGTCTCCCCGGCGGAAGTGACGCCACATCAGCGTCACCTCCCACCGCATCCGAGATCCTCAGCGTGGGCGGAAGTGGGGAACGGCAGGATACATGCACCGCGGCCATCTTAAGTGTGGGCAAGAGAAAGGGCGTCCCCGAACTCAATGCCACACGGAACATAGCATCCCATAATGTTATTATAGGTCCGTTCCACACTGATTCGCCTCAAAGAAAGAGGGGAAACACTAAGATGCCATCACTGGAGAGACCCAATGTGATGGCACCAAATATAGGCTGGTACATGTGTATAGGACCGACAGGGGTATCCCTGGAGCAACAGGAGAGCAGGGGAAACCAAAAGGTGATAATAATCACTACATAAATGGAAGAAAAATACAAATATAAAGGACACATCATGAAGCATTTACATAAATCAAATGCATATATGCAACATATTCTTGAAGGCTTCATTTCTGTGTCACACAAAGTCCATCATATTGGCCACAAAAAGACATAAAGGCACTAAGAAAAAATAGAAAAAAAGGGGGATGGGAGGTAGTTAAAAATCAATTTAAAAAACACAACATACATAAACACATATGAAATGCCCCTAGAGAGACAGAAAAAACCACAATAACATTATTATAAGAATGGAGAGAAGCTGAGTTTCTCGTTGAGACCCTTAGGTGTCATGGTTCCAAGGCGGACAATCCATGCACATTCTCTCTGTGCCAAAATCTTGCCATAGTCACCACCCCTCGCCCCAAGATGGACCACATCTATGCCCCTTACCCTAAATTGGGTTGGGTCACATCCGTGTACCACCTTGTGGTGACGGGGTAGCGTAGTAAGGCCAGGGTCATCCATATCCAAATCTGATGCCGCAGAAATATTTCTAACGTGTTCACGTGTACGTAGGCGCAATTCACGTGTCGTAAGTCCTATATAGACTAAATCGCACCCACAAGTGGCATAATAGACTACATTGCTTGTACGACAAGTGATATGATGGCGTATCTCAAATTCACGACTGCCATCAGCAGAAGAGAATGTAGTTGCTCTTGTCATATTACGACAGGCAATGCAATTGCCACAAGGAAAAAAGCCACGTCGTGGCTCGCCGGCACCAAAAAGGCGAGGCACCTTAGCCACGTAATGGCTATTGACCAATGAATCACGTAAGTTAAAGGCCCTTCTAGCTGTCATAGGTGGATTAGATGGCAACCTATCCCCAAGGGAAGGTTCAGTCTTGAGCACATCCCAATGGCGTTTAAGTATAGTCCGCATATCCTGCCATCTGTCGTTATAAGTGGATATGAACCTAGCAACAGGAGCGGTCTCCACTTTCTTTTTTGAGACCAATAAATCATTCCTTGGTGTACTACGGGCCCGATGATACCCTCTGCGCACACTCCTCCCACTATATCCCCTAGAATTGAATCTCTCCCGGAGATTTTTAGCCTCTTCTTCAAATAGATGGTCATTAGAGCAGACTCGTTTGGCTCTTAAATATTGGCCAACTGGTATCGCGGAGATTGTGGAGGGAGTGTGCGCAGATGAGGCATGGAGAAGGCTATTCACTGAAGTCTCCTTGCGATGTATAGTGGTCTGGATCGAGCGGTCTGAATGCACGGATATATGAATGTCCAAAAAATCAATAGCAGCAGCATGACATTTGGATGTCAATTTGATGTTATAGCTATTAGAATTTAAAACAGAAATAAATTGAAAAAATTCCAAATCAGTGCCCTTCCAAAAAATCAAAATATCATCAATAAAACGGAGCCAGCACTGCGCTTGAGACGCGGCGGGCACGCCCTCGCCAAAAATCTCCCTCTCCCAGTAGCCCAGGAAAAGGTTTGCATACGAAGGCGCGCACGCCGCGCCCATCGCAGTGCCGCGCTCCTGTAAAAAGAATCTATCCTTAAAAAGAAAATAATTGTGCGTTAAAATAAAAGAAAGTAATTCCAAAATTAGTTCAATCATCGGTGCATCCAGACCGCTCGTCTCCAGAAAAAACCTTGCTGCTTGGAGTCCAAAGGTATGACCAATGGATGAGTACAAAGACTCAACGTCTACAGTGGCCAGTATGACGCCAGGATCCACAAAGATCCCATCAATCTGCCTCAGGACGTCGGAGGAGTCCCCGACATAGGAGGGCAAAGTCTGAACCAAGGGATGCAGGTAAAACTCGTAAAAAGGTATTTTGTATTTTTTTAACCCTTTAATTTTCAATGGGGTGAAAGGGGGGTGATTTGAACTTTTAGGTTTTTTTTGTTTTTTTTTTTAATTTTTTAAAACTTTTTTTTTTTTTTTACTTTTTTTTTTTTTATTTTACTAGTCCCCCTAGGGGGCTATAGCGATCAGCAATCCGATCGCTCTGCACTATCTGCAGATCTCAGCTACAGAGCTGAGAACTGCAGATTTGCTGCTTTACTTTCAATGCCGGCTGTATTCCGGCATTGAGAGGAAGCGAGTCATGTTAGCTACAGGCGTCATCACATGACCCTGTGCTACCATGGCAACCACCGAAAGTCACGTGATCATGTCACGTGACTTCCGGTGGGGGCGGGGTAAGTGACTGTCATGGCGGCGCCCATATACATATCGCTGCCAGATTTTGGCAGCGAAATGCAAGGGGTTAATGGCCGCGGGTGGAAGCGATTTTATGATACAATAATCAAGATATTTGGATAGAACATAAAATATTTATTGGATACAACTTTAGAACACAAAAAACTAATAAATTGTAAATATGTAATATTATATATATATACACAGTGTATATACACACACAAGATATATATGTAATCTACTGTATATTACATAGTGTATTACATATTTACAATTTATTACAGTTTTTTGTGTTCTAAAGTTGTATCCAATAAATATATTTTATGTTCTATCCAAATATCTTGATTATTGTATCATAAAAATTATTAAATGTCTAATGTTCACATACACATATTCATGTACTACAATACATTTTTCACCTAACTATAAGCAATATATGTAGGAGCCGGAGTCGGAGCCGGAGTCGGAGTCGGTGCAAGAGAATTTGAGGAGTCTGAGTCGGAGTCGAAGGTTTGGCTTACCGACTCCACAGCCCTGGTTTTGATTGACACTATTCATTATACCATACAATGTACAGAAAAATGAAAAGAAAAGTTCCATGTGGGGTGAGATGGTAAAAACAAGCAAACATTCATTGTGCAGTAAAAAGGACTTAAAAGGGTTTTCCGACAAACATAGTTAATTTTAACGTTGATTGTAATCCATAGCTCTTGGAATAATAATACTTTCCAAAATTGGATTTGTTTAAAAAAAATGTTCCTAAGCTGAGATAATCTTACATTTCTCTGACGCCTCATTGGGGGACACAGGACCATGGGTGTTATGCTGCCTATCCATAGGAGAACACTAAGTAGATGCAAAAGCATAGCTCCTCCTCTGCAGTATACACCCCCTGGCCGGGTTAGGCAAGCTCAGTTTTAGCTTAGTGTCTGTAGGAGGCACTTCCTTTCAAGGTTTGTTATTTTTTGAGGGCGACGGTTTCCTTTTGGGACCGATCTCCCACTACCATCAACGAGCGGGAACGTGGAGTGTCGCCTCCACGTACCCCCTCCTGCGACGCTGGATCCTGGGCTGGACGACGGGTTCCACAGACACCGATTTTCCAAAGCCCAGGGTAGAGGCCTGTGCCCCTATAGCCCAATTCCTCAGCCCCTCTTTGCAGGCTCTGAGTTGAATATGGCACCGGTGTGACCGGACACAGCAAGCTGAGGTGCAGGGAATTAAGGTGAGATCCCCCCTGACTGGTTTCCTAGACAAAGGGAGAAAAGACGGTGCAGGGAAGGCTCCCAGGACATTTACAGTATTTATTGTGAGAAAGTCCCTTGCTGAGTGAAAGGAGGAGAGCCCCAAGGATCCTGCACACACAGTGTTAACTTTTCTCTAGGTTGCTGGCTGGAGGAGGGGGGAAGTCACTCCTGATAATTTCCCGGTGGCAGGGGGAGGGCTCAGGGACTCACGCTGTTTATTTGCTCTGTTTATTTGCTCTAGCAGAAAAGCCGTCTGATAACCACCAGTGACAAGCTGTGTGCTGACTGGAGGGAGAGGGAGGAAAACTATCAGAAGCTCCCTTCCCGCCGTTTTTTACTACCCACAGCAAGGGGGGGGCACACTGACTTCATCTTTGCGCTCTTTTAGCACTAAGCCCCGCCCCTCTGCGGCCGTGATAAGCCCCGCCCCCCCAGGAAAGCGTGCGAAGATCTCCATAGAGCTTAATCCTTCCTGAGGACAGGGCCATCGGCTGATTCTGGTGAGGTGCTTGCTTCACTTGTAGCTCTGCTGAGCATTGCTCCCCTTCCTGGCATACTCCTATTAGAAACATGCAGAATTCTAAGGGCACTAAGAGTGCTAAGGCCCACATAGTCTATTATTCAGCCTGCACTGCCTGCCACGATGAGCTACAACTCTTCTCTCTGTGAGTCCTGTGCCCCTATAGCCCTCCAAGACGCCCCTGCCACCACCGCCGCAACCGTCAGCCCAGAGCCTAGGGCTCCCAGCCCACCGGAATGGGCACAGTTTCTGTCCCAATCCATGGAAAAACTGTCACAGAACCTAGTGCTGGCTATGCAATGTCGCCCTCCACACCCTTCTGGGTCCCTGGACGGAACGCAGCCTGAGGATACCCCTATGGAGGATCCTTCTGAGGTAATCCGGGCACATTCTTCACCGGTTGCAGGGATCAGGAAAAGAGCACACGACCGGGTGTCTCCAGCGGGCTCTCCCTCTGGAGCACACAGGGTAGGCTCTCCCACACGCTCCACGGCTTCTGAAGAGCTGGAGGAGGGAGAATGCTGTTTAAACCATGAGGATTCCTTGGTTTCAGCTTCCCCAGATGATCAAACTGCAATAGACTCCCTTATAGCAGCAATCAACCAAACTCTGCATGTGGAGGATTCCCCATCCAATACCACTGACCATGCGGTCTCCTTTAAGAGGACAAGGAAACCCCAAAAGGTGTTTCGCTGATCACCCAGAGTTTCAGGATATCCTCACAAAGCAAAGGGAGAAGCCTGACAGACGCTTCGGTAACCGAAAACTCATGCAGTCCCGGTACCCTTTTGCCTCACCTGCCCCTAAGGGCTCGGCCGATCCGCCCTCGGTCGACCCCCCCCGGTCTCCCGCCTTACCACAAAGACGCTCCTCTCTTTACCCGATGGTTCCTCCATCAAGGATCCGACAGACAGGTGGAGCACCTCGCCCGCTCTGCTTTTGAGGCTGCGGGTTCTCCCCTCTCGCCCTCCTTTGCCTCTGTGTGGGTCGCAAAGGCGATCTCTGTCTGGGCAGAATCCCTTAACACTTTGCTTGAGGAATCCCAGTTCACTCATACCTTCACAGAGGTAAGGCTGGTTTCACACTACGTTTATTTAACATCCGTTCAAAACGTTATTTTAGCGGAAATACGGATCCTGCTTTTACAGCAAAAAACGCATGCAAACGCATGTGTTATTTTGCAGGATCCTGTCACTGGATGTTTAGGGGCGGGCATTGGAGTCATGTGATCAGGAGTGAGGGGAACTAGACTGGGAGCCGGCTTCTGACAGCTGCAGACGCTCGTAACCAAGGTAAACATCGGCCTTGGATACCCGATATTTATTTTGGTTACGAGTGTCTGCAGCTGCTAGGAGCAGGGCTGTCTGCACACGTAACCAACGTAAACATCGGGTAACTAAGAGAAGTGGTTACCCGATATTTACCTTGGTTACGAGTGTCCGCAGCTCTCAGGTGAGAGAGAGAGACAGGAGAGGGAGGGGGAGAGACAGAGATAGAGAGAGAGGGTGAGGGAGGGAGGAGGAGAGAGAGACAGATCACGCGAGACTGGTTCTGGGCATGCTCAGTAGAGCAAGCAGGATCCTGTCTATCAGCATGCAGCGTTCACCTGCGTTTGCGTGCTGTTTTGTCAGGATCCGGTGACTTGCAGTATTTGGACGGAGCTCAAAAACGCTACAAGTAGCGTTTTTGAAACATGTTAAAAAACTGCAAGTCACTGGATCCTCACTATAACGCACGCAAACGCAGGTGAACGCAGGTGGACGCGAGTCCATTGCAAATGCATTGAAGTGAAAACGGATTTGCACAGGATCCGTACTTCCGCTAAAATAAAGTTTTCAACGGATGTTAAAAAGACGTAGTGTGAAACCAGCCTAACAGCTCAAATTGCCGCTGCTGCGGAGTACCTCATGCAGGCCTCCATGGACGCTGCTACCTGCGCAGCGTTTGCCGCCTCAAATACCATAGCCATCCGTAGAGCTCTCTGGCTCCGACAATGGCGAGCGGACTCTGCCTCCAAGAAGTCTCTCACGGGCCTTCCCTTTTTTCCAGACCGATTGTTTGGCGAACGTCTGGACAAGCTCATTTCTGACGCCACGGGAGGAAAGAGTACCTCCCTCCCCCAGCTGAAGTCCAGGACGTCCTTCACCAGACGTCCACAGTCCTCGTTCCGCTCCTTTCGGAACTCATTTGGTTGGTCGATATCCCGTGCTGTCCCCGCCACCAGCCGTGGACTACACAGGCACCGACCTTCTCAGCTCTCTCCGAAACCCACTTCGTCATGGCAGCCTAGACCGAAACAGTCCAGGACTAGGGAGACTTGGCCACGACGTATTCCGCCCTCATGACTCCTTCGGCGCCCCGGAAGACACACTCATTGTAGCAGGTCGACTGTGGCTCTTTCATCACATCTGGGCTGCCGCCTCAGGTGACAAATGGGTGCGAGACCTTGTGTCTTCCGGTTACCACATAGAATTTTGGACCCGACCCCCGAGTCAGTTCTTTCTCTCAAACCCCCCCAAAGACTCGAAAACTACGCGAAGCTTTTTTCTCAGCAATCCACTCGCTCCAAACAGCAGGAGTGATAATACCTGTTCCAGACGACGAGAAGTTCGGGGGTTTTTATTCCAACCTCTTTGTGGTCCCCAAAAAGGATTGGTCAGTTCGATCCATCCTGGACCTCAAACACCTAAACAAACATGTGCACGTACGGAGATTCAGAATGGAGTCCCTAAGGTCCATTATTGCATCTACGGTCGAAGAGGAATTCCTCGCCTCCATAGACATCAAGGACGCGTACCTGCACATACCCATCGCCCCAGATCACCAAAAGTTCCTCCGCTTCGCAATTCAGGACTCCCACTTTCAATTCATAGCTCTACCCTTCGGCCTTGCCACCGCACCAAGGGTCTTCACCAAAGTCATGGCGGGAGAAAGTCAGTAGTCGTTCTCCCTTACTTGGATGACTTCCTCATCAAGGCCCCCTCCTTCCGCGACTGGTCAACCAGCGTACAGATCACTGTGGACACCCTATCCCGCTTAGGGTGGCTGGTGAATCTGGACAAATCATCCCCGATCCCATCACGATCCATCACCTTCCTGGGCATGTCCCTGGACACCCGTCGGGGCTTGATCCTTCTCCCTCAGGACAAGGCGATCGCTCTTCAACGAGCTGTACGCTGCCTTCTACGTCCTCCGTCTCGCTCCATTCGATTCAGCATGAAAGTGCTCGGCAGGATGGTGGCAGCTATGGAAGCAGTACCCTTTGCTCAACTGCACCTCCGCCCACTGCAGCTAGCCCTTCTAGCGGCCTGGGACAAGAGCCCCTTCTCCCTGGACAGACATCTTCACCTGACGTCTTCTGTCAGGTACGCACTCCGCTGGTGGCTTCGGTCCTCATCCCTATCGAAGGGGAGATCTTTTCTCCCAGTGAACTGGCTGGTCCTGACCACGGACGCCAGCCTCCTAGGCTGGGGAGCAGTGTACTGGCACCACACTGCTCAAGGACGTTGGATGCCCCAGGAGTCTTTCCTACCCAGAAACATCCTGGAACTCCGCGCGATCTTCCTCGCGCTCAGGGCATCCTGCCCTCTGCTAGCGGGTCATCAGATTCCAGTCCAATCGAACAATGCGACAGCTGTAACCTACATCAATCGCCAAGGGGTATACCTGCAACAAGGCAGCTTATCTCGAGGCCCACAGGATCCTCAGCTGGGCCGAATCGACAGGGTCAGTGATATCAGCGGTACACATACCGGGAGTAGAGAACTGGGCAGTAGACTTCTAAGTCGCCAAGGCCTGGCCGCCAGAGAGTGCTCTCTCCACCCAGAAGTGTTCCTACACATCTGCACTTGCTGGGGTACACCAGACGTGGATCTAATGGCCTCAAGGTTGAACGCAAAGGTACCCGCGTTCATAGCCAGGTCACTTGGTCCGCAGTCCATCGGCACGGATGCTCTAGTCTGCTCCTGGCTCCACTTCCGCCTGCCTTACATATTTCCACCCCTACCTCTGCTGCCGCGGGTAATCAGGAAAATCAAAGCAGAGGGAGTCCCGGTGATACTGATAGCACCGGACTGGCCCAGGCACGCCTGTACGCCGAATTAGTACAAATGCTCGCAGACGTACCGTGGCGCCTTCCAGACATCCCAGACTTGCTGACACAAGGGCCCATTTCCCATCAGAACTCCAGAGCCCTGAAGCTGACAGCATGGCCATTGAGACCTGGGTATTAACAAGAGCAGGATTCTCCCCCGCGGTTATCTCCACCATGATCAGCGCCCGAAAGCCTGCTTCATCCCGCATTTACCACCGTACGTGGAAAATCTTCCTTTCATGGTGCAGGGAAACTAACGTCCAGCCTCTACCTCTGGCCATCTCCAGAATTCTCGATTTTCTGCAGGTTGGCTCTCAGTTCCCTTAAAGGGCAGGTCTCAGCGCTCTCAATCTTCTACCAATGCCGCCTGGCTCAAAAACGCAGGTCAAGACCTTCCTCCAGGGCGTTTCCCATCTAGTTCCACCGTACAAATGGCCGCTGGAACCATGGGACCTCAATCTCGTTCTGGACGGTCTCCAGAGTTCCCCCTTTGAACCTCTCAAGGAATCCTCTCTTGCTTTTCTGTCCTGGAAAGTAACGTTCCTGGTGGCAATTACGTCCATCAGACAGGTTTCGGAGCTAGCAGCAATCTTTTGCCGCAAGCCTTTTCTGATTTTTCACCAGGGTGGTTCTGCGCCCCCTTCCGGATTTTCTTCCAAAGGTTACTAACCCGTTTCATTTGAACGAGGACATTGTTCTGCCTCCTTTTGTCCACACCCAGTTCATAGGGTGGAAAGGTCTCTGCATTCGTTAGACCGCTCAGATATTACATATCCAGGACAGCCCATTTTAGGAAAACTGACTCTTTGTTCGTCATTCCTGAGGGGCCTAAGAAGGGACAGGCAACTTCAAAGGCGACTCTGGCTCGCTGGATTCTCTCTGCGATCCAGGAAGTCTACCGCTTGCAACTCAAGCCCATTTTTAGTGGGCTACAGGCTTCCACGCGAGCAGTTGGCGCTTCGTGGGCCATTCGGCATCAGGCTTCAGTGGAACAGGTGTGTAAGGCTGCAACCTGGTCTAGCCTACATACGTTTTCAAAGCATTACAGAGTACATGCCCAGGTTTCAACTGAGGCAAATCTGAGTAGGACAATTCTGCAAACGGCAGTAGAGCACCTTCTCTCAGTAGGTGCTCCAGGCTGTCTGGGACTGGTTCCTAGTCCTTGGGTTGCGTTGTCTTGTTTTTATTTTTCCCACCCATGGACTGCTTTAGGATGTCCCATAGTCCTGTGTCCCCCAATGAGGCGTCAGAGAAAAATGGATTTTTGTGTACTCACCGTAAAATCGTTTTCTCTTAGCCATCATTGGGGGACACAGCACCCACCCTGTTGCCCTGTTGGGACTTGGTTCTCTCAGTACCTTATTTGGTTATGACTCTTTTTTTTTTTCTCATGTTCCTCTGTTGAGGTAAGTTTTTACTGGCTTTTTCTTCTACTGCTTGTGTACTAAAACTGAGCTTGCCTGGCCCGGCCAGGGAGTGTATACTGCAGAGGAGGAGCTATGCTTTTGTATCTACTTAGTGTCCTCCTATGGATAGGCAGCATAACACCCATGGTCCTGTGTCCCCCAATGATGGCTAAGAGAAAACGGTTTTACGGTGAGTACACAAAAATCCGTTTGTGTCCCTGCTATGTACTGTGTAATGGTCGTGTCTGATCATACCACGTCTCCGGCGCAGGGGAGGACGCAAAAGAAAGCATACAGACAGGACAGCATGGGATCACAGCTGATTCTTTTTGTAATGTAAAACATTTCTCTGCCTGTTTTGAAAAATGTTTTAGCTCAAAGAAAGAATTTATTTGCCATCCCATGCTGTAATATCAGTATACTTTTTTACTTCCTCCCCGGCCCTGGAGATCATTCTATGATCAGACTATGTCCCTGTACAGTCAGACACGGCCATTACACAGCCATTACACAGTACAGAGCAGGGACTCATATATAACATTATCTCAGCACAGGAACATTCTTTTTAACACTTCGAATTAAAGAATACAAGATCTATTGATTAAAATGAAATACGTTTGTTGGACAACCCCTTTAAGAATGATCCTCCAGGTCAGTATGATCAAGGCGATACCAAACTTGAATAGTTTTTCTTTTCTATTTTAGTGATTAAATAAAATTCTGAACTTTTGTAAAAACTAAAATAAAAAGTTTGGTTTGTGTTGCTATTTACTGAGACCTATAACTTTTCAGATTTTTCTATCAATCATCGTGTATGATGGCTTATTTTTTGTATACTGAGCTGTAGTTTTTATTGATACCATTTTTGAATAACTTACGTTTTGATCACTTTTAACCTCTTACTGACATAGGACATGAAACCAAAAAGAAAAAAACCTCTAAAACATTAAGTTTATTATTTCTAGTTAAAATAGCCGTTAATGAATGATATTGATGGCCTAATCAATCGGACACATCTTGCTTTCTATATATCCCCTGATGAACCCCGGCACACCGGGGGGAAATGCGTCAGGATCAACATCAATCCCAGCAGATAAGTACTGGGACCTTTTAGGCCTATAATCTTTACATGTGGTGTAGGACCCTAATCATACGTATCCTCTATACACTGTAGCCAGGTGGTATTCTGTGCAATTGGGGATTGACATCTCTTGTGTGGGACCAGGGTCTGACTACAGATATTGCCATGTAATGACATATGACTGTGTAATTATCTCAGCACATTGCACCTGGTGGTGGTTTTTAGGTTATGTGATAGTGACAGGGGCAAATAGGGTCAGCCGCCGAGGAACGGGGGCACCCAAAACATTAAGGTGAATTAAACCTCCGTTGTCAGGTAGGGTTTAGCTCTAGGCCCCTTATCCTGAACATCGTGATATCAATTTAACAGGACAGTGCCTTGAATAGAAGTGACACCATCGCTCACTCCATCGCTCACTCTATTGCTCACTGCCCCATGCAGAACCTCACCTAGCTTTTATGCACTTCACGACATTTGTCTGTGACGTTACAATTGGGTATGGCCCGTGTGTTCATTGACGGCTATTTTAACTAGAAATAATAAACTTAATGTTTTAGAGGTTTTTTTCTTTTTGGTTTGATATACTTGATCCTCTTTGATTAGATTATTTATGGTTTTGACGACATAGGACATCCTATGCCTGCTCCCTGACTTTGATGCAGGCTTACACGCTGAGCCCACACCTTTCCTTGCACAAGTTGCTTGATCTGATCAGCCGACATGTGCCTCTATCAGCCGCTGATAAATTAAAGATCTGCCCTCCGCTGTTAACTAGTTAAATCCTGCTGTCTATCTGACAGCGGAATTTAACGCAAGTCGGCATAGAGCGCACCATTCCCTACTCCCATCGGCGGTCCTGTGACATGATCATGGGGCACTAGTGGTGGTGTAAGAACAACTGGGTGTCATTTATACCTGTGTGGTGTCTGTAAATATGTACTGACCTGGTGAATCACACTACCAGGTCAGTGTTACCATATAGTGAACATGGTAGATAAGTAAACAAAATTGAACTTGAGGAATTTAACTTTTTTTTTGCAATTTCACCGCGCTAGGAATTTTTTTTCCTTGTTTTCTAGTACAATATGGGGCAGAATGTGAATAGTGTCATTCAAAAGTGCAACTCATCCTGCCAAAACCAAGTCCTCACATGACTATATCTACTTACATAATCACCAGTTTCGTCTGTTCTCCTATTCCGTCATGCACTGCGGCATTGTCCGTTGCGCAGGCGCAGTGACATGCACGTTACCGCAGCTTCCGGTGAGTCGCCGATGCTGCGGCTTTCAGGCCCTCACTACACACACACCCACACCAGTGAGCACATATACCCACATAGCAGACACACATGCCACATGGCAGCTGCGGACAGGCCGGGCTGAATTCCGAAGCTGTCACCTGAAATCCGGACTTCAGCTATGACATGAACTGAACTGCAATCGCCGGGGAATCAGTCAGCACTTGCAATTCAGAGCTGTAAACCCCGAGTTCAGTCCAGGCTGCACCCCGGAGCTCAGGTGAGAGCTCCAGAGTTCAGTGCAGGTAACCGCAGCCAGGGCTGGTATTACTGGAGATTCCTCCGGTAACCAGTCCGATTCTGCACCGAGCACACACACACACACACACACACACACACACACACACACACACACACACACACACACACACCAGTCCGATTCTGCACCAAGCACATACACACACACACACACACACAAACCAGTCCGATTCTGCACCGAGCACATACACACACACACACACACACACACAGCGCACATACATGTGTATATACACACACACACACACACACGTGTATACACACACACACACACACACACACACACAGTGCTGTATACTCACCTGTCCCCAGCGATGCGTTCCCCACCACTGAAGTCCCCAGCGCTGCTCCTGCATCCAGCTCCTGAATATTCAGTGAGTATAATGAGCGGCGGTCAGGAGCGGGTGACAGCAGATCTAGAGAGGTAGAGATGTAAATAAAGACAAGAGTTTTTTCCGGGTGGGGGGGGGGGGAGAGAGTGAGAGAATGTACACACATATACACAGATGCCACATACACACAGCGTACTACCATATACACACACACATACACAGACAACACGTACACACAGCGCACAGCCATATACACACACATATACACAGACGACACGTACACACAGCGCACAGCCATATATATACACAGACAACACGTACACACAGCGCACAGCCATATACACACACATATACACAGATGACACGTACACACAGCGCACAGCCATATACACACGGACGCCACATACACACAGCGTACAGCCATATTCACACACATATACACAGATGACACATACAGCGTACATCCATATACACATCTACTTACATAATCACCAGTTTTGTCTGTTCTCCTATTCCGTCATGCACCGCGCCACTGTCAGTTGCGCAGGCGCAGTTTGAACTACCCCTGCGCAACTGACATAAACGTCACATTCGGCTCCGCCACCCCTGCACATTACATTACACCGCGGCTCCGCCACCTCCGCACATTACATCACACCCGCGGCTCTGCCACCTCCGCACATTACATTACACCCGCGGCTCCGCCACCCTCGCACATTACATTACAACCGCGGCTCTGCCACCCCCCGCACATTACATTACACCCGCGGCTCCGCCACACCCGCACATTACATTACACCCGCGCTCCATCCCCGCACATTACATTACACCCGCGGCTCCGCCACCCCCGCACATTACATTACACCCGCGGCTCTACTTCATACTCCCGCACATTACATTACACCCGCGGCTCCGCCCCCCACACATTACATTACACCCGCGGCTCCACTTCATACTCCCGCACTGCAGAGTCCTGCAGACACAGAGCAGAGTCCCCTGGAGCAGCATCTTCTGATCATGTGACTGATCACATAACAGTGACATCACACAGGTCCTGTAAGCACATGGTTGCATCTAGATTGGAGTGGATTTTTGAGGATCTCCCTGCAGCCTCCACTCTAGACAGTTCAGTGCTGTGTGTGTGTGCGTGCTGAGAGTATAGCAGAGCTGTGCGCGCCTGTGTCTGTACTCGCCTGTGTCTGTGCGCGCCTATGCCTGTGTCTGTACTCGCCTGTGTCTGTGCGCGCCTGTGTGTTAGAGCTGAGTGTATAGCAGAGCTCTGTGTGTTAGAGAAGTAAATTAAAATATATATATACACACACACACACACACACACACACACACACACACACACACAATGTTTACTTACAATAAAAATCACACACAGCCTTTAACACATTTAATTAGCCCCCAAAAAAATTCTATGGACAATCAGCTTACAAGGGACCACATAGTCTAAAACACACACAGCACACAGGGGAGAGACCACATAGTGAACACAGCTCAAGAAACACAACACCAGATACCAATATACAGCACACAAGAAAGAGACAGTGCACAGGGGTGAAAGAGCTAAAATGAAGCAACACATACAATACACAAATGCAGAGGAATGACATACAACAGATATATTGGAAAGCGTAATCAGTGTGACACATGTCCACTGCTCCTGTCAGCACCACTAAGCATAGACAGATCTTCATATTCACCTCACTGCCGATGCAATAGCATCGGGCCCATTTCTAGTTGAATAATAAAAAAAAGTTATGGCTTTTGGAAGAAGACAAGGAAAAAAGTAAAGCGCAAAGAAATAATAAATAATTGTATATTTTGATCAGGCTTTTATGGCGAGACGAAACCCGTTTATTTTTTGTACATTTTTTTTTTTTTTCATGAGGAAGAGGGAATTTTTAAAACTTTATTGGAGGCCTTCAGCTGGCTCCAGAACTGCCATTGTAACCCATCAGCTTTCTGTAGTCACGTCACAGGGGATGGCAATGGGGGTCTGGTGCACTTGCAGATAGGTCGTTTAACCCCTTCACCCCCAGACGATTTTCTTTTTTTTTTATTTATTTATTTTTTATTTTATTTTATTTTACTAGTCCCCCTAGGGGACTATAAGGATCAGCAGTCTGATCGCTCATTCTTTTCTGTTGATCACAGCTACACAGCTGAGATCAGCAGAAAAGCTCAGCTCTTCTCACTGGCAGCAGCCGGCCGACTGAAAGAGGAAGTGACTCATGCTAGCTACAGAAGTCATCACATGACCCTGTGCTACCATGACAACCATCGGCTCACAGTGATCACGTCACTGCGACGCTGATGAAGGCCGGTGAGTACAGATCTACTGCGCAGGGGATTTAAATGGCTCTGTCACATTTTGACAGCGCCATTTAAGAGGTTAACAGGTACGGACGGAACTCTGTTTTGCTCATGCCTGTCAGGCACACATGTCAGCTGTACAAATCGGCTGTCATGTGCGCGGATCCCTGCCGGCATCCATTATGACCGCTAGGACATAATATTACTTCCCGTGGTCGTTAAGAGGTTAAATACCTCTGTCAGGAGCTAGTTCAGGTTACTGCTGTGGCAGGCAGACGCCCTGAGCCCACTTCATACTCCTCGCAGTCCCCCTGTGATCGAATTATACCTCACAGGTCATTAAGAGGTTAAAGAGCACCTGCCAGTAATATATAATTGTTTTATCTGGTGTAGATGCTCCTGTGTTCCTGAATCTGCCAAATGGTTCTTTTTTTTTTTTTTTCTCAAATTCTGTTTCTCTCCATCCCTAAGATATGCCAAATGACAGATTCGCCTTTAAAGGATCAAAATAAAGATGAGGTCTTAAAAGTAACTTTGATTTAGTTTGACTTTGATTAATATAAAGTATACTAAATTCTGCAGAATTTGGATCAGACCGAGAAGGAACAACTCCAAGAACGTGCTGAGTATCTTAAGCAAAAAAGGGCAGAACTTTTAGCACGAAAAGGAGATTCTAAGAAGGGAACCCAAAGCATTGACGAGAAGACAGAAAAGGCGTCCTGCTCCAGCCAGGTAACCTGGTTTTAGTGGTAGTCATCAATCTCGCAAATATTACTGAATACAACATTTGCTACATGTGCCTCACTGTGAAAGATATGGAATAAAAATTATTATTATTATTATTATTATTGCGCTATATATTCCATGGCACTTTACAAGTGAAAAAGGTATACATAACAACAAGTACAACAATTATGAACATTACAAAAACAGACTGGTAGAGGAGGAGAGAGGACCCGGCCCGCGAGGGCTCAGTCTACAGGGGATGGTTGAGGATACAGTAGGCGAGGACACAGCTGGTTGCGCAGTGGGGTACTGGTCTGAGGGTTACTGCAGGTTGTAGGCTTGTCGGAAGAGGTGTGTCTTCAGGTTCCTTTTGGAAGTTTCCATGGAAGGTAAGAGTCTGATATGCTGGAGTAGAGCGTTCCAGAGTATGGGGAAGGCACGGAAGAAATCGTGTATGCGATTGTGGAAAGAGGAGAAGAGAGAAGGAGGTTGCGTGCAGGTAGGTACCGGGAGACTAGGTCACAGATGTATGGAGGAGAGAGGTTGTGGATGGCTTTGTATGTCATGGTTAGTGTTTTGAACTGAAGTCTTTGGGCAATGGGAAGCCAGTGGAGAGATTGGCAGAGACGAGAGGCTGGGGAATAGTGAGGAGAGAGGTGGATTAATCGAGCCACAGAGTTTAGGATAGATTGGAGGGGTGCAAGAGTGTTGGAAGGGAGGCCACAGAGCAGGAGGTTGCAGCAGTTGAGGCGGGAGATAAGGGCATGCACTAGTGTTTTTGCTGATTCTTAGTTAAGGAATGCACGAATCTGGGATATATTTTTGAGTTGTAGTAGGCAGAAGGTGAAGAGGGCTTGGATGTGTGGCTTGAAGGGGAGAACACAGTCGAGGGTTACTCCAAGGCAACGAGCTTGCGAGACTGGGAAGAGTGAGCAGCCATCAACTTTGATTGATAGGCTTGTTGGAGGAGTTGAGAGAGGAGGAAAAATAATGATTTCGATTTTGTCCATGTTAAGCTTTAGGAATTACGCAGAGAAGAAAGATAAAATAGCAGACAGACATTGTGGGATTTTGGTTAGCAGGGAAGAGATGTCTGGTCCAGAGACATACAGTGCCTACAAGTAGTATTCAACCCCCTGCAGATTTAGCAGGTTTACACATTCGGAATTAACTTGGCATTGTGACATTTGGACTGTAGATCAGCCTGGAAGTGTGAAATGCACTGCAGCAAAAAAGGTTATTTTTTATTTATTTTTTTTAAATTGTGAAAAGTTTATTCAGAGGGTCATTTATTATTCAACCCCTCAAACCACAAGAATTCTGTTTGGTTCCCCTAAAGTATTAAGAAGTATTTCAGGCACAAAGAACAATGAGCTTCACATGTTTGGATTAATTATCTCTTTTTCTAGCCTTTTCTGACTAATTAAGACCCTCCCCAAACTTGTGAACAGCACTCATACTTGGTCAACATGGGAAAGACAAAGGAGCATTCCAAGGCCATCAGAGACAAGATCGTGGAGGGTCACAAGGCTGGCAAGGGGTACAAAACCCTTTCCAAGGAGTTGGGCCTACCTGTCTCCACTGTTGGGAGCATCATCCGGAAGTGGAAGGCTTATGGAACTACTGTTAGCCTTCCACGGCCTGGACAGCCTTTGAAAGTTTCCACCCGTGCCGAGGCCAGGCTTGTCCGAAGAGTCAAGGCTAACCCAAGGACAACAAGGAAGGAGCTCCGGGAAGATCCCATGGCAGTGGGGACATTGGTTTCAGTCAATACCACAAGTAACGTACTCCACCGCAATGGTCTCTGTTCCAGACGAGCCCGTAAGGTACCTTTTACTTTCAAAGCATCATGTCAAGGCTCGTCTACAGTTTGCTCATGATCACTTGGAGGTCTCTGAGACAGACTGGTTCAAGGTTCTCTGGTCTGATGAGACCAAGATCGAGATCTTTGGTGCCAACCACACACGTGACGTTTGGAGACTGGATGGCACTGCATACGACCCCAAGAATACCATCCCTACAGTCAAGCATGGTGGTGGCAGCATCATGCTGTGGGGCTGTTTCTCAGCCAAGGGGCCTGGCCATCTGGTCCGCATCCATGGGAAGATGGATAGCACGGCCTACCTAGAGATTTTGGCCAAGAACCTCCGCTCCTCCATCAAGGATCTTAAGATGGGTCGTCATTTCATCTTCCAACAAGACAACGACCCAAAGCACACATCCAAGAAAAGCAAGGCCTGGTTCAAGAGGGAAAAAATCAAGGTGTTGCAGTGGCCTAGTCAGTCTCCTGACCTTAACCCAATTGAAAACTTGTGGAAGGAGCTCAAGATTAAAGTCCATATTAGACACCCAAAGAACCTAGATAACTTGGAGAAGATCTGCATGGAGGAGTGGGCCAAGATAACTCCAGAGACCTGTGCCGGCCTGATCAGGTCTTATAAAAGACGATTATTAGCTGTAATTGCAAACAAGGGTTATTCCACAAAGTATTAAACCTAGGGGTTGAATAATAATTGACCCGCACTTTTATGTTGAAAATTTATTAAAATTTAACTGAGCAACATAACTTGTTGGTTTGTAAGATTTAGGCATCTGTTAATAAATCCTGCTCTTGTTTGAAGTTTGCAGGCTCTAACTTATTTGCATCTTATCAAACCTGCTAAATCTGCAGGGGGTTGAATACTACTTGTAGGCACTGTAGATCTGTGTATCATAGCGTAGAGGTGATACTGAAAGCTGTGTGACTCTGAGATGGTTCAGTCCGAAGGTGTAAATGGAAAAGAGGAGGGGTCCAGGAACAGAACCTTGGGGGACACCAACAGACAGGGGGCGGGATGAGGAAGTGGTGTGAGAGTGGGAGACACTGAATGTACAGTTTGTTAGGTATGAAGAGATCCAAGAAAGGGCCAAGTCCGTAATACCCAGAGATGAGAGATTCTGTAGTAGGAGGGAATGATTCACTGTGTCAAAAGCAGAGGACAGGTCCAGGAGGAGGAGAACAGAGTAGTGTCGCTTTGCTTTGGTAGTTAGTAGGTAATTGGTGACTTTACTAAGGGTAGTTTCAGTAGAGTGATTTGGTCGGAAGCCAGATTGTAACCGGTCAAAGAGAGAGCAGGAAAAGAGGTGGAAGGACAGTTAGCTAGATACAGAAGATGGGTCAAGGGAGGGCTTTTTTAGAATGGGTGTGAAGGAGGCATGTTTATGGCATGAAGGGAATACACCAGTTGTTAGTGATAGGTTGAAGAGCTGGGTTAGGGTCGGGATGAGGACTGTGGTGAGGTTGGGGATGAGGTGGGACAGGAGCTGGTCAAGTGCACAGGTGGTGAAATGTGAGCGTAGAGTGGAAAGATGATCTTCTGTCATGGTCAAGAAGCTGGATTTGGAGGAATAGGGCTGAGATGTTGTGAGGAGGGGCTGTGGGGATTGCGGGCCAAAGCTTGCTCTGATCTTCTGCTTTTTTTTTTAAACTATATTTTTATTCAAATTTTTCAATAACATAACACTGGCATAAGCGAATTCAGCATTGTAAATTCAACATTACATTGTCATATTTGATCATCCCAAATTCCATACCAATTTTTAAAATCAATAACCGTAACATGGCAAGATAAAGCAAAGGAAAGCAGCGACCCCTTAACCCATCATTCTTATCATTCCCCCCATTGAACCCTTGTGAACATGGTAATGACATATAATAAAGAAGTCCCACTCAAATCGGTTATTTCCCCCTCTCCTTTTAGTCAGCTTTCGGCCTTTCCTCCCCCACCTCCAAGCCATCCAATGTATCCTTCAATTTTTCAGTATGATACCAGACTGTGTCTTTGAAAGGTGACATAATCCTGACTATCTCCTCCCGAGTACAATAGGCCAGTATGAATTTCTTCCATTTGTTAAAGTGCTGTCGTATTCTATCCGCCCTCCTTTCTGCATCCAATCCTTCTATTTCAAGAACATGCATGAGCTGACCCAAGATCTCTTCAATCGCGGGGACCCTAGACTCCAACCAATTTTTTAGTATCGCTCTCTTGGCTGCCAGAAGTATCACATGTATAAGTCTGGGTGGGTTAGTCATCTTCCCTTTGGTATCGTTCCCCTCCTCCCAATGGTGAAAAATAGCGAACCCAGGTGAGAGCCGAACTTCAAGACCCCACACCTTTTGTATACAACTTTTGATCTGTGACCATAATGGACTCAAATGGGGGCAGGACCACAACCCGTGAAGGAGATCAGTTCCACTACTCTTACACTTAGGGCAATACGTAATCCTGTCTGGCTTTGTTGCTGATGGAGGGAGATTAAAACCATAAATTGCCTTGTGCATAATTCTAAATTGGGTTTCTCGCCAATTCTCATTTAAAATTGATTTACGAAGAGCATTCCACCCTCCCCTAATTTTTACCCCCATAGACGGGTCCTCAAATTGTTTCTCCCAAGATTTAAATAAACCTTCCGGGTGCTGTCCTATTAATAGATCACGCATGGCTCCATAAAGAAAAGAGATAGATGATGAAGTTATTGAGTTCTTTACCAGACAATCAAAAGAGTTAAATACTACCTCCTGGGTCACATCATGCAACTGAGTCATAATACTATATCTCACTTGGTCATATTGGATTACTTGGTTAGGCCCCAGGCCATACTGCGCTATAATTTCATCTCTACTCAACCATCTAGGTTCTGAGGTGTGCAAGAGATGAGCAACAGTCCTTATACCCCTCACCTTCCACTCTTCAAACAGCTTATTGCTTGTCCCCTGCACAAACTCTGGATTCCCCCATATAGGCAAGTATTTGGATATTTTATGGGGAAGTTTGTAGTTTTTCCTCAACGCCTTCCACGCTGCAATCGTGTCTTTAAATAAGGAAGAGTGCTTGATTTTCACTGGGAGATTAGCCTGCCTAGTATGAAGCAATGCCACCAGATCCCAAGGTTGTGCATAGTCTCTCTCAAGCTCCAACGCTGAATAATGCCTAGAGCCTTTAATCCAATCCAGTATATATCTAGTCAAACAGGCTATATTGTAACCCCGAATGTTCGGCAAACTCAGACCTCCATGAACCTTAGATGCCATCAACTTCTTAAGCCCTATACGAGGGCGTTTCCCCCTCCAAATGAAGTGTGAAAAAGCTCTATTTAGCTGGACAATATCTTTATGCTTGAGAAGCAGGGGAAGTGTTTGAAGATGATACATTAATTTTGATATCGACATCATCTTAATTAGGTGGACTCTACCAATTATGTTCAATGGAAGGTCGTGCCATCTTTTAAGATCTTGCTCTATTTGGCTCAGAAGGGGTGGATAGTTTAGACTATAAAGGGTTGCCGGAACCTTACCTATTTTAACTCCCAGGTATGTGATATATGACTTAGCCACTGTAATTCCTTCAAAAGGGTTCTGCTCCCGTGTTTGAACATTTGTCCCTCCCAGGTATAGGAGCTCGCACTTTGACGCATTAATCTTGAAGCCTGAATACGCTCCAAACTCTCGCAAAATTTGTAAAATCTCGGGGACCTGCTGAGCTGGATTCGAAAGGAAAAGCAAAATGTCATCTGCAAAAAAAGCTGACTGAATTTGTCTATTATTTACAGAAATACCCTGGAAGGTGCTATGTGTAGATAACAATCGTACCAATGGTTCCAGAGCCAGATTAAAAAGTAATGGGGAAAGGGGGAAACCCTGTCTGGTTCCTTTCAGTAACGGAAAAGGGGCTGACAGATATCCTGGAATGTAAACTTGAGCCTTCGGATTTGTGTAAATTTCTCTAATGTAGGTATAAAATGACCCCGAAAAACGCATTTCATCTAGAACTCTATAAAGCCATGACCACTCAATATTGTCAAAGGCTTTCTCGGCATCTATTGTAAGCAAAGCGGGAGATTCTCCTTTCAGAGGCCGAAGGTTAACCCTATCCAGGACAAGAAGAACTTTTCTAATATTTAGTGTCCCTGATCTTTTCTGAATGAAACCGGCCTGTGCTGGGGAAATCAGTTGGGGAAGAATTATAGCTAGACGATTCGCCATAATCTTTGACATTATCTTCATATCTAGGTTGATAAGTGATATGGGCCTATACGAACCCGGATCCTTCGGGTCCTTCCCCTGTTTAGGGATCAATTTTATATATGCCCGGTTATTATTTTGGAAAGACGCATTACCGTCTAGTATGCTATTATACAGTTCTAGTAATGTAGGTAAGATCTCTTCCTTTACTGTTTTATAGAATTCTCCCGTAAATCCGTCAGGGCCAGGGGCTTTATAATTATGCATGGAGTTGATTGTCCCCAATACTTCTTCCCCCGTAATTTTAGCATTCAGAAAAGTGCGATGCTCTTCTGTGAGTCGAGGTAGTGTCACTTTAGATAAAAGATTATTATCAGGAAATTTGTCTCCCTTTTCCGACGAATAAAGGTTTCTATAATACGTGCCTAAAGTCTCAATTATTGTCTTAGGGTTTTTGTGTATCTCCCCCTTTTGATTTTTTATTTGCATGGGTCCCTGAGTTATAGTCCTATTTTTCGCTAAGTTGGCCAGTATTTTCCCTGCTTTATTTCCAAAGCGATGTAATGTAGCTTCTTGCATTGACCTAGCCATTTGTTCCCGTTTTTCCGCCCACTCATTAAAAGCTCTTTGGGCTATTACCCATCTATCTCTATGGTCCCCATCAGGATGCTTTTGAAAAGAAGTATATGCTTCCCTCAATTTATGGGAGGTTTCAGTAAATTTAAGATGAGCCTTTTTCTTCAAATAGGAAACATGTGCTATCGTTCTGCCCCGTAATACTGCCTTCGCCGTATCCCATAATAACATAGGTGTGTCTTTATGTTGATCATTATGTACCATAAATTCCGTCCACCATCCCTTTAATTTCAAGGAAAAATCTTCGTTATCTTTAAGGAAGGAAGGATATCGCCACAGATAGTCCGTTCCTCTGGGATAAATGTTTGCTAGGTCTAGCACCACCGGGGCATGGTCAGAAATCACCAAATCCTGGATAGTAGCTGAGTGGAGCGCACGTACCAGGTTCCCTGAAATAAGGAAGTAGTCAATGCGAGACCAGGAGCTATTAGCATGTGAATAGTGCGTAAATTCCCTATCCTGAGGGTGCAGTAGTCTCCACGCATCCCATAAGGCCGTGGCATTTAACAGAGGACGCATAACTTTATCATGGCCGCGCGGTACATTTGGGGGGCCTTTAGCATTTTTCCTGTCCTCTAGCACAGATACCACCGAGTTGAAATCCCCCCCAATTATTAGATTAAAATGGGCATGTTCTAAAATTTTGGCCTCAAGTCGTTGAAAGAATGATTTGTTGTTTTCGTTCGGGGCATAAATATTAAAGATTTTATAAATTCCTCCAGGTATCTCCACTGAGACCATCTGAACCCTACCTTCCGTGTCCGCATATGTTTCCAGGACTTGATGTTGTAATCTCCTACTTACTAATGTAATAACCCCTGCTTTCCTTTTAACTGAAGATGACCCATAGACTCCTCCAACCCACAATTTCCCCATCCTCTGCATGTCTGAACCTTCCAGATGAGTTTCCTGAAGGAGCGCAATGTCCGGTTTGAGGCGATTAAGGTGGCGTAATATCTTAATTCTTTTTTGGGGGGAACGTAACCCCTTAACATTCCAGGTGACTATTCTCATAAAGTGCATGTAATAAATGGAAATCCTGCCTTTCGTTTACCATGTTTTTGCTGCCCTCCTTTGCCAAAAAAAAATTCAACCAATTAGACAATTGAACATAGTGCTCACTTGCAATAACGAGAGTAGTAGTAATAATAATAACTCTGTGTAAAATCTTTGCTACTTCACTTGAATCCAAAATCCCCAAACATTTCAAACATCTCCCTCCCCTCCCCCCCCCAACTATACCATAATACTCAGACTTCACTTTTTTCTGATCATCTTCCAAGCTCAGTCAACCTTATACTTGTATAGCATTTCACCAATATAAAGGAGTGTCCCACCTACAAAGAAAGAGAGAAGGAAGAAAAAAAAAAAAAAAAAAAAAAAGGTTCTCTTTCCTTTCCTCCGCCTCAGATTTCTTGAACTTTTTCCACTGCGGCTTCTCCAGCCTAAATCAAAAACAGGTGTCCCACCTTGAACTTCATACATCCGACATTTGTCTATTTGTCTCAGGTTCCCTTAAGTTCCTTGTTTTGTTGTCTCCGGTCCTTCGGGGAAGCTGTAGCGAGCTTCACAGAGCTCCCTTTGGTCACTCTCTGGTTCGGTGAGTCGTTGCGCCCTTGTCCTGGAGAATTCCTGAGGTCACGAGGACTGTTGATCCGCTCAATAAAGGCCTCTGCCTCCTTTGGACTTGAGAAAGAATTGTAGGATCCATCCTGATGTCTGATAATCAACGTTGCCGGGTACTTTAACTGGAAGCGTATATTTCTCTTAAATAAGGCAGAGCATATGTATGAGAATGCCCTCCGCTGCCGTGTGACCTCCGCAGAAAAATCCTCGAAGAGCAAGATGCGCGAGCCTTTCACCTCCAAGGGATGTTTCAATTTCTTGTATGCCTGTAATATTTCCTGTTTATCGGAGAAGTCCAAGTATTTCATTATGACTTGTCTTGGGCGTCTGTTATTTTCACTCTCATCACCTCTCCTTGGCGGACCAATGCGGTGCACCCTTTCCACTTTTCTCCTTCCTGCTACTCCCAGGGTTGTAGGAATAGTGGATTCACACAATGTACGTAGCTCACCAACCGGGTATGTTTCAGGCAGGCCGACAATGCGCAAATTGCTTCTTCTGGAGCGGTTCTCCAGATCGTCCACACGGTCCCTCAGGATCAGATTCTCCTTGGCCAGACGCATGACTGTAGTGTGGTCAGAGCTGAAGTCCTCCTCTAACGTCGACATTTTGGTTTCCATAGCCGCAACCTGTTCCACCGTCTCATCAAGTTGGTTCTGTATGGCACTGAGAGCTTTTGCTATTGATGCTTTAATTGTAGCGGAGATGTCAGGTAGCAAACGATTGGCGACTTCATCAGCCAGACGCTTATAATCCATACCCTCCACTGTTTTGAATACATCCGGGGTCCCCGTGGAATCCTCCATCTCCATCTGATGAGTATTCTCAGGTGACCGAGGGACACTTAATTCTGTATGGGCAGTCACAATCTTTTTTTCACACTGTACGCTGGATGTATGAGGATTTTGTGTTTTGGAGCTGCTACGCAGCAGGTATCTTTCCATCAAATAGTGAATGAAGGGACGCAAGTTTTGACACTGATTTAGTGTGGGTTGTCAGACAAATCTTGATTCTGCTCCCCCTTTTGTTTATTCTTACTTTCACCCCTTTCTCCCCCCTGCCAGAGTTATATGAATTCTCACTGTCCTGAAACTTTGCAGGGATGTATGTTTAAACTTCCCTCCTTCAGCTTCTTTCACTTTCTCCAGAGCTTTGCACTGATTCTGTATGCCTAGAGATTCAGCACCTGCTTGTTAAGCACAGGTCTGGACAAGATGGGGGAAGGGCCCAGGGATTCCCGGCGTTTTAACTCTGCTCTTTGCAGAACTTGTCAGTAGCGTTGTTTGCAGCTGATATCTTATCAGGACTCCAGGAGATTTATTATTCTGCTGCCGGTTAACTGTTTAGTGCTGGGGGAGTGAGTGCAAGGTAAGCTGTGTCCTGCTCTCTGTGTACAGATCTGATGTTAGTGCAGGGCAGGCTCCGGCGCCATCTTTATCATGCTGCCAGATCTTGAGAGGGAGGGGGAGAGCGAAGTTCACCGCGCTGTTTCAAGTGATTATCTCCACGGCTCCCCATGAACATCCCTGCATTCAGCAACTTCACTCACCGGTGGTATGGAGCGGGGGAGGCTGGTGGGATGTCCGGTATATATGTCAGAGCTGCAGGGAATGACAGAGCTCAGGCGTCCTGTGTCCTACATGATCAGCGCAGGAGCCGGAAGTCCTGATCTTCTGCTTGAAGAAAGAGGCAAAGTCTTCAGCTGAGATGAGAGCAGATGGAGGAGGTGCTGGGGGACGGAGGAGACAGTTGAAAGTGTTGAATAGCTGTTTAGGATTGTGAGATAGGGAGGATATGAGAGATGAGAAGTAGGTTTGTTTTGCAGCTTTGAGTTTGTTCTTAAAATTTGTGATGGAATGTTTATATGCAATGAAATGCTCGGTGGAATGAGATCTCTCCTATCTCCGCTCAGCAATCCTGGAAGCTCATCTCAGTTCTTTAGTTTGACTCATGTGCCAAGGTTGCCTGTTGATTGTGTGAGTTTTGGTGTGTGTGAGGGGAGCGGCCGATTCGAGAGCTGCAGAGATTGTGGTGTTATATAAATTGTCAGCAGCATCTGTATCGTGTAAGGAAGCAATGCCTGCAAGAGGGAGAAGAGACTGCGAAAGTGAGTGTAAATCAAGGTGTTTGAGATTTCTGCAAGTGTGTGAAAGTTTGTGGAGGGGGGTTGTGTTTTTTGAGAAGAGAGTCAGAGAATGTGAGTAGGTTGTGGTCAGACAGGGGGAGAGGTGAGTTAGAGAGGTTAGATAGGGAACAGAGGCGAGTGAAGATGAGGACCAGCGTGTGGCCATCTTTGTGAGTAGCTGTGGAGGACCATTGAGTGAGGGTGAAGGAGGAAGAAGTGAGAGTTAAAAGTTTAGAGACAGATGAGTGGGAGGTGTCAGTGGAGATGTAAAAGTCCCCCATGATGATGGTGGGGATGTCGGTGGAAAGGAAATGTATTAGCCAGGTGGTGAAATGGTCAAAAAAGATGGTGACCGGCCCTGGGGGGCGGTAAATGATGGTCAGTTGAAGGAGGAGTAGATGCGGACGGAGTGCACCTCAAAAGAGGGGTGAGTAACGGAGGGTGGCAGTGTAATTGGGGTGAAGTAGCAATTGTCAGACAGTAGCAAATCAACTCCTCCACCATGTCTGTTACTAGGGCGGGGGGGGTGAGACAGATGGGGACCACCATAACAAAGTGCAGCAGGAGAGGCAATGTCTGAGGGGGTGAGCCGAGGAAGGAGAGTTTGTCAGTGATGAAAAGAACATGGATGTAGGAAAGTTTATTGCAAACAGAGCGAGCGTTCCATAGAGCTCCTGTTAGAGGGACTGAAGGGGCGAGGGCTGGGTGACTGGGTATAAAGTTAGAAAGGTTGCGGAAATTTGTGATAGATCATGGATTGGGGATAGAAGTGACAGTGGGAATTTGGTGTTGAGGGCCAGAATTTGGAGAGATGTCACCAGAAATGAGGAGTAGGGACAGTGTCAGTAGGTTGGAGCAGGAGCGGCTGTGAGATGGCCGAATGTGTCTGCAGGCACAGGGTGTTATGTGGAGGAACAGCTCAAAGGAGGAGGTGAAATGGGTGGGGAGAATGGAGGAAGAGATTACCAGGTAGGGATCAGAGGGGTACGTGAGAAATGAGGTGTTCTAGGGGGGGAAAGTGAACAGCAGCTGTTCAGACATACCTATGGGAAGATGGACATGATGATTAAATGATAGAGCAGTGATTATAGAGGCGTCCTATTAATTCGGGTCTAATTCTTTGCATCCTACTTATATGATGCATACTTGTAAATGGCAGGGCCACAGTAACACTAACACAATAAGTTGCTTCTGGAGTTTTTATAACTACATTTTTTTTTTATTTTTGTAGCAACAAAAGGAGATGACTGAAGAAGAACTTAAGAATTTACAGAAAAGAAAGCAACTTGCAGAAAAGCTCAAAGAAGAAGTGATTAACAAGTGAAAAGTCGCCAATGCTTTGTACACTCTTCCATGTATCTAATTGCCAAAGCTACCCATATACACATTTTGTAAGCCTTAATTAAAAACTTAAACACAATCTCCAGATACATTAATTCTAAAAGAAATGTAGCAAAAAACAACCCCCCCCCCCCTGATATTTACAAAGGCTTTAGATTTTTATGGGATATCCTCCTAATATGCTGTTAATGTCGATAGAGATGGAGAACTATGTCCAAATTCAATTTTTGCAGAGTAATATGCACCTCATTTCGCTTTTGGTCTCTCTTTTATGGGTCTAGTGCTAGATATCCCAGGTTGCTGAACAGAGAATATGGGAGCGAGAAGTCGGTCCACCTCCTATCAAATTCATGGCATAGCCTGGATGTCCTATAAATCCATAAGGCTAAAGAAGCCATGTGACTTGTTAAAGGTTGCCAAAACATGAAAATGTCTCAAGTATGTTTACAAGAAGAGCTCCAATTCTTTGTGGTCCTGTGGCATGAGCTGACAAGCTTGTATTCTTTTAAACTACCTGACTCCTGTTCTTTGGAATTGGAAAGGAAAGGTGGAATTTGGCTGACAGTTACCTGAGGCACTCTCACTAAGTGACAATGACTACATATGTACCTGTAAGCCTTAGCAGTTCAGCATTGCTAGCTTTACAGTGTGTGGATTCCAATTTGCATGTTGCTTATAAGGCTTTTTTTTTTTGTACTCCAAGGTTGTCATGAAACTCCGTAATCAGCAGATCTTACATTGTAGTGAATGGGGCACTATGCATCCTCGTGAAGTCCATGACTGTAGCAAAAGATACATGTGTTTACCTGTGTGGCTGCTTGATATCACAGCACTGCCCCATGATATGTATGCATATGAGGTTATATGCAAAAGGAAAGCACTGTTCACCTGTATTATGATGCATCTGTACATGGACGCCTTACTCATCAGAGAGTATCAGATATATTGGCTGGGGTTTTATCCAAGGCTAACAAAACAATTCATACAAAACCAGGCCGCAGCCGATATAGTGGGGACAAAATATAGCAAATTTTACTGGCTAGTGTAGATGACTTAAAACATGTCATCCACACTAGCTTCAGAAGGAGGATAAAGATGGCTGAAAGAGGAGGCGCGGGAGAACGGAGACGCCCATCCGACCAGTCTGCTCCGCACCGACCGTTAGGTGAGTATTATGAACATCTGGTGACGGGTTCCCTTTAAATAAGGTGGTAATTCCATATTGTGTTTTGACATATTGGTAGGATATGCTATAACATTTAGTTTTGTTTTGATTTACCCTCTTGTAATGCCATTGGTGACTAAGGCCAAGGTTCTTTGGTCGCACTCTTGCAGTCCTAGCCACTCACTGCCTCAGTCAACTTAACGGCGTTATGTAATTATTCCTTGCATTCCAGACTGCAGGGGAACAAAATATCACTGAATGCTCCTAAAGGTCCCCGTACACAAGATGAAACCATCTGTTGTGTATGATGGCATCCTGACTCTTCTCCTGACAGAGGATGCCGAGCAAGAAAGTTCAGGAAGTTTACATTTTGATCCTAGCGCTATTGTGCGTGGGGGAGTTGGGAGATGAAGACGTTGGGCAAACATTGGTTTAGCAGACGGTTATACTGTTTGGCCATCTTAGAGATCAGTAAGATTCCCAGCAGATGGACACCCATCAACCTAATGTCATTCAGTCATATAGTGAAAAAAAAATTGAGACGTGAACTGGATGGATCGTGATTTGAATCAATACAAAGGTCTCATACTATAAAGCTTCTTTTGCAGAGGGATTGATGGGAAATCTACATTGAAAGCAATATAATCTAGTCAACGTTCCTTTCTAATATCACCAAGGCTAAATTATATTGTCCCTTTGAGCAGGAACCTCCTGTCGGGTAACTTCCTCCTAGAGGTATGCATTTATTAGAGGACAAGTTACATACAATAATATTTTCCTAATGTTTATGTTGCCATTTTCTAAATCTGAACTAAATGTGATTTAAGGCATTATATATTATGTTTTCCTACATTATTGGAGTGAATGAATAGTGAAAATGATGATCTACGTACAGTATACAGTGCTGGCCAAAAGTATTGGCACCCCTGCAATTCTGTCAGATAATGCTCAGTTTATTCTTGAAAATGATTGCAATCACAAATTCTTTGGTATTATTATCTTCATTTAATTTGTCTTCAATGAAAAAAAAAAAAATTGTCATAAAGCCAAATTGGATATAATTCCACACCAAACATAAAAAAGGGGGTGGACAAAAGTATTGGCACTGTTTGAAAAATCATGTGATGCTTCTCTAATTTGTGTAATTAACAGCACCTGTAACTTACCTGTGGCACCTAACAGGTGTTGGCAATAACTAAATCACACTTGCAGCCGGTTGACATGGATTAAAGTTGACTCAACCTCTGTCCTGTGTCCCTGTGTGTACCACATTGAGCATGGAGAAAAGAAAGAAGACCAAAGAACTGTCTGAGAACTTGAGAATCCAAATTGTGAGGAAGCATGAGCAATCTCAAGGCTACAAGTCCACCTCCAAAGACCTGAAAGTTCCTGTGTCTATGGTGCGCAGTGTCATCAAGAAGTTGAAAGCCCATGGCACTGTAGCTAACCTCCCTAGATGTGGAAGGAAAAGAAAAATTGACGAGAGATTTCAACGCAAGATTGTGCGGATGGTGGATAAAGAACCTCGACTAACATCCAAACAAGTTCAAGCTGCCTTGCAGTCCGAGGGTACAACAGTGTCAACCCTTACTATCCATCGGCGTCTGAATGAAAAGGGACTGTATGGTAGGATACCCAGGAAGACCCCACTTCTTACCCTGAGACATAAAAAAGCCAGGCTGGCGTTTGCCAAAACTTACCTGAGAAAGCCTAAAACGTTTTGGAAGAATGTTCTCTGGTCAGATGAGACAAAAGTAAAGCTTTATGGGAAAAGCCATCAACCTAGAGTTTACAGGGGAAAAAAAAGAGGCATTCAAAGAAAAGAACACCGTCCCTACAGTCAAACATGGCAGAGGTTACCTGATGTTTTGGGGTTGCTTTGCTGCTTCTGGCACTGGACTGCCTGACCATGTGCAAGGCATTATGAAGTCTGAAGACTACCAACAAATTTTGCAGCATAATGTAGGGCCCAGTGTGAGAAAGCTGGGTCTCCCTCAGAGGTTATGGGTTCATGGGTCTTCCAGCAGGACAATGACCCAAAACACACTTCAAAAAGCACTAGAAAATGGTTTGATAGAAAGCACTGGAGACTACTAAAGTGTCCAGCAATGAGTCCAGACCTGAATCCCAGAGAACACCTGTGGAGAGATCTCAAAATGGCAGTTTGATGAAAGCACCCTTCAAATCTCAGGGACCTGGAGCAGTTTGCCAAAGAAGAATGGTCTAAAATTCCAGCAGAGCATTGTAAGAAACTCAATGATGGTTACCGGAAGCGGTGGCTTAAGGTTGTGTAACCAAGTATTAGGCTAAGGGTGCCAATACTTTTGTCTGGCCCATTTTTGGAGTTTTGTGTGAAATGATTAATGATTTGATTTTTGTTTCATTCTCTTTTGTGTTTTTTCATTGCAAGCAAAATAAATGAAGATAATAATACCAAAGAATTTGTGATTGCAATCATTTTCAAGAAGAAACTGAGTATTATCTGACAGAATTGCAGGGGTGCCAATACTTTTGGCCAGCACTGTATGTATGTAGTTAATACATGAACTCTTGCTTTGCTTTTTTTTTTATTTACTAGATATGTATTTTTTTTCTATTTTTGATGACATAGATTGTATATGCACAAAAGCAATAAATCTACAGCAAACTGTAATGGCGTACATGAGATTTTTTTTGTTCACCAAGATTATTATTTTTTTGTAATTGAAGCAAATATTACACTTTAAAACTATAACAAATAAAACCTAGTAAAACTAAAAGAATGAGCCGTAGCATGAGTTGGTATACATGCATATTATAACCGCATGTTCACACTGGTCATTAAAAAAAACTAAACCTAATATAAAAATAATATGGACCTATACCCTGCTGTAAATAAGTAACAAGCAATAGTGCATATAAATAAATAACATGGGGTACTTTGTAAACACTGTTTTTGATTAAAGAAAAAGTATAAAGCTATCCCAGCATGACAAGGTGTGTACCCAAATTGTACAAGTGATGGTACAAGTGCATCCCAATAAATTATAATTTCGTCAAAAAGTTAATTTATTTCAGTAATTCAATACAAAAAGTGACACACATATATTACAGCGTCATTACAGAGTTATCTATTTCAAGTGTGTATTTCTGTTAATACTGAATTGTAAAGCGCTGCGGAATATGTTGGCGCTATAGAAATTAAGATTATTATTAATGTTGATGATTATTGCTTACAGCCAATGAAAACCTAAAAGTCATTCTCTCAAAATTAGAAAAATTACCACAAAACACCTGCAAAGCCTTCCTAAGCATTTAAAATGGTCCCTTAAGGCCCCGTTACACGCAACAACATCGCTAACGAGATGTCGTTGGGGTCACGGAATTCTTGACGCACATCCGGCCTCATTAGCGACGTTGTTGCGTGTGACACGTACGAGCGACCGCTAACGATCAGAAATACTCACCTAATCGCTGATCGTTGACACATCGTTCATTTTCAAAATGTCGTTGCTGTTTCAGGACGCAGGTTGTTCGTCGTTCCTGAGGCAGCACACATCGCTACGTGTGACACCCCAGGAACGACGAACAACACCGTACCTGCGTCCTCCGGCAACGAGGTGGACGTGACTTCCATGCGGCTGCTGCCCGCCCCTCCGCTACTATTGGACGCCTGCCGTGTGACGTCGCTGTCACGCCGCACGAACCGCCCCCTTAGAAAAGAGGCTGTTCGCCGGCCACAGCGACGTCGCTAGGAAGGTAAGTACATGTGACGGCTTCTAGCGATATTGTGCGCCACGGGCAGCGATTTGCCCGTGACGCACAATCGACGGGGGCAGGTGCTTTCACGAGCGACATCGCTAGCGATGTCGCGTGTAAAGCCCCCTTTAGTCTGGTTCAGTAGACTACACAATTATGGGGAAGACTGCTGACTTGACAGATGTCTAGAAGGCAGTCATGGACACACTCCACAAGGAGGGTAAGCCACAAAAGGTCATTAGTTATGAAGCTGGCTGTTCACAGAGTGCTGTATTCAAGCATAGTAATGGAAAGTTGAGTGGAAGGAAAAAGTGTGGTAGAAAAAGGTGCGCAAGCAACCAGGATAACCACAGCCTTGACAGGATTGTTAAGAAAAAGCCATTCAAAAATTTGGGGGAGATTCACAAGGAGTGGACTGCTGCTAGAGTCAGTGCTTCAAGAGCCACCACACACAGATGTATCCAGGACATGGGCTACAAGTGTCGCATTCCGTGTGTCAAGCCACTCATTACCAATAGAGAACATCAGAAGCGTCTTACCTGGGCAAAGGAGAAAAAGAACTGGACTGTTGCTCAGTGGTCCAAGGTGGTGTTTTCAGATGAAAGTAAATTTTGCATTTCATTTGGAAATCAAGGTCCCAAAGTCTGGAGGAAGAGTGGAGAGGCCACAATCCAAGCTCCTTGAGGTCTAGTGTGAAGTTTCCACAATCCGTGATGGTTTGGGGAGCCATGTCATCTGCTGGTGTAGCACTTTCTTTAATCAAGACCAAAGTCAGCAAAGCCGTCTATCAGGAAATTTTAGAACACTTCATGCTTCCCTCTGCCAACAAGCTTTTTGGAGATGGAAATTTCATTTTCCAGTAGGACTTGGCACCTGTCCACACTGCCTAAAGTACCAATAACTGGTTTAATAAGCACAGTATCACTGTGCTTGATTGGCCAGCAAACTCACCTGACCTAAACCCCATTAAGAATCTATGGGGTATTGTTAAGAGGAAGATGAGACCCCAGACTCAACAATGCAGACGAGCTGAAGGCTGCTATCAAAGCAACCTGGGCTTCCATAACACCTCAGCAGTGCCACAGGCTGATAACCTCCATGCCGCGCCGCATTGATGCAGTAATTCATGCAAAAGGAGCCCCGACCAAGTATTGAGGCATTTACTGCACAGACGTTTCAGTAGGCGCCAACATTTCTGAGTTTCAAATCATTTTCTCAGTTGGTCTTATATAATATATTCTAATTTTCTGAGATAATGACTTTTGGGTTTTCATTGGCTGTAAGCCATAATCATCAACATTAACAGAAATAAACACTTGAAATAGTTCCCTCTGTTTGTAATGACTCTATATAACATATGCGTTTACCTTTTTTTATTGAATTACTTAAATATGGCGACATATCCACTTTGAAGACTTTACAGTATTGTACTACCACATAGATTGACAATTTTATACCTGATGTACAGAATTGGATTTGGTATTACCATAAAATCCCTTTTATTGTTGAATACACTGGTGGTCACGGGTCCCTGTATACATGACTTGCTTCTAGGAGGCTCAGCACTAGGAGAAAAAATGTTGGCTCTGCTTGGGGGGCTGTACCCTCTTCTTGAACACTAGATTGCTCAGTTTAGTGGCAAAAAAATTGAGAAAAATTCAGTAATGAGGAAGCACTAAATTCCCCCCCAAAAAACTATCCACAGACAACTAGAACTGACTCCAGGACAGAAGAACAAAGAAAGGGTTGAGCTCATAAATTTATTGCACACGAAAAGGATTTTAAAAATCCAGCTTAACAGCATTTGGGTACACAGGACCATGGGGCATTTCAGCATAGTCCCAATAGGTGGGAAAAAATGAATAACTGACCATGCAGACTACCTAATAACAGCCTACAGCATCTTAAACACCAAGCTGGCATTGGCAGAAACCATAGAGTGAATCTTGTAAAATGTTTTCAAGGTCTGGACAGCTACGTGAGTGGCAGCCCTGACAATAAGGATAACGTTTGGCAGCCCTGAGACAGTGGCTTCTGATGCCTGACCACTCAGAGGCTTGACTGCCCCTTTGAAACGTGTGGTAACCCAAAAGAGTGGACATTTCTTATTGGCCTTGCAGCCTTCCACAATAGTTGACCTAATCCACCTGGTAATAGCCATCTTGGAAGCCAACAGAACCTTGAGATATCACAAACTGAGAATCTGAACACCAAAAGGTCTCTCTAACAGGGAGAATCCTAATGGCTCTGACATATCCAGATGGTATAGCGAACGTTCCCCAGGATAAACCGTAAATGGGTAAAAGGAAAAGGCATATTGATATGTTGATATGGATGACCAAAATAGTCTTTAGAAAGAATAGGACTGGGTGTAAGACTACTTTGTCTACATGGAGAACAAAGAAAGGGAGTCTTCCAGGAGAGGGCAATGCTTAAAACCAATAACTCTGCCCTTCTTCTCTCCAAATGAGCCTACTTTAAGACCCTTATCTCACTATCCAACAATTCTAAACCAATATTTGACACTTTTTCACTACTTCAATTCTAAAGGGCAGGCCTCTATTTTCAACCTCACAGCTGACGATCTGGTCAATTATTTAAAAGAAAAAAATGTAAGATATCCGATAGGAAATCGTCTGCCAATCCCTCTATCATAGATCCCCCTGCTCCCCCACACTTCATTAAGTTCACGTTTCGTTATTGAACCGGTCACAGAAAAACAGGTTATCCGGCTCCAAGCTTTTCCCCCTTACCACCTGCAACAGTGACCCAATTCCATCTCGCCATATTCAGTCCTTCTCACCCACTGTCACTTTCTATCTGAATATTTAACCTTTTTTTCTTCCTGTATTTTTCCCTCCTCAACAACATCCCTCAACCAGAACTGTGCTGTCAACTAAAGATCTGTCTCTAACTTTCCCTTTATCTCTAAACTCCTAGAATGCTTGGTCCACTCTTGTCTGATCCACTATATCTCAAAAACCTCATTTCTTGACCCTTTACTGTTGTGAATGTCAGTTATGCTTTGGCCGCTGGGAGGCTCCCTCTTGTGGCCAGGAATGGTTTGGACATAGACCAGGTGTGTTTAGCAATGGGCGTTTCCATTGCTAACTCTCTGCTTATTTAAATCCTGGTCTGATAGCAGGCTCAGATATACCTCAGATAAGTGCTTTGCTCTTTATTTGTTGTTTGGTTCTTTTACTCTTATCTTAGTTTGTCATTTGCTGTGGTTATTTTCAGTTTATTTGCATGCAGGGATTTTCCTCTCAGTTGCTTAGCTGGGAAACTCCCTGCAGTTATGTTTGGAGTATTGCTCCTATAAGTCCATGTGTTTGTGGCTTTTTGAATTTGTAATGATTCTTGTTTTCTGTTCATTGGTATGACAAGAGCGCCTGGTATAGGACGGAGTGCAGATCGTGCGATCTGAGGGCCTTTTTGTACTATCAGGAACTTGGAATTTTGCAGGGTTTTTCTCTGGCCACCATCAGCCCCTTTCCTGTCCTTTCCTATTTTAGTCAGTGGGGGCCTCACCTTTTGCTAATCCTATCTATCTGTGTATTGTGTTTTCCTATATCACCGCAGTGTTTGAATGTGGGGGGCTTGCTATTCTTTGTCTATTTTCTGAGGCAGAGAGTTATTCATCTTTCCTTCTTTTAGGATAGCTACTTCCCCGGCTGGGTTCGCGGTGCATAGGATGTTAGTTCACCCCTCGGCTACTTCTAGTGTTGATGGTTAGTAAGGGGATGGCGGCCAGATTAGTTGCCAATGCTCTTGTCACCTTTTACCAATGATTTGTGGTGGTCTTCCATGGTTCCGGATCATAACAGTACATCCGGCCAACCAATTTAAAGGGTACTCTTTAGAAGGAAAAAAAAAGAAAAGGGAAAAAAAGAGGTCTGCTGAAATTTTTTTTTTTTTGGTGTTTGTCTTCTTCTTTGGGTTCCGTGGAAGATTTCTTTTTTTCTAGCATGGATGAATTGGGTGAGCGTGTTGCTCATCTTGATGCTAAGGTTCGTTGTATCTTGCACAGACTCCCCTTGCAGAGCCTAAGATTCCCGTTCCTGAATTTTTTTTGGGAGATTTTTGAGCTTCAAAAATAATTGTAAATTATTTTTTCACCTGCGCCCTAAGTCCTCAGGGAATCCTGTACAGCAGGTTAAGAAAGATTGTCATCTCCCTTCTGCGTGGTTACCCTCAGGACTGGGCCTTCTCTTTAGCATCTGATGATCCGATTCTCAGTGATGTGGACTCCTTTTTTCAGGCCTTGGGTTTATTATATGACGAACCCAATATTGTGGACCAAGCAGAAAGGATCTTGTTGTCCTTAACTCAGGGTTTGGATTCTGCAGAAACGTTTTGTCAGAAATTTTGAAAGTGGGCGGTCCTTACCAAATGGAATGATGATGCGCTTGCGGCTCTTTTTCGGAAGGGTATTGCTGATACTGTGAAGGATGTAATGGTAGGATTTCCCGTCCCTTCTGGTCTTGCCTCTATGACCTTGGCCATTCAGATTGATAGGCGGTTACGTGAGCGCAGGAAGATGCCTGCTGGTTTTGTGCCTGTGGAACAGCCTTTGGAGCCTATGTAGTGTGATCGGGTCCTTTCTAATGCTATTCGGCAGGGGTTCAGATGGAAGAATAGACTGTGCTTCTATTGTGGAGACTCTTCTCATAACATCTCTGTCTGCCCTAAACGTGAAAGGAGATTGGCTACTTCTGTTACTGTGGGTTCTTTGCAACCAAAGTTTCTTTTGTCTGTCACATTGATTTGCTCATTGTCTTCCTTTTCTGCATTTGCCTTTGTGGACTCAGGGGCAGTGCTCAATTTGATGGATTTTGGGTTTGCTAGGGATTGTGGTTTCCCCATGTTTCTTTTGCAAACTCCTATTCCTTTAAGGGGCATTGATGCTACCCCTTTGGCAGAAAATAAACCCCAATTTTGGACCCAGGTGCCTATGAGAGTTGCACCAACGCATCAGGAAACTTGTACATTTTTAGTATTGCATAACCTACAGGATACCTTGGTACTGGGATTTCCGTGGTTGCAGACCCATAATCCAGTTCTGGACTGGAGATCCTTGTCGGTAGCTAGTTGGGGTTGTCAAGGTTTGCACCAGGACCTATCCGTGTCGTCCACGTCTGCTCAGGCAGTTGATGTTCCGGCCTTGTCTGATTTCCGTGATGTATTTAATGACCAGGAATCTGATTCTCTGCCCCCACACCGGGACTGTGACTGTGCCATTGAGCTGGTGCCGGGTTGTAAATTTCCCAAGGGGCGGATTTTCAACTTGTCTGTGCCCAAACATGATGCCATGCGGTCATACATCAGGGAATCATTGGAGAAGGGGCACATTCGGCCCTCATCTTCTCCTTTTGGGTCATGGCTTTTTCTTTGTTGCTAAGAAAGATGGGTTGTTGAGGCCTTGTATTGATTACAGTCTTCTTAATAAAATTACAGTCAAATATCAGTACCCTTTGCCTCTGGTGTCTGATCTTTTCTCTAGAGTGAAGAGCGCCAAATGGTTTACGAAACTGGATCTCAAGGGTGCGTATAATCTCATCCGTATTAAGGAGAGTGATGAATGGAAGACGGCTTTTAATACTCCTGAGGGGCATTTTGAGTACCTAGTGATGCTTTTTGGGCTCACTAATGCCCCCTCCGTCTTCCAGGCCTTCATGAATGATATTTTTCGGGACCTTATTGGTAAATTTTTGATTGTGTATTTGGATAACATCTTGATTTTTTATGATGATTGGGACTCTCATGTTGGACAAGTGCGGGCTTTTTTTCAGATACTTAAGGATCATGCACTGTACGTTAAGGGGTCAAAGTGCCTCTTTGGGGTGCAAAGGATTTCCTTTTTGGACTTCATCTTGTCTCCCTCCGCTATCGAAATGGACTCGGATAAGGTTCAGGCTATTTACGACTGGGTGCAACTGACTTCTCTAAAATCCCTGCAGCAGTTTTTGGGGTTTGCTAATTTTTACCGTAAATTTATAGCCAATTTTTCTGCCATTATCAAACCTCTGACAGATTTGACAAAGAAGGGAGCTGATGCTGAGCATTGGACCCCAGAGGCGATTGTGGCCTTTCAGGAGCTTAAAAGGCGATTCACTTCTGCCCCAGTCCTGCAGCAACCTGATTTGTCTCTCCCATTTCAAGTTGAGATCGATGCCTCAGAGATCGGAGCTGGAGCTGTTCTGTCTCAACGAGACGCTACTTCGGGTAAACTTAAGCCCTGTGCCTTTTTCTCTCGGAAGTTTGCTCCTTCTGAACGGAATTATGATGTGGGGAACCGGGAATTATTGGCTATGAAGTGGACATTTGAAGAGTGGAGGCATTGGTTGGAGGGGGCTAGACATCAAGTTGTGGTGCTTACGGACCACAAGAATCTTGCCTATCTGGAATCGGCCAAGAGGTTGAATCCTCGGCAGGCCAGGTGGGCTTTGTTTTTTACCCTGTTTAATTTTGTGGTCTCTTTTTTTTTTTTTTTTTTTTGACTGGCACCAACAATGTTAAGGCCGATGCCCTTTCCAGGAGTTTCTGTGCTGACTCTTTGGAGGTTGTCGAGCTGTCTACTATCCTGAATGATGGTGTAGTTTTCTCGGCCATTTCGCCGGATCTGCGGTTGGCACTGGCAGAATTTCAGGGGGATAAACCTGAGAGATGTCCTACAGGGAAACTGTTTGTCCCAGACCAATGGAGAAACCGAGTTGTCTCTGAGGTTCATTGCTCTGTTTTGGCGGGTCATCCTGGCATTTTTGGTACTCGGGATCTTGTGAGACGCTCTTTTTGGTGGCCTTCCCTGTCCTGGGATGTCCGTCGTTTTGTGCAGTCGTGTGGAGTTTGTTCTAGGTCCAAGCCCTGTTGTTCACGTTCTAGTGGGCTATTACTGCCTTTGCCGGTACCTAAGAAACCTTGGATGTACACCTCTATGGATTTTATTTCAGAGCTTCCTGTCTCTCAGAAAATGACTGTGATTTGGGTGATCTGTGATAGATTCTCCAAGATGGTCCACTTCGTTCCCCTATTGAAGTTGCCGTCTTCATCAGAGATGGTGCCTTTGTTTTTCCAACATATGGTTCGTTTGCATGAATAAATTGTTTCAGTCCCAAGAAACTGCCCAAAAGTTTGCCAACCGGCGTCGGACTGTTGGTCCCCGATTTAAAGTGGGGGACATGGTGTGGTTGTCCTCTAAAAATATTCCTATGAGAGTTCCATCTCCTAAATTTAAGCCCAGATTTATTGGACCTTATAAGATTTCAGAGATTATCAACCCTGTATCTTTCCGTTTGACTCTGCCGGTGTTAAGATTCACAATGTCTTCCATAAGTCCTTGGTGAAGAAACATGTGGAGCCAACAGTTCCTGCAGCAGCGCCTCCTGACCCTGTTTTGGTACAAGGGGATCTGGAGTATGAGGTTGAAAAAATTCTAGATTCCCGTCGCAGTAGGTGTCAGCTTCAGTACCTTGTGAAATGGAAGGGTTATGGGCAGGAGGATAACTCTTGGGTTGTGGCTTCTGACATTCATGCGGACAGGATGGTTCGCGCCTTCCATCATGCTCATCCCGAGCGACCCGGTGGCGTTGGTGAGGGTTTGGTGACCCCTCCTCAAGAAGGGGGGTACTGTTGTGAATGTCAGTTATGCTTTGGCCGCTGGGAGGCTCCCTCTTGTGGCCAGGAATGGTTTGGACATAGACCAGGTGTGTTTAGCAATGGGCGTTTCCATTGCTAACTCTCTGCTTATTTAAATCCTGGTCTGATAGCAGGCTATGCCGGATGTCAGTTGTTCTTTGTTCACCATTCTGCTTCACACCACATCTACCTCAGATAAGTGCTTTGCTCTTTATTTGTTGTTTGGTTCTTTTACTCTTATCTTAGTTTGTCATTTGCTGTGGTTATTTTCAGTTTATTTGCATGCAGGGATTTTCCTCTCAGTTGCTTAGCTGGAAACTCCCTGCAGTTCTGTGTGGAGTATTGCTCCTATAAGTCCATGTGTTTGTGGCTTTTTGAATTTGTAATGATTCTTGTTTTCTGTTCATTGGTATGACAAGAGCGCCTGGTATAGCACGGAGTGCAGATCGTGCGATCTGAGGGCCTTTTTGTACTATCAGGAACTTGGAATTTTGCAGGGTTTTTCTCTGGCCACCATCAGCCCCTTTCCTGTCCTTTCCTATTTTAGTCAGTGGGGGCCTTACCTTTTGCTAATCCTATCATCTATCTGTGTATTGTGTTTTCCTATATCACCGCAGTGTTTGAATGTGGGGGGCTTGCTATTCTTTGTCTATTTTCTGAGGCAGAGAGTTATTCATCTTTCCTTCTTTTAGGATAGCTAGTTCCCCGGCTGGGTTCGTGGTGCATAGGATGTTAGTTCACCCCTCGGCTACTTCTAGTGTTTGATGGTTAGTAAGGGGATGGTGGCCAGATTAGTTGCCAATGCTCTTGTCACCTTTTAGCAATGATTTGTGGTGGTCTTCCATGGCTCCGGATCATAATACTTTACAATCTGGTTTTCGCTCTTTACACTCTACTGAAACTTCCCTTAATAAAATCTCTAATGATCTACTAACAGCTAAATCTAATTGTTTCTACACCCTGCAGATTCCCCTGGATCTCTCTGCAGCATTTGATACAGTGGATCACCAGCTCTTCATCACTTCGATCAGCCTCAAGACCCTGTTCTCTCTTAATTCTTTTCCTAACCTCTGACCACTCCTTCAGTGTATCATTTGCCTCCTGTTCTTACCCTCCTCTTCCCCTAATGTGGTTCCTCAGGATTCAGTACTAGGCCCCCTCCTTGTCTTTCTATACACTACTCCTATAGGACAAACCTTGGTTTACAGTACCTTCTCTATGATGACACCTAATTATACACTTCGCCTAAACCCCGCATTACTACACAATACCAGTGATTGTCTTTTCGCTGTCTCTGACATCATGTCCTCCATTATTTAAAACTGAATCTGTCAAGAACTGAACTTGTTTCCTCCTCTACAAACCTACTTAGAACTGAATTTGCCATTTACATGTGTGGTTCTGCCATATGTCCCAAGCAGAATACCCTTTGTTTTGGGATTATATTTGAGTCAAATCTTTCCTTCACTTCCTATATCCCTAATTATCTCCAGAATTCAACCTTTTCTTAGCTTTAGACTCTGCAAAATCTCTCAATGTTGCTCAGATTCATTTTTGCTTGGACTACTGCAACTCTTTACGGATTGGTCTCTCTCTTACTCAACCCTCCTTCTTCTATCTAACATGAATGCAACATCCAGGATCATATTTCTGTCCAAGCGCTACACTGTAGCCGCCATGTGCCCGTCATTGTACTGGTTGCCGATCCGCTACAGAATCTAATATAAGCTTATCACTCTAAAGGCCCTGTCACACACTCAGATAAATCTTTGGCAGATCTGTGGTTGCAGTGAAATCATGGACATATTGTTCCATTTGTACACAGTCACAAACCTGGCACTGATTGTCCACAATTTCACTGCAACCACAGATCTGCCGCAGATTTATCTGTGTGTGTGACGGGGCCTTTAGGCCGGGTTCACACGAGCTTAAGAAAAATCGGACCGATTTTCATCCACGAGAGTAGGACAAGGGAAATCCGACTGGTATTCCATATGTCTTTTGAGTACTATGCGTGTGTAGAATTTTTTTTTTCTCACTTAGTATCTGTATGACATGCATATGACATCCTACTTATGCAGTGTTTTTTTTTCTCAGGAGCTATTCTACAATCATTCACAGGACCATTTACAGTGTTCTATGCTACAGAATAGTAATGTATGCGCAAATACTGCACGCCATGTGGATTGTCTGTGTGGCGTTCGTTTTTTTTTCTTTTTAGCTCCCATAGATTTGCAGTGGTGAGTCTTGTCCAATTTACGCATCCACTAGCACTATTGTGCAAACTTTTTCTTATCCTGAATACAGGTGAGAAAAAATTACAGCTCTTCTCTGCCTCATTGACTAACATTGGTCCAAATGCAATGGGGGAATTTTCTCCCATTGCACTCGTCCAATATACAGTGTGTCTACCCATATCCTGTACACCGCCATTAACTTGAGAACAGAAGCAGCTATAGGCATATAAGTGGTGTCTAGGTATAGTAAAGTATCCATGCGCTATGCAATGAAACCACCTATAGCGCCACCTGGTGAAAAACAATTGAGTTACCCTTTTTTGTCTCGAAAACGAGATAGAAAAAAAATTGAATTACAAAGTTGTAGGGCATCATCAATTCAATACGAATAGACACCTTGCATACAGAAATGCTATGATTAGAACGTGTAAAACTCACAAGGCTGCGGACTTGAAGCGATACCTCATGGAGACCTTCCTACAAGTCATTGGGTATGGTGGCTGCGTGGAGTGGCCTCCATGCTCCATGCTCACCTGACCTGACCCCATTGGACTTCTTTCTGTGAAGTCACATCAAACAGCAGGTGTATGCGACCCCTCCACCAACATTGCAGGACCTACGACGACGTATCTCAGATTCTTGGGCAAACGGGTCACCGACCATATTGCACAACATGCAGCAAGATATAGTATGCTGTCCAGAGTCCAGATGTGCATTGCAGCTGACGGTGGCCACTTTGAACATCAAAGTTAAATGAGCGCCATATGCGTGACCAGCATTCAATATTTTGGGGGAGGCGGGTCATAGGTTTCATATCATAGCATTACTGTATGCAAGGTGTCTATTCGTATTGAATTGATGATACCCTACAATTTTTTTAATTCACTATTTTTGTCTATCTTGTTCCATTTTTGAGATAAAAATGCTAACTCCGTAGTTTTCCACCAGGTGGCGCTATAGGTGGTTTCATTGCGTAGTGCATAGCTACTTTACTATACCTAGACACCACTTCTATGCCTATAGCTGCTGCCGTTTTCAAGTTAATGGCGGTGGACAGGATATGGATGGACACACTGTATACGCTTATGTATTGCTCCAACTACTGCCATCTCTCTCTGAATTTCATATTCTTCTAACTCTTTGATCCCAGTTCACATCTGTCTATATCTTCTGCATCTTAAGTAGTTTGTTTTCTTGCTGTGAAGTAGTCCAAATGTTTCTCTTAGTTTATACTTACTAATTCACCCCTGGTGTGTTTCTCAGACCCCTCTTCCTTCAACCCCTCCCTTCTACTCACACCTGAGTCATTTTCTATGCCTCTAGAGATGTATAAATTTGATGGCACTGGTCTGTGTGATTTCATAAGTGGGATTTTTTTAAGTGGGCAATCAGAAATATTCCAGAAATGTCCCAGAAGTTGAGCGTTACCTCTTAACTGTGTGTCTGTTGCTTGCATTTTTTCCTTACACTTTTTCATATTCCCATATGTAAACCTTAAACTCACCATGTTCACCTATGCCCTCACAGTCTTTGCTCCACTCCTCTTCACTCTCCTTCGCTATCCCCAAACGCCAGCACTCTCCAAACAAATAATCATCTCCCCTTCCCTCTTACCTCCCCACCTGTTCTCATCCGCTTCAGACGCACCCTAAAGACGCATCTTTTTAGGGCGGCCTATCACACTCCCTAATCAGATTCGATTCACATAGTCCCTCTACAACCTCTCACAACATAGCTCCACATCAAACTCCATGGCACCCAAAGGCATCTCAAGGCTCGGGCCCACTGGTCCAGGAAACCATTATCCAGCCCCATTTCCGTGAGATGGTTGGATTGTCATTGTAAATAAGCACTTGAACCTTGCCTCTCCCCCCATCTCATTGTAGATTGTAAGCTCTCACGAGCAGGGTTGTATTTTTTTTTCCCCTCTAAATATTGTATTTCTATAACTGTTACTTGTTTGTATATGATCCTCCTGAATTGTAAAGCGCTACGGAATATGTTGGCGCTATAGAAATAAAGATTATTATTATTATTATTATCTGCTGACCTGCTCCTAAATCTCAGATCTCTCTTAATAACACGCAGACCATGCCGTCCACTCTCCTCCTACCTGCACTCCCTTTCTCTACTTCTCACTGCTGGTGACATATCTCCCAATCCTGGACCCCGACAGATGGGACACTCCTCTTTATCACCCCCCTATCGCTCCCCACCTACTAGTAACTACCGTAACCTCTCCAATATAAAATCCATTCCCCTCTCACCCACTCCGCCGCCCCCTCTTTCTGGAGCGCTCTGGAATGCCCGTTCGGTCTGTAACAAACTGCACATCATTCACAACCTCTTTACTTCTAACAATCTATCCTTCCTGGGTCTCACCGAAACATGCCTGACACCCTCCAACACTGCCTCTCCTGCTGCAATGTGCTACAGCGGCCTCCACTTCACCCACACTACTCGCCCTGGCAATAGACAAGGTGGAGGAGTGGGCCTCCTTCTTTCTAACAACTGCAGCTTTAATCCAATCACACCTCTATCCTCCCTTGTCCTCCCTTCTTTTGAGGTACACTCTGCATCTATTCTCCCTCTAACCTCCAAGTGGCCGTCATATACAGACCCCCGGGCCCTACCACTGCCTTTATCGACCAGTTCTCTGCCTGGCTTCTACACTTTCTCTCTGCTGACATTCCCACTATCATCATGGGTGACTTCAACATCCCTACTGACACCCGCCAGTCAGCTGCCTCCAAACTCCTCTCCCGCACTTCATCTTTTGGTCTAACTCAGTGGTCCGCCTCTGCCACCCATAAAGATGGACACACATTAGACCTTATCTTCACCCGTCTCTGCTCTCTAAAGCTGGTGTCACACATAACGACGACGACAACGACGACGCTGCTACGTCACCATTTTCTGTGACGTTGCAGCGACGTCCCGTCGCTGTCGCTGTGTGTGACATCCAGCAACGACCTGGCCCCTGCTGTGAGGTCGCCGGTCGTTGCTGAATGTCCAGCTTCATTTTTTGGTCGTCACTCTCCCGCTGTGACACACACATCGCTGTGTGTGACAGCGAGAGAGCGACGAAATGAAGCGATCAGGAGCCGGCACTGGCAGCTGCGGTAAGCTGTAACCAGCGTAAACATCGGGTAACCAAGGGAAGACCTTTCCCTGGTTACCCGATGTTTACGCTGGTTACCAGCCTCCGCTCTTGCTGCCAGCGCCGGCTCCTGCTCTGTGACATGTGGCTGCAGTATGCATCGGGTAATTAACCCGATGTATACTGTAGCAAGGAGAGCAAGGAGCCAGCGCTAAGCAGTGTGCGCGGCTCCCTGCTCTCTGCACTGACATGTAGCTGCAGCACACATCGGGTTAATTAACCCGATGTGTACTGTACCTAGGAGAGCAAGGAGCCAGCGCTAAGCGCGGCTCCCTGCTCCCTGCACATGTAGCGACGTTATGATCGCTGCTTCTGCTGTGTTTGACAGCTAAGCAGCGATCATAACAGCGACTTACAAGGTCGCTGCTACGTCACAGAAAATGGTGACGTAACAGCGACGTCGTTGTCGATGTCGCTTAGTGTGACACCAGCTTAACCTCACAACCTCCCCTCTCCCCTTATCTGACCACCATTTACTGACCTTTCCAGCCCTGTCCTCCTCACCTGCCCCCCCGTCCAGCACCTAGCACACCCCCGCAGAAACCTTGCACACGTCAACATACACACCCTTTCTGACTCTATCCTACCACTGTCCTCCATATCTTCAGTCCACGACACAAACAGTGCCACCACTTTCTACAACACCACTCTCACAGCAGCTATTGATTCAGTTGCTCCTCTTGTGCACGGCAGAGTGAGACGAATCAATAGACAGCCCTGGCACAACAGCCTCACTAAAAAGCTTTGGCAAGTGTCTAGGGCTGCAGAGCGGCACTGGAAGAAAACACACTCCCAGGAAGACTGCACCACATTAAAAAATGCAATTCACACATTTCGTTTTGCCCTTACCTCTACTAAACAGGATTACTTCAGAGCTCTATTATCCTCTTTAACACACAACCCCAAACAGCTATTTAATACTTTTACCTCCCTCCTTCGCCTATCAGTGCCCCCTCCAACCTCCCTCATTTCCGCAGAACAATTTGTCACATATTTCAAAGAAAAGATCGACCAGACAAGTCTTTTCTGCTCAACCACCGCAACCCCTTCATATAACAGACCACTGCCCCTCCCCAATAAACTTCCTCCCCACTATCACCGAAGGAGAGCTTGCACATCTCTCAAAAGCGCACCTCACCACCTGCGCACTTGACCCCATCCCATCTCCTCCGCAACCTCACCACTATCCTTATTCCAGCCTTAACCCACCTCTTCAACCTATCTTTAACAACTGGTACCTTCCCTTCTGCCTTTTAAACATGCAACAGTCACACCCATCCTAAAGAAACCTTCCCTCGACCCAACCTCTACTACCAGCTATCGCCCCATATCACTACTCCCATTCGCCTCAAAACTCCTGGAACAGCATGTCCATGCTGAACTTTCCTCCCACCTCTCCTCTAACTCTCACTTTGACAACCTACAGTCCGGCTTCCGTCCACATCATTCCACTGAAACTTCCCTGACTAAAATCACAAATGACTTACTGCCAAAGCTAACAAACACTTCTCTATACTCCTACTTCTAGACCTATCCTCAGCCTTTGACACTGTCAACCACTCTCTCCTACTACAGATCCTCTCTTCCCTTGGTGTCAGAGACCTCGCCCTCTCTTGGATCTCTTCATACCTCCAACCGCACTTTTAGTGTCTCCCACTCCCACACAACCTCTTCATCCCACCATCTCTCTGTTGGCGACCCCTAAGGCTCTGTTCTGGGACCCTTACTCTTTTCCATCTATACATTTGGCCTGGGACAACTCAAAGTCCCATGGCTTCCAGTACCACCTATATGCCGATGACACTGAGATCTACACCTCTGGTCCAGATGTCACTTCTCTGCTGTCCAGAATCCCAGAGTGCCTATCGGCTATATCTTCCTTGTTCTCCTCTCGCTTCCTAAAGCTCAATGTGGCCAAAACTGAACTGATCATCTTTCCTCAATCTCCCCTGCACTCTCTACCTGATCTATCTATTTCAATAAATAACATCACGCTCTCCCCAGCACCCAAAGTTCGGTGCCTCGTAGTGACCTTTGACTCTGCCTTGTCCTTCATACCACACATCCAATCACTGACCCCCTCCTGCCGTCTTCAACTCAAAAATATTTCCAGAATCCGTCTCTTCCTCAATTCTCAATTTACAAAAATGCTAGTGCATGCTCTCATAATCTCCCGCCTCGACTACTGCAACATCCTCCTCTGTGGTCTCCCTGCTAACACGCTCTCCCCTCTCCAGTCCATCCTTAATTCTGCTGCCCGAATGATCCACCTCTCTCCTCAATACCACCCCGCTTCTCTCTGCAAATCCCTCCATTGGCTCCCAATCTTCCATCGTATCAAATTCAAATTACTAACACTGACCTACAAAGCCATCCATAAACTGTCTCCTCCGTATATCTCTGAACTAATCTCTCGCTACACTCCAAAACGTAATCTCCGGTCCTCCCAAGATCTCCTTCTCTCCTCTCTCATTCGCTCCTCATGCAACCACCTCCAAGACTTCTCCCGAGCATCTCCAGTCTTCTGGAACTCGCTGCCTCAACACGTCAGACGGAACCTGAAAACTCATCTGTTCAGAAATGCCTATAATCTTCAATCACCCCACCACCGTGCGGAGTTGCCGCCCAACCTACACCCCACCTACTGTCTCCTTTCCAAAATCCTTTAGAATGTAAGCCCGCAAGGGCAGGGCCCTCTTCTCTCTATACTAGTCTGTCTATTGTAACTTGTATATGTATTCTGTATGTAACCCCCTTCTCATGTACAGCACCATGGAATCAATGGTGCTCTATAAATAAATAATAATGTGAGCGAACTCTTACACATAATGAATCTATGGAAATAAATCCAGTGCTGAGGCTCCAGAAAATTCCAAAAATTTTTTAAGTGCTTCCAAGCATGATAAAAATAGTCACATTAGGATGAAGTGAATTACCGTAAATTCATACGTGTTTCAGCATAATTCATTGATGCAAGTCAATGAAAAGTAAAACTATTTAACCCTCTTCCAGTCACACCCCTATGGCAAATCTAGTTGCACAGCAATATTAGCTGTAACAACCAAATCTGTGATGAGTCCTACAAATTAACCCATGATGCACCAATGCAGGTATACATTTCATTCAGAATAAAGTCATGGCAAATGTTAATTCCTGGGGGTGCATGGGTATTTCATTGATAAATACATCATCTCTCTCTGCTTAGTAATTTATGTTTGATATCTCCATCCCAAATAGGGATTTTCACTTTCTCAATACCTATTATTTCTAGAGCTGATGCATTACCACCATGTTGCTGAATTAACTGTTTCAAGATGGCAGAACTTTTATGCAATATTTTATTATTGGCATCTGATAGATGACGACGTATTCTAACCTTTAATGGACCTCCTGTGCAGCCTACATATTGCAGGTCGCAAGTGGCACATCTGATCAGATATATGACAATGTTCACACCACAGTTGTATGATTCAATCATGTATGAATTTTTTTTTTAAATTTTTTTGAATTCTTCATATACTTGCAAAAGTTGCACATAGTATGGCCGCACTTATAAGAGCCTACTCTTCTAAGCCATGTATCTAAGATGTTGTCATTATTGAGAAACAAACTTGGGGATTATATACTGTATATTAGGCTTGTGACCCCTCTCATAGCTGAATCTGGCTCTCAATGAGCGGCAGGGGCGTGTGCGCTGATGAAAAAAAAAACAAACGGATTTTTGTGTACTCACCGTAAAATTGTTTTCTCTTAGCCATCATTGGGGGGACACAGGACCATGGGTGTTATGCTGCTGCTTATCCATAGGAGGACACTAAGTAGATGCAAAGATGTTAGCTCCTCCCCTGCAGTATACACCCCCTGGCCCAGCCAGGCTACTTCAGTTTTAGTACACAAGCAGTAGGAGAAGAAGTAACAAAAAAACGTGAGTTAATACTCATAACAAAAAAGTACTGAGACAGAAAAAAGCTAAGGCCCAACAGGGCAAAAGGGAGGGTGCTGTGTCCCCCAATGATGGCTAAGAGAAAACGATTTTACGGTGAGTACACAAAAATCCGTTTTTCTCTGACGCCTCATTGGGGGAAACAGGACCATGGGACGTCCTAAAGCAGTCCATGGGTGGGTAAACAATAAACAAAGCAACCCAAGGACTAGGATCCAGTCCCAGATAGCAAGGAGCGCCTACTGAGATAGGTACTCCACTATCGTTTGCAGAATTTTCCTATCTAGTTTCGCCTCAGCCGAAGCCTGGGTATTGACTCAGTAATGCTTTGAAACAGTATGTAGGCAAGACCAGGTCGCAGCCTTACACCTCTGTTCCACTGATGCCTAATGGCCCAAGAGGTGCCAACTGCTCGCGTGGAATGAGTCCGCAGCCCACTAGGAATGGGCTTGAGTTGCAAGCGGTAGACCTGGATCGCAGAGCGAATCCAGCGAGCCAGCATTGCCTATGAAGCTGCCTCTCCTTTCTTAGGCCTCTCAAGAATGACGAACAAGGAGTCTATGTTCCTAAAGGGGCTGTCCAGGGTACGTAATATCTGAGAGTCCTTACAAGGTCTAGCGAATATAGAACCCTTTCCACCCTATGGACTGGGTGTGGACAAAAGGAAGGTAGAACAATGTCCTCGTTCATATGAAACAGGGAAGTAACCTTCAGAAGAAAATTCGGAAGGGGGTGTAAAACCACCTTGTCCTGATGAAAGATCAGAAAGGGTTCGCGGCAAGAGAGTGCTGCCATTTCCGAAACTTGTCTGATGGACGTAATCGCCACTAAGAATGTTACCTTCCAGGAGAGAAGAGCAAGAGAAGATTCCTTAAGAGGTTCAAAAGGGGACCTCTGGATACCGTCCAAAACGAGATTGAGGTCCCATGGGTCCAGCGACCGTTTATACAGGGAAACTAGATGGGAAACACCCTTGAGGAAAGTCTTGACTTGCGGATTGCAAGCTAGGCGGTATTGATAGAATATTGAGAGAGATGAAACCTGCCCCTTAAGGGAGCTGAGGGCCAACCCCTTTTGCAACCTGACTGCAAAAAAAAAAATAAATCAAGAATTCTGGGGATCGCCAGAGGCATGGGTCGTACATTAGATTCCCTGCACTGGGAAAGGAAAGTTTTCCACGTGCGGTGGTAAATACGGGATGAAGACCGGCTTTCGGGCACTGTACATGGTGGAGATGACCGCAGGAGAGAATCTCGCTCTTGTTAAAGTCCAGGTCTCAATGGCCAGGCCGTCAGCTTCAGGGCTCTGGAGTTCTGATGGGAAATGGGCCCTTGGGTCAGCAAGTCTGGGATGCTTACGAGGCGCCATGAGCAATTGTACTAATTCAGCATACCAGGCGCACCTGGGCTAGTCCGGTGCTATTAGTATCACCGGGACTCCTTCTGCCTTTATCTTCCTGATTACTCGCGGCAGCAGGGGCAGAGGCAAAAAACATGTAAGGTAGACGGAAACTACTTCAGGAGACTAGAGCATCCGCGCCAATGGACTGTGGATCACGTGGCCTGGCTAAGAACGCGGTTACCTTTGTGTTCAACCTTGAGGCCATTAGATCCACGTCTGGTGTACTCCAGTGAGTGCAGATGTGTGGGAACAGTTCTGGGTGGAGAAACCACTCTCCGGCGGCCAGGCCTTGGCAACTTAGAAGGGCCGCCACCCAGTTCTCTACTCCCGGTATGTGCAACGCTGTAAAAACACGAACCCCCGTCGATTAGGCCCAGGTGAAGATCCTGAGGACCTCGAGATAAGCTGTCTTGCTGCTGGTACCTCCCTGCCGATTGACATAGGCCACAGCTGTTGCATTGTCCAATTGGACCCGAATCAAACGACCTGCTAGCAGAAGGGGGGAATGACCTGAGCGCAAGAAGATCACGCTGATTTTCAGGATGATTTCTGGGAAGGGAAGACTCCTGGGGTGTCCAAGGTCCCGAAGCAGTGTGGAGTCAGTACGCTGCTCCCCAGACTAAGAGGCTGGCGTCCGTGGTGAGGAGTAGCCAGTCCACTTGGGAGAGAAAAACTCCTTCTCGATATGGAAGAGGACTGAAGCCACCAGCAAAGCGCATACCTGACTGAAGGTGTCAGGTGAAAAGTTCGTCCAAGGAAAAAGGGCTCTTGTCCCAGGCAGCTAGAAGCGCAAGCTGCAGTGGGTGGTGGTGTGGCTAAGTGAGCAGCACTGCCTCTATAGCCGCCGCTATCCTACCTAGCACTCTCATACTGAATCGTATGGAGCGAGAGGAGTACGTAGAGGGCAGTGTACCGCTTGTTGTAGAGCGGTCGCCTTGTCTTGAGGGGAAAATATCAAGCCCCGAAGAATGTCCAGGGACATGCCCAGGGAGGTGACGGATTTTGACAAGACCGGGGATGATTTGACTGGAGTCAGATGCCGCCCTCAGCGGGATAGGGTGCCCACAGAGATCTGCACGCTGGTTGAGCCCTTGATGAGGAGGTCATCCAAGCAAGGCAGAACAGCCACTCTCCTGGCATGAAGGGCACTCATGGTGGCCGCCATGACCTTAGTTAAGACCCTTGGTGCTGTGGCAGAGCCGAGGGTAGGGCCACAAATGAAAAAAAAGAAGTCCTAAACCGCGAAGCGGAGGAACTTTTGGTGAGCTGGAGCGATGGGTATGTGCAGGTACGCGTCCCTGATAGCTAGGGAGGCAAGGAATTCTTCGACCATAAAGGTAATAATGGACCCTAGGAAGTCCATTCTGAATCTCCTTACGTTCACATGTTTGCTCAGGTGTTAGAGGTCCAGGATGGGACGAACTGACCTGTCCTTTTTTGGGGACCACGAGAGGTTAGAATAGAAGGCCTTGAACCTCTTGCCGTCCGGAACGGGTACCATCACCCTGCCGTTTGGAGGGAGTGGATCGCTGAGGAGACGGCCTCGTGGTGTTTTGGAGCCTTTGGGGGGGTTTGAGAGAAAAGACTGTCCAGAATTCAATGTGGTAACCGGAAGACACAAGGTATCACACCCATTTGTGGTCTGAGGCGGCGGCCCAGATGAAGGACGACGAGACTCCTCGGTCTTTGTCTAGACTGCCAGGACAAGGTGGACTCCGGGAGGGCTGAGAAGGTCGAGCCCTGCATGTCTAGTAAAAAACATCCTGGGCTAGAGTTGGGGGAGGGAGGTACTCTTTTACTCCCGTGGCGTCAGCCAAAAAAAAAAGAGCCTGTCCAGACGATCGGCAAACCATCGGTCTGGAAACGAGTACTGTGAGAGGCTTCTTAGAGACCGAGTCCACTCTCCATTATCGGAACCAGAGGGCCTTACGGATGGCTTTGGTATTTGAGGCAGCAATAACTGCGCAGGTAGCAGCGCCGAGGGAGGCCTGTATATGAGGTACTCTGCCGCCGCAGCAATGTGAACTGTTACATCTGTGAGGGTCTGAGGGAAACTGGTAGTCCTGGTGCCTGTGCGACCCACGCGGAAGGGGAGAGGGACCCGCGGCCTCGAGGCAGAGCGATCGAGCTGCTCCACTTGTCTGTCTGTCGGGTCCTTGAAGGAGGATCCATCAAGTAAAAGACAGGAGTGGTCCTTCAGGAAGGCGGAAGCCGGGTGAGGGTCCCCCGAGGCCGGATCAGCCCAGCCCTTAGAGACAGCTAAGCCAAAGGGGTACCGGGACTCCATGAGTTTACGGATACCGAAGCGGCGTCAAATTTTTTTTTTTTGAGGTTTCTTCACCCTTTTAAAGGAGACCGCAGGGTCAGTAGTAGTGGATGGGAGATCTTCCACATGCAGAGTTTTGGTTAATTGCTGCAATAAGAGGGCCAACGCAGCTTGATCGCTCGGGGAGGTTGAAACCAAGGAATCATCCCGGTACAAACATCATTCCCCTTCCTCCGGCTCCTCAGAGACCGCGGAACATGTGGGAGAACCCCATCTGTGTACCCCAGAGGGCGAACCATGGGGGTCATGCCCTGTTTCTGGTCTGCAAACCGTGAAGCAGAGGGCCGATTCTTATCAGAAGAACCCTCTATAGAGGTGTCATCAGGGTGCGTTCTGTCCAGGGGCCCCGAGGGGTGTGAGGACAATGTTGCATAGCCAGCACCAGGTTCTGGGAACTGTGCCCATTCCGGGGGACTGGGAGCCGTAGGCTCTGGGCTGGTAGCAGTTGCTGCGGTGGTGGCGGGGGGGAAGGGGGGGGTAAGCTACAGGGGCACTGGACTCGCAGAAGGAAGAGGTGCTATCACCCCCTAGTAGCTCAGCGTCTTATAGTTGTTGCTGTAGTTGTGCAGGGCATAAAACATGTGACTGCAGCCCCTGGCTGATGAGCCACAAACTCTGATTGTAATGAAGGAGCAATGCTCTGCAGAGCTAATATGCAAGTGAGGCTATAACTCACCCAGAACCCTGATGACCCCTCCCCCCCTCCTCTTGCGTCCCAGTTCCGGGAAGGAGGAAGCCAGCTCTGAGAGAGGCTCTGATCACGACAAGAGGGAGCAATGCTCTGCAGATCCTGTGTGAGGAGGGTTACGCGCGCTTTCTTATCGAGTGTCGGAGGGGACGGGGCTTAGCTCTGACAAGAAGACATGAGAAAATATAGTAAACCAAAAAAAATGGTGGGAAGGGACTCCCCTTCCCCCTTCCAGCCCTGCACAACAATGGTGGACAGAAAAAACTCTAAGTGTACCGCAGCTGCAGGTGCACTGAGTCCTGGGGGCTCTCCCCCTCTCCCCGCCACAGGTGGAATGCTATGCAGGAGTCTGCAATCACAGCTCATGTGCATCCAGTCAGTGTGACCTTTGCTCCAATTCAGTGTGGAGAGTCTGACGCCTGCTGGCAGAACTTGTATCAACTCAGAGCCTGCCAGAGGGACTGAGGAAGTTTTCATCTGCTCTGGAAAAAAATCGGAAAGATCTCACCTCAACTCCCGTGGAGATGGCAGTCTGATGCCTGCTGCCTGGTCACACTGGTGCGGAGCGTTTATCAACTCAGAGCCTGCAAGAGGGGCTGAGGAAGTTTTCCATCTGCTCTGGGCTCTTGGAAAATTGGAATGATCTCACCTCAGCTCCTGCGGAGATGGCAGTCTGCTGCCTGGTCGCACTTGGTGCAGAACGTGTATCAACTCAGAGCCTGCAAGAGGGGCTGAGGAAGTTTTCATCTGCTCTGGGCTCTGGAAAATTAGTGTCATGAGACCTGTCGTCCAGTGAGTAACAGCCCAGGATCCAGCGTCGCAGGAGGGGTACGGGGAGGCGACACTCCGCATTCCCGCCTGTTGATGGTTTTGGGAAATCGGTCCCCGAAGGAAAGTCGCCCTCTAAAAACAAAAAATTCTTGCTGCAGTAGTCTGCAGAGATGTTCCTCCTATAGACACTAAGCTAAAACTGAAGTAGCCTGGCTGGGCCAGGGGGTGTATACTGCAGGGGAGGAGCTAACATCTTTGCATCTACTTAGTGTCCTCCTATGGATAAGCAGCAGCATAACACCCATGGTCCTGTGTCCCCCAATGAGGCGTCAGAGAAAATTAAATCTGCTCATGTACCGATGCTGCTCACAGTTTATTGAAGACAGTCACAGTGTCTTCAATAAAATGACGCCAGAGATCGCAGTACAGGCATGCTCAGACTCCGGCAACGTTTTAATGAAGACATCATTAGTTTAGCAATTTGCACACACCGCCAACAGCAGCAATCGCCGCACGGTATTTAAATAAGGAAAAAAGGAAATAGAGGATGCAGGAGGATAAATTTACAATGAGGACCCGACCCATAAAGGCCCGCACCACTGCACACATCAATCACAGTATGCACGAATTGTTGGATCCTTATATGAACATTATTTTCTGCTATCAAAGATCCAGTAAGAAAATGTGTAATTGTACAATTTGTTTTTATTTTTTAAATTATTATTTTCACTGTATGGTAAAATTGACCTGACAGTATGATTTCCCAGGTCAGTACAAGTTCATAGATACCAAACAAGTACAGTTTTATCTAAGTGGTGGAAAAAAATTCTGAATTTTGTCCAAAAAAACCCCCTGCGCTTTTGTTGCCATTTTTTGAGACCCGTAGCATTCTCATTTTTCGATCTGGGGCTCAGTGATGCAATATTTTGATCACCTGTTGTTGTTATTTTAATGCAATGTTGCTGTGACCAAAAACATACTTTTGGTGTTTGGAATTTCTTTCCCGCTACGCCGTGTACTGATCAGATTACCGTATATACTCAAGTATAAACCGAACCGAGTATAAGCTGAGGCACCTAATTTACCATAAAAAAAAATGGGTAAACTTATTGACTTGAGTAGAAGCCAAGGGTGGGAAATGCAGAAGCTACTGGTAAATACCAATTAAATGTAATGTGCCCCATCCTTGTGCCCTGTAGTCATATGCTCATATTTTAGTAGTGTCCTCATACTGGTCCCCTTCTTGTCCCCTACCTTGCCATTGTTCACATACACACACAAAAAGTTCTTTTCACCTGTCCTCTGTTCCTTTGGTGTCCTCTTACCTGCTTCTTGCAAACCACAGCCATGTAGACCGCTCGATGATCTCGGCCGGGTCTACCTTGGACTTCGCCCAAAAAACTCTGCTTGGTTTAGTGTGCTGCATATGGTACTTGTTGAAACCATGACCCTAGACTGTTTGAGGTTGGCCTTCAGGTCTTTGGATGTTTGACATGGTGTTTTTTTCCACCATTCACACCAACCTTCAAAGACATCTTTTGTCAATTTTCCGCTTTTCCCCACATCCAGGGAGGTCCTTGGCTGTTCCATGCCTGAAAACATCTTAATAACAGTGTGCACTATTGAAATTTGGATACCTAGGTCTTTAGAGATGGCCTTATACAATTTGGAAGTCTTATGTTTGCTAACCAATGCAGTTCTGATGCATGTCTTATGCATGTTCTTATGTCTTATAATAGCAAAGAAAACCTCTGAAAATGGTGTAAAAAGTATTAAAGATGCTAAAAAACAAATTAATGAATGCCATGGGGAAAGAATAAGGTGGAAGCAGGATAATAGTGGGGTCCAGGTTGCCCATTAAAAGTCAGAAAACCCTTTTTAGAAGTTGCCCAAAGGGACCAGAATAGAAAAAGGGAAGAAGAAGCTCACCTAGCTAAGGGAAGATCAGTGGAAAGTCTTGGACGCCCACAGGTTCACCACTTTGGTGATCTCTCATAATTATGGGGTCACCACTAGTGACAGGCAGACCCAGACTGTAAAAGTCTGGATCCATGTGGGTTACCCTATACCCGCGCATCACTCTCAGGTCCGGAGTTCTTAGAGAACTCCGGGTAATTATCCGTACCTGGCCAACTGGGTAATTAAAAAAAAAAAGAAAGAAAATAAGAAAGCAAGCACGTTATACTTAAGTCTCCACGTGGCGGTAACACTACCTCTGGGGCTGCTCATTAACCTCATGCATATGCACTACTTCCCCCACCCACCAGCAGTCCCAACGTCTGTAATTGGTTGCAGTCAGACCCTGTGTGACAGTGTCTGACTGCTTGCAATCACAGACGCTGTATGCATGTCTATTGGTGTAAAAATAAAAAAAACTTAGTGTAGGGTCCTCTCATATTATCATACCCAGCACAGTTAAGTGAAAAGAAATAAATAAACACCAAAAAAAAATCCTTTATTTGAAATAAAATACAAAAAAACACCCTCTTTCTCCCCATCTTCTGTGCCTGCACGCTGTGACATCAGCATGTAGCAGAGCCGGAATCGGTGTGGGACCTTGTATGGATTACGTCCGAACTGGGTGTTTGAGGTTAATAAGGAGGTGAAAAAAAATAAAGCTGTTGGAATGGCCCAGCCAAATACCTGAAAATGTATATAGGAACTAAAACTCAAAAGGTCATTTGAGGAGTCCACAGAACCTTCAGGATTTGAAAAGTGTTTGTGTGGAAGAATGGCCCACAATCATACCTGAGCAATGCATGTGACTAGTTTCTCCATACAGGAGTCATCTTGAAGCAGTCATCACCAACAAAGGCTTTTATACGAAGTATTAAATAAATTTCAGTAAGCGTGTTCAATACTTTTTTGCATGTGTCATTTCTCATTATTACACATCACTAAATATATGGGCATCTATGGTTTGATTTCTTTGCCAGTGTGGCAAGGATGGGTTCGTTGCAACATATGGAGTTAAATTCATGTTAATAACATTAGAAATATATTTACTTCGGAAAAATGGAACATGTCATGAATTTTCTTTTAGCTCTTATACAAATTAAAAATGTGGGGCTAAAACAACCTTTTAGTGGTCAAATTTATTCTTTCTTTTTTCACCACCCAATGATGAAAAAAATTACATGTGCTATATGTGGTATCAACATGCGCACTGTACCATTAAATTAAAGTTGAGTCACTTATGGGGGAGGTCTGCTTTTCTGGCATGTCAGGGTCTGTGCCAATGTTAGGCTATGTGCGCACATTGCGTTCTACCTTGACAAATATTCTGCAGCGTTTTGTCACTGTATGTGCGTTTCAAAATGCAGCCAAAACGCATTTTGGATGCATTTTGAATGCAGAATGGATGCGTTCTGGATGCTTGCTCTCCCACAGACAGAGGGAAAAGCATCCAAAACGCACAAAAGTATTGACATGTTGCTTTTTAGAATGAATTGATTGTCAAAAATTTGGCATCCAAAACGCTGCGTTTCAACGCAACGTGCGCATGGAATTTGCTTGTCATAGACTTTGCTGGGGACGCACAACGCATGTGTTTACGCTGCAGTTTAAAACGATGCATAAATGCATGAAAAAACGCAACGTGTGCACACAGCCTTACATGACACGCTCAAACCATTTCAGCAAACTCTGCACTTCTGAGCTTTGCACTGTGTCGCAAAAGTAGTTTTCGACCACATATAGGGTGTTGACGAACTCAGGTAAAATTGTATTACAAATTGTATCATTCCTTTTCTCCTAATACCCCTTTTGAAAATTAAAAACTTGGGACCAAAGCAATATTTTATTGGAAAAAATGTTTTCATTTACTCATGTCCAATGTTATACAATTCTGTAAATCGCATGAGGGTTAAAAATGCTCACAACTCCAGTAGATTAATTCCTGGAGCGGTGTAGTTTCCAAAATGTGGTTACTTTAGGGGGTTTTCTGCAGTTTTGGCCAGTCAGGTGCTCTTCAATTGTGAAATGGCATCTGCAATCTATTACAGTCAAAATAAAGTTCCGAAATTAAAATAACGTTCCTTCACTTTAGGGCCCTGCCATGCACCCAAAAAGTAATTTCCACCACATATGAAGGGAGGTATTGATAAACTGTGTAATCAATTTTCTTAATTAACCTTGTGAAAATGAAAAGTTTAGGCTGAAGCAACTTATTTGTGGGAACAATAAAAATGTAAATGTTTCTTTCCACATTGCCTTAATCCCTATGAAGCACCTAAAGGGGTAATAAAATTCTTGACTGTGGTTTTGAGCGGTTTCACGGGTGCAGATTTTAGAATCGTGTCATTTTTGGGTATTTTCTGTCACCTAGGCCTCTCAAAGTTACTTCAAATGTAGTGCGGTCACTAAAAAAAATTGTCTGTCTAAATTTTGTTGGAAAAATGAAAAATTGCTTTTTTTATTAGAAGTGTTTAATGTTTGTTTGTGCTGATGTATGGGAGATATTTGGTAAATGTTATTTATTTTGTGTGGTATAACACCGGTTTAAGAGAATAACATTTAAAATTTTGAAATTTTCAAATTTTTGTAAAATGTTCGATATTTTAATATACACATCATATTGACCAAAATTTACCATTAACATGAAGGAAAATATGTCTCAAAAATTATCTCTGGAACACTTCAACATATCCCAGTGATTCTGAGTTATTACCTGAAAGAGATGCTAGTCAGAATTGTAAAATTTGGTCTGGTGAAGGTGTAAACAGGCTGGGGGATGAAGGGGTTGATTCTAATAAACTGGCAATTAATCTCTCTCTTCTTTCCGGGCAAAGTGTCTTTAACCCTTTTGTGTGCTCCATGAGCACTCAAGGAAACAAAAATTTCATGTAAATCTTCCACACTTCTGTAAACATTTGACCTAAGCAAATCGAAGTCAAAATCAGACTTTTTTTTTGTGATGAAAATGATCCAAATATCGCATCAGCAACTTGAAAATGTACGTTAACATATTAGCTGAATTTGAAGGTGAAATTACAATTCAACGTTTTCTAATCAATGGGATGACAAGTATTAAGTACGAGTGGGAGACCTTGTTATTTAACCCCTTAGTCAGGGTCGGACTGGGCCACCGCGGAATCCCCGGTAGGCCCCAGGTCCTCAGTGGCCGCGGGGCCATCTGTTTCTCAGGGCCGGCGTTATGTGAGGGCACACTGGGCAGGGCCACCAGGCTCTGAGGCCCCCCCAGTCTTTTAATCATAAATTGAAGTGATAGTACAAGTTCTGCACTATCGCTGCAGTTTTTGCGGTTGCAGGATGACAGGTGACATCAGTCATGTGACTCGCCAAAGGTCCTGCACTGCGCGATCTGTATATATGCGGTGCACAGGTCCTGGAGACCACTCCTCTATTCAAATGTACGAGCGGTGTCATTCAGACGTGCGTATATTTGAACAGTGCCACCGGCAACAGGAGTGAGGCAGAGGCGCTCCTCAGCCCCGCACAGACATGTAGCAGCCATCATGACACTGTCACCAGGGCCGCGAATGCAGATATTAAGAGGACGTGCAGGGCTGCAGAGAAGAGGTAAGCGCTCTATGAGGAGCCAAAAAATGCCATAGAGTAATTCGAGATCAGGGGGCTGTGGTGGGGGAGGAGTGGTATTACTTTACAAGTGACATTATGGGGTGGTGGGGGACTTTGTGGCAATGGGGGACATTATGGGGAAGTGGAAGACTTAATGGGGCATATTATGAAACAAATTTCGAAATGATGGGGAAAAGGGTACATTTTAAAGCATATTGGGACATTATGAGTTAGTGGGGCACATTATAGAGTAAATTGGGACATTGTGGGGGCAATGAGGGACATTGTGGAGTAAATTGGGACATTCTGGGGAAACGGAGGACATTATGAAACAAATTGGTACATTATGGGCAGTGAGGGACATAGAATATATAGGGCCATTATGGAGAAATGGAAACATTATGAGGCAATGGGGGACATTATGGAGCAAATTGATTAGGACATTATGGAGCAATGGATGAAATTATGAAGCAAATTGGGACATTATGGAAAAATTAGGTTTATTATAAGGCAATTAGGAAGGGGATTGTGAAAGGCAGCATAGTATAATGAGAAGCGGGGAGGACATTATACGAAGACTATGGGGCAGATATTATAGAAAGGGTAAGTGTTGGGGTGACATCATGGAAAGGGGCATTTTGTGGGGCTATTTTGGAGAGGAGCAGTGTGTGGGGGATATATTGTGCAAGAAGCAGTTAACAACCCCGTCTGATTCACCTTGTTTCCCCAGACATTATTAAATAAAGGGGGCCAGGATGGGGGACATTAGATAAAAGGGGCTAAGATGAGGGACATAATTGCAATATGGGGCAAGAAGGAGAAACATACATTATTGATTTATGGTGGCATTTGGGGACATAATTACTGTACGGTCAAATTAGGAGACGTTATTACTGATGAAATATAGGTTAATTTTGAGGATACTGTCTTCAATGGGTGAAACAAAAGTCTGACAGTGTAGAAATGGGGGAAAAAGTGTGGAATGTGGTCTGGGAGTGATCAGCTATAGGTGACTTATTTTTTGCAACATGGCAGAAAGAAGTGATTGCGGTCAGTGCCAGATGAAGAAAAGCAATGAATAACTTCAGCTAGAGAAGTCACTGGTAAGTCATTGTATCACACACAGGTAGTCCTACTATACACTATATACAGAGCTCCTGTGTAGGTCTCTGGTGATCATTGTATTACCTATATACAAAGCTCCTGTGTATAATGTCAGTGGTGATCACTGTATTACCTGTACAATGATACTATATACAGAGCTTCTGTGTATAATGGCACTGATGATATTAGTGTTATAAGTATTGTGGTTTTGATTCATGACCATTATTGTATTAGTCACTGTGCTGTAGTAATATGTTGTCTGGTGACTGTTTGGTGGTATTTATCTTATATGTGGTATTATTTGGTCATTATGTGGTCTGGTCTTAGTGTTGTGGTATTTCTCACTTGTATGTGCTAATATTTGGTTACCATGTGGTCTAATTATGGTGTGGCGGTATTTCTCCCTTGTATGTGGTTGTATTCGGTCACTATGTGGTGGTATTATGTAGTCTGGTCACTGTGTGGCAGTATTTCTCCCTTGTATGTGGTTGAATTCTGTCACTATGGGGTGGTAATATATTGTCTGGTCACAGTGTGGCGGTATTTCTCCCTTGTATGTGGTTGTATTTGGTGGTAATATGTGGTCTGGTCACGGTGTGGCGGTTGTTCTTCCTTGTATGTGGTTGTATTCGATCACTATGTGGTGGTAATATATTATATGGTCATGGTGTGGCGGTATTTCTCCCTTGTATGTGGTATTATTATAGGTCTTGGTATAGTGGACTGTGTTATGTATGGAGGCTACTTTTTCTCTTAATAAGGGGTAGATTATTTCCAGTAGAGATTATATACTTGAATGTTTAACCCCTTCCTGTACGGTGATTATTACACTGTAGCAAATATGCACTTACAGAGGTTCTCCGGTGAAAACAAGGAATCACCTTTTCTAAGGCCACGTGCACATGTTGAGTATTTGGTCAGTATTTTACAGGAGTATTTGTAGCCAAAACCAGGAGTGGTAAAATCAGAGGAAAAGTATAATAGAAACATGGGCCCCACTTCTGCATTTTTCACCCACTCCTGGTTTTGAATACAAATACGGATGTAATATAATTACCAAATAATGAAAGTGGAATGTGGCCTAAGGATAATTGATAACTTATTGATCAGTGGGGTCTGATTGCTGAGACCTGCACTGATCGGCAAAATGTGCAACTTTTATCCACATTGGAGCTCCTGTCGTCCCACTCGACTCCTGATCCATTCATTCCCTCAACTGCTGTTAGCGCTGCACTTATTTTTATCTGGCTGCTCCACAGAGGATGAATGGAGCTGCGGTCACATCCCACCTGCTTCCGCTGCATTTTGTAATCGGGATAAAAGTTCCACATTGTTTCGATTGGTGCGGTTTCCACTGATCATTAAGTTTTCACCTACCTAACCTGTGATTCAGTGATCACTTGTTTTCCCCAAACCCTTTTACTGCATACTACTGTAATTGTACATCATAGCTATGGTGTGCACAGTAGATGTGCCGGAGCCGCCTGTATTTTACAGTCAATGCTCCACTATAATGGGGGCAGGGATGAAGGGAATTTTGTTACTTACCGTAAATTCCTTTTCTTCTAGCTCCTATTGGGAGACCCAGACGATTGGTGTATAGCACTGCCTCCGGAGGCCACACAAAGCAATTACACTAAAAAGTGTAAGGCCCCTCCCCTTCTGACTATACACCCCCAGTGGGATCACTGGCTCACCAGTTTTAGTGCAAAAGCAAGAAGGAGGAAAGCCAATAACTGGTTTAAACAAATTCACTCCGAAGTAACGTCGGAGAACTGAAAACCATTCAACATGAACAACATGTGTACCCGAAAAACAACCAAAAATCCCGAAGGACAACAGGGCGGGTGCTGGGTCTCCCAATAGGAGCTAGAAGAAAAGGAATTTACGGTAAGTAACAAAATTCCCTTCTTCTTCGGCGCTCCATTGGGAGACCCAGACGATTGGGACGCCCAAAAGCTGTCCCTGGGTGGGTACAGAATACCTCATGTTAGAGCTGCGAAGACAGCCCTCCCCTACGGGGAGGCAACTGCCGCCTGCAGGACTCTTCTACCTAGGCTGGCGTCCGCCGAAGCATAGGTATGCACCTGATAATGTTCGGTGAAAGTGTGCAGACTCGACCAGGTAGCTGCCTGGCACACCTGTTGAGCCGTAGCCTGGTGTCGTAATGCCCAGGACGCACCCACGGCTCTGGTAGAATGGGCCTTCAGCCCTGATGGAAACGGAAGCCCAGCAGAACGGTAGGCTTCAAGAATTGGTTCTTTGATCCATCGAGCCAGGGTGGCCTTAGAAGCCTGCGACCCTTTGCGCTTACCAGCGACAAGGACAAAGAGTGCATCCGAACGGCGCAGGGGCGCCGTGCGGGAAATGTAGATTCTGAGTGCTCTCACCAGATCTAACAAATGTAAGTCCTTCTCATACCGATGAACTGCATGAGGACAAAAAGAAGGCAAAGAGATATCCTGATTAAGATGAAAAGAGGATACCACCTTCGGGAGAAACTCCTGAATGGGTCGCAGCACTACCTTGTCCTGGTGGAAGACCAGGAAGGGAGCCTTGGATGACAGCGCTGCTAGCTCAGACACTCTCCGAAGAGATGTGATCGCTACCAGAAAAGCCACTTTCTGTGATAGTCTAGAAAGTGAAACCTCCCTCAGAGGCTCGAAGGGCGGCTTCTGGAGGGCAACTAGTACCCTGTTCAGATCCCATGGATCTAACGGCCGCTTGTACGGGGGTACGATATGACAAACCCCCTGCAGGAACGTGCGTACCTTAGAAAGTCGTGCTAGACGCTTCTGAAAAAAGACGGATAGCGCCGAGACTTGCCCTTTAAGGGAGCCGAGCGACAAACCTTTTTCTAACCCAGATTGCAGGAAAGAAAGAAATGTAGGCAATGCAAATGGCCAGGGAGACACTCCCTGATGTACAAGCAGTGTATACCGCCCGTGCCTTGGCACCCTTGCGTTTTGTGGATGACATGTTGCTGTCTCCTCAGAGCAATATAGGGGTATACAGCCAAGAAGCGACCGTACAGTGCAGTATATATATATATATATCTGGTACAGGAAAAAGTACACCAATACAACACTGTGGCACTAGTGGGGCCAGCACTAATGTGCTGCTTACCGCCCGCTAAACGCGGGTGTGTGGTCGCCAGAAATCCCTAGTCTGGGTCTCCCAGAGCCTGTGTCCGTCCTCCAGCCAGACTGCATGCAGGAATGGCTGCCGGCGTCCTGTGGAGGGGGGGGCGGGCCCTGGGCGTGCTCAGACCAAAAGCGGGAAACCTGCGTCCCACTGTGCCTAGTGAGAGGGCTGGAGCATGTAAATAAGGCTCCAGCCCTCGGCGCTGACGATTGCACAGCGTCTGTCCCATTCCCTGAGTGACAGGGAGGGGGCGGGAACGAAGCGGAGCTAGGCCGCAAAAGCCGGGGACTAAATTTATAAGCGCCGCCGCCGTAAAAGCGCGGTCGGCGCTAAGTCCCCGGCGCACTACAAGTCCCAGCCGCGCCGCCGCTCCGAGAGTGGCCGGCGCGGTAGTTCCCAGCACATGAAGTCACACAGCTAAGCTGCTGTGACTCAAACCCCAGCGTGCAGCGCTACTGTCCCCGGCGCCCTAACACACCCAGCAAGTCTGGCGTGTGCGTGCCTGTCTGTACGGGGACACAGAGTACCTGAAAGTTGCAGGGCCTTGTCCCTGAACGGTACCCAGCTCCGTATCCAGCAGGTTCACTGGGTCTGTGGATGGAGCCCGGCCTCAGGGCTTGGGGGCCGGTAAGATCCCACTTCCTCAGAGCCCCTCAGGGGGATGGGGAAGGAAAACAGCATGTGGGCTCCAGCCTCTGTACCCGCAATGGGTACCTCAACCTTACAAACCACAAGTGGGGTAAGAAGGGAGCATGCTGGGGGCCCCATATGGGCCCTCTTTTCTTCCATCCGACATAGTCAGCAGCTTCTGCTGACTAAACAGTGGAGCTATGCGTGGATGTCTGACCTCCTTCGCACAAAGCAGAAAACTGGTGAGCCAGTGATCCCACTGGGGGTGTATAGTCAGAAGGGGAGGGGCCTTACACTTTTTAGTGTAATTGCTTTGTGTGGCCTCCGGAGGCAGTGCTATACACCAATCGTCTGGGTCTCCCAATGGAGCGCCGAAGAAAACTGCTAATTAGGTATTTGCATATAGCTTTAGAGTGGGTCCCCAGAGTCGATTCCCCCTGTAGGCCCCAGACAGCCCAGTCCGACCCTGCCCTTAGTGATGGAGCCATTTTGGAAATGTGACCAGTGTTACTTAATGTTATAATAACTCTAGAACACTTCAACGTATCCCGGTGATTCTGAGAATGTTGTTTTGTGACACATTGAACTTTTATATAAGTGGCACATATGTCAATATTTTTGCCATTTTTATAAAAATATTGGAATTTTAGCGAAAATTTGGGAAAAAAAAAGCAATTTTCAAACTTTCCATTTTTACATCTGTAAACCAGTTAGTCATGTTGTACAAAATGATAACATTTAATATATGTCTACTTTACATTTATATAATTTTTCATTAGTTTTGTTAGAATGTTAGAAGGGTTAAGTTTAGCAGCAATTTTTCATTTTTTTTCCCTCAAAAATATTACAAAACCTATCTCTTTAGGAACCTATTTAGATTTAAAGAGAACATGTCACCAGTTTTTTCAGTATTTAACCAAAAGTATTACCTTCTGCAGCTCCTGGGCTGCATTCTATGAAGGTGCACCTTATTGCTGACTCCCCTTGCAGACCCCAGAAAAACGGATTTTTGTGTACTCACCGTAAAATCGTTTTCTCTTAGCCATCATTGGGGGACACAGGACCATGGGTGTTAGTGTCCTCCTATGGATAGGCAGCATAAGTAGATGCAAAAGCCGGGCCAGGCAGTCTCAGTTTTAGTACACAAGCAGTAGGAGAAAAAAGCAGTAAAAAACTTCTCAACAGAAGAACATGAGAAAAGAAGAGTCAAAACCTAATAAGGTACTGAGAGAACCAAGGCCCCGCAGGGCAACAGGGTGGGTGCTGTGTCCCCCAATGATGGCTAAGAGAAAATGATTTTACGGTGAGTACACAAAAATCCGTTTCTCTGACGCCTCATTGGGGGACACAGGACCATGGGACGTCCTAAAGCAGTCCATGGGTGGGAAACATAAAAGAAGACAAGACAACCCAAGGACTAAGAACCAGTCCCAGACAGCCTGGAGCGCCTACTGAGAGAGGTGCTATACTGCAGTTTGCAGAATTTTTCTACCCAGATTTGCCTCAGTGTAAACCTGGGTATGGACTCTGTAATGCTTTGAAAACGTATGTAGGCTAGACCAGGTCGCAGCCTTACACACCTGTTCCACTGAAGCCTGATGCCGAATGGCCCATGAAGCGCCAACTGCTCGCGTGGAATGAGACCGCAGCCCACTAGGAATGGGCTTGAGTTGCAGGCGGTAGACTTCCTGGATCGCCGAGCAAATCCAGCGAGCCAGAGTCGCCTTTGAAGCTGCCTGTCCCTTCTTAGGCCCCTCAGGAATGACGAACAAAGAGTCCGTTTTCCTAAAGGGGGCTGTCCTGGATATGTAATATCTGAGAGCTCTGAGGTCTAACGAATGCAGAGACCTTTCCACCCTATGAACTGGGTGTGGACAAAATGAAGGCAGAACAATGTCCTCGTTCAAATGAAATGGGGTAAGAACCTTTGGAAGGAAATCCGGAAGGGGGCGCAGAACGACCTTGTCCTGGTGAAAGATCAGGAAAGGCTCGTGGCAAGAGAGTGCTGCTAGCTCCGAAACCCGTCTGATGGACGTAATTGCCACCAGGAATGGTACCTTCCAGGACAGAAGAGCAAGGGAGGATTCCTTGAGGGGTTCAAAGGGAGACCTCTGGAGACCGTCCAGAACGAGGGTGAGGTCCCATGGGTCCAGCGGCCGTTTGTACGGGGGAACTAGATGGGAAACGCCCTGGAGGAAGGTCTTGACTTGCGGTTTTTGAACCAGGCGGCATTGGTAGAAGATTGAGAGCGCTGAGACCTGCCCTTTAAGGGAACTGAGAGCCAACCCCGCTTGCAAGCCAGACTGTAGAAAGTCGAGAATTCTGGGGATGGCCAAAGGCATAGGCTGGACGTTAGTTTCTCTGCACCATGAAAGGAAGATTTTCCACGTACGGTGGTAAATGCGGGATGAAGCAGGCTTTCGGGCGCTGATCATGGTGGAAATAACCGCGGGGGAGAATACTGCTCTTGTTAATACCCAGGTCTCAATGGCCATGCTGTCCGCTTCAGGGCTCTGGAGTTCTGATGGGAAATGGGCCCTTGGGTCAGCAAGTCTGGGATGTCTGGAAGGTGCCACGGTGCGTCTGTGAGCATGTGTACTAATTCAGCATACCAGGCGTGCCTGGGCCAGTCCGGTGCTATCAGTATCACTGGGACTCCCTCTGCCTTGATCTTCCTGATCACCCGCGGCAGCAGGGGTAGAGGTGGAAATATGTAAGGCAGGCGGAAGTGGTGCCAGGAGCAGACTAGAGCATCCGCGCCGATGGACTGCGGGTCGCGTGACCTGGCTATGAACGCGGGTACCTTTGCATTCAACCTTGAGGCTATGTGTCCACGTTGCTTTTTACCTGCTTTTTTGCTGCTTTTTCAACTGCAGCGTTTAATGCCGAAATGGATGTATTCTGCTTTTCAAGCAAAGTCTATGGGAATTTGGGTTTCTTGTGCCCACTATGCAGTTCAAACTGCTGCCTTTTTGTAGCAGAACTTTGGACAAAAACTCAGCTTTGCAGTGCAAAACCCAAATGGCAAAAACAATTGACATGTCAATTGTTTTTGCCATTTGCGTTTTGAACTGCAAAGCAGAGTTTTTGCCCAAATTTCTGCCAGAAAAAGGCTGCAGTTTGAACTGCATAGTGGGCACAAGAAACCCAAATTCCCATAGACTTTGCTTGAAAAGCAGAACACATCCATTTCGGCATTAAACGCTGCAGTTGAAAAAGCAGCAAAAAAGCAGGTAAAAAGCAACGTGGACACATAGCCTTAGGCTATTAGGTCTACGTCTGGTGTGCCCCAGCGAGTGCAGATGTGTAGAAACACATCTGGGTGGAGAGACCATTCTCCGGCGGCCAGGCCTTGGTGACTTAGAAAGTCTGCTGCCCAGTTCTCTACCCCCGGTATGTGTACCGCTGATATCACTGATCCCATCGATTCGGACCAGCTGAGGATCTTGTGGGCCTCGAGATAAGCCGCTTTGCTGCGGGTGCCCCCCTGCCGATTGATATAGGCTACAGCTGTCGCATTGTCCGATTGGACTCGAATCTGACGACCCGCTAGCAGAGGGCTGAACGCTCTGAGTGTGAGGAAGATCGCGCGGAGTTCCAGGGTGTTTATGGGTAGGGAAGACTCCTGGGGCGTCCAACGTCCTTGAGCAGTGTGGTGCCAGTACACTGCTCCCCAGCCTAGGAGGCTGGCGTCCGTGGTCAGGACCAGCCAGTTCACTGGGAGAAAAGATCTCCCCTTCGATAGGGATGAGGACCGAAGCAACCAGCGGAGTGTGTACCTGACTGAAGGCATCAGGTGAAGATGTCTGTCCAGGGAGAAGGGGCTCTTGTCCCAGGCCGCTAGAAGGGCTAGCTGCAGTGGGCGGAGGTGCAGTTGAGCAAAGGGTACTGCTTCCATAGTCGCCACCATCCTGCCGAGCACTTTCATGCTGAATCGAATGGAGCGAGACAGAGGACGTAGAAGGCGAGACAGAGGACGTAGAAGGCAGCGTACCGCTCGTTGAAGAGCGATCGCCTTGTCCTGAGGGAGAAGGATCAAGCCCCGACGGGTGTCCAGAGACATGCCCAGGAAGGTGATGGATCGTTATGGGATCGGGGATGATTTGTCCAGATTCACTAGCCACCCTACGTGGGATAGGGTGTCCACAGTGATCTGTACGCTGGTTGAGCAGTCGCGGAAGGAGGGCGCCTTGATGAGGAGGTCGTCCAAGTAAGGGAGAACAACCACTCCCCTGGCGTGAAGGACGTTCATGGCGGCCGCCATGACTTTGGTGAAGACCCTTGGTGCGGTGGCAAGGCCGAAGGGTAGAGCTACGAATTGAAAGTGTGAGTCCTGAATTGCAAAGCGGAGGAACATTTGGTGATCTGGGGCGATGGGCATGTGTAGGTACGCGTCCTTGATGTCTATGGAGGCGAGGAATTCCCCTTCGACCATGGATGCAATAATGGACCTTAGGGACTCCATTCTGAATCTCCGTACGTGCACGTTTGTTTAGGTGTTTGAGGTCCAGGATGGGTTGAATTGACCCATCCTTTTTGTGGACCACAAAGAGGTTGGAAACCCCCCCCCCCGAACTTCTCGTCGTCTGGGGCAGGTATTATCACTCCTGCTGTTAGAACCGACTCGGGGGTCGGGTCCGAAATTCTATGTGGTAACCGGAAGACACAAGGTCTCGCACCCATTTGTCGTCTGAGGCGGCAGCCCAGATGTGTTGGAAGAGCCGCAGTGGACCTCCTACAATGAGTGTGTTTTCCGGGGCGCCGAAGGAGTCATGAGGGGGGAAAACGTCGTGGCCGAGTCTCCCTATTCCCGGACTGTTTCGGTCTAGGCTGCCATGACGAAGTAGGTTTCGGGGAGAGCTGAGGTCGGTCGGTCCCTGCGTAGTCCGCGGCTGGTGGTGCGGACAGCACGGGGTGTCGACCAACCAAATGAGTTCCGAAAGGAGCGGAACGAGGACTGTGGACGTCTGGTGAAGGACGTCCTGGACTTCAGCTGGGGGAGGGAGGTACTCTTTCCTCCCGTGGCGTCAGAAATGAGCTTGTCCAGACGTTCGCCACACAATCTGTCTGGAAAAAAAGGGGAGGCCTGTGAGAGACTTCTTGGAGGCAGAGTCCGCTCGCCATTGTCGGAGCCAGAGAGCTCTCCGAATGGCTATGGTATTTGAGGCGGCAAACGCTGCGCAGGTAGCAGCGTCCATGGAGGCCTGCATGAGGTACTCCGCCGCAGCGGCAATTTGAGCTGTTACCTCTGTGAAGGTATGAGTGAACTGGGATTCCTCAAGCGAAGTGTTAAGGGATTCTGCCCAGACCGAGATTGCCTTTGCGACCCACACAGAGGCAAAGGAGGGCGAGAGGGAGGAACCCGCAGCCTCAAAAGCAGAGCGGGCGAGGTGCTCCACCTGTCTGTCTGTCGGGTCCTTGATGGAGGAACCATCGGGTAAAGACAGGAGCGTCTTTGTGGTAAGGCGGGAGACCGAGGGGGGGGGGGGTCGACTGAGGGCGGATCGGCCCAGCCCTTAGGGGCAGGTGAGGCAAAAGGGTACCGGGACTCCATGAGTTTTCGGTTACCGAAGCGTCTGTCAGGCTTCTCCCTTTGCTTTGTGAGTATATCCAGAAACTCAGGGTGATCAGCGAAAACCTTTTGGGGTTTCCTTGCCCTCTTAAAGGAGACCGCATGGTCAGTGGTAGTGGATGGGGGATCCGCCACATGCAGAATTTGGTTGATTGCTGCTATAATGGAGTCTATTGCAGTTTGATCATCTGGGGAGGCTGAAACCAAGGAATTCTCCTGGTACAAACAGCATTCTCCCTCCTCCAGCTCTTCAGAAGCCGTGGAGCGTGTGGGAGAGCCTGCCCTGTGTGCTCCCGCGGGAGAGCCCGCTGGAGACACCCGGACGTGTGCTCTTTTCCTGATCCTTGCAACCGGTGAAGCATGTGCCCGGATTACCTCAGAAGGATCCTCCATAGGGGTATCCTCAGGCTGCGTTCCGTCCAGGGACCCAGAAGGATGTGGAGGATGACATTGCATAGCCAGCACCAGGTTCTGTGACAGTTTTTCCATGGATTGGGACAGAAACTGTGCCCATTCCGGTGGGATGGGAGCCCTAGGCTCTGGGCTGACGGTTGCGGCGGTGGTGGCAGGGGGGGGTCTTGGAGGGCTATAGGGGCACAGGACTTACAGAGAGGTGTGTTTACGTGGTAGCTCAACGTGGCAGGCAGTGCAGGCTGAATAATAGACTATGTGAGCCTTAGCCCTCTTAGTGCCTTTTGAATTCTGCATGTTCCTGATAGGAGTATGCTAGGAGGGGGAGCAATGCTCAGCAGAGCTACAGTGAGCAGCACCTTACCAGAATCAGCCGATAGCTGGAGATCTTCCCACGCTTTCCTGGGGGGGGGGGCTTATCGCGGCCGCGGGGGGGCAGGGCTTAGCGCTAAAAGAGCGCAAAGTAGTCAGTGTGCCCCCCCCCGCTGTGGGTAGTAAAAAACGGCGGGAAAGGAGCTTCTGATAGTTTTCCTCCCTCTAGTCAGCACACAGCGTGTCACTGTTAACCACTGGTGGTTATCACCCGGCTTTTCTGCTAGATCAAATAAACAGAGCAGATAAACAGCGCGAGTCCCTGAGCTCTGTGATTCTCTAGTCACCCCCTCCCCCCTGCCACTGGGAAATTATCTGTGCAGGAGTTTGCAAACAGGAGGGACTCCCCCTTCAATCCAGGCAGTGACAATAGCAGAGTCAGCGTGCTGTATCCGGTCACAACGGTGGCATATTCAACTCAGAGCCTGCAAAGAGGGGCTGAAGAATGGTGCCTCTGCCCTGGGCTTTGGAAAACCGGTGTCTATGGAACCCGTCGTCCAGCCCAGGATCCAGTGTCGCGGGAGGGGTTACGTGTAGGCAACGCTTCACGTTCCCGCCCGTTGATGGTAGTGGGAGATCGGTCCCAAAAGGAAACAGTAACAGTCGCCCTCAAAAAATAACAAACCTTGAAAGGAAGTGCCTCCTACAGACACTAAGCTAAAACTGAGATTGCCTGGCCCGGCCAGGGGGTGTATACTGCAGAGGAGGAGCTATGCTTTTGCATCTACTTAGTGTCCGCCTATGGATAGGCAGCATAACACCCATGGTCCTGTGTCCCCCAATGAGGCGTCAGAGAAATCTAATATATAAAGCTCAGAGAGTGTGTGTGTGTGTTTGTATATGTGTGTGTGTCCGCTAAAGGAATTTGCACCGTCGCATTTACAATCACGAAATTTTGCACAGATGCCCCATGTGACCCAGGGAACGTTAGACTATGTTTTGACGAGAAAATGTAACCCCGTGCTTTACAGTTACTCTCCAAAATTCTGCCTCCATTAAACTGAATGGATGTTGGAGCTACAGGCTATTAATCACAACTGTCAGTGGTTGCTATAGGAACAAAATAAAAACTGTTAAGCTTCTTACACTATGTGTGAGGTAATATGATGTCAGTGGCGAGACGGATAGAGAGACAAAAAAAAGACAGACACGCCGGGCAAAGAGAGACACACACACAAAGACAGACACAGAGAGAGAAACAGACACATAGATAGAGACAGACTGATACAAATACAGACAGAGATAGAAACACACAGACAGACTGGGAGAGAGACACAGACAGTTACTATCCCGGGCAACGCCCAGGTACTACAGCTAGTAATTTTATAAAATCTGACCACCATGTATGCAAATGACCTGTTCTGGTCGCATGGGTGTGCTCTTTTTCAGCTCCTGTCCCCCACTCCTGCTGCAGTTTGCGGTCCTCCTTTGAATATTGACGCGTCTGACGCCTCAGTCATCATCCATGTACTAGGGTGAATCTCTCCATTGCGTAGTTATTCCTGACTCACGCAGGTGCACGTCGCTCTGCCCCATTGCAAGCAGAGCCGAAAACATAGGTGCGCTTGCGCGAACCCGTGTGCGCGCTCACAATCTCTCGTCGACACATTTTGTACAAATGGAGGATAAAGACTATTACCTTTCCAAGACCAACAACGATCACTCGAAAAGCGAGGCATAGAACAGTAAGCAAGATCACAAAGAAACCCAAGGTAAACTCTAGCTAATGCGAGAGGCGTTTAGTTGTTTAATGTTCTAGAGTCCACTGAACAATGAAAACCATGGCTGCTTATCTGCAGTTTGTTGCAATTAGTTTTCTGATGGGTTCAGGTGATGTTTAGCAGTGTTTTGTGGATGGACGAGCCGAGGAGAGGAGAGCTTTTTTTTGTTTAAATGCGCCTCATTATGTTTAAAGAAAAACAGTGAATTAAACCACAAACGTCTCATATATACAATCTGTGAAACACAATGGTGGTAGTATTATGGTGTTAGCTTACTAAAATTCCAAATTAACTGTCCATCAAATTTTAAAAGAAAAAATTGAAGAACAACCGTCCCTGAGCCAAAATGCCAAAGAATACTCACAATATAACGAGCAACCAGAATTCCACACTATTCGCTACTCGCACGAATAGTACAGCATTCAGGTTACTCGTTATTTTGTGAGTTTTTGCCCATTGACTTGCATTGCGCACGCTATTCAGAATGAATACGCGAGTATTAGACAGTGCTCGTTGAGTATTGAGAGTACGAATAGTTAGGTACTCGCTCAATTCTGGTCAAATCCCCTTTACTGTATAATGGATCCGAAGCACCTGCTGGGAGAGACCTTCACAAAATACTGCAAAAATGCTGCAGATGCCGTCCAAAAAGAGCCAAAAAAGTACTATATACAAAAAAAAAAAAAGCAAGCAAAAGCAAACATGGAATTACAGGGTCACATTTTAATTCCTGAATTTTACAGTTCAGCATTAATATCACCACATGTATACAAATGGTGTAAAACAAGTACAGTGGTATTTAATACAAAATAAACTTCTGTATTTTCATGGAAAAAAAAAAAAAAAAAAAAAAAGAACTATACTTCATATCTACACAGACAGGCCATCTTTCCAAACAATAGCTAAAATTATAATTAACTACAAAATCTCCAAAACTGGGAAACTGCTGCAACTATTATCAGGAGAGACGGATCTAGAACCTGTTAAGAGGGCGACTTTCGGAGGAGATTGCAGCTGGTCCATGTGTCTCTGAACAGTAGATGCAAGTGACGGAAGGGAACACTTTCTTCAGCATGATCTCAGATCATATATGGGACTTTAATAAAATATTTACAGTTCCGGTGCTACTTTAAAAAAAAATATAAAATAAAATAAAAATTGTTTTATTTTTTAATCAAACCAAATTGTATTCTAGAACTACACTGTAACGGAGTCTCAGCTGCAATTCATTTACATCCATGGAATGTGCTCTGAATTGCTATGTAGAAAATGAGTGTACTGAAAGCGGCGGCTCTCCACACTCCGGCTGAAATAAGAAAAGGTGGATATATATATATATTTATATATGACTTCCGACACAATGAAACAAAATGGCTGATGGTAAGTCATTGCTTGCTGTGTTAACCCCTTTGGTATATTTGTAACTTGTATAGCCATGATGGTTTCAGCACTTAAAAAAATTAAAATAAAAATTAATATGGAATTAATTCATTTGAACTAAAAACAGCGGACAGCGTTCAACCAAGGAGGCTGAATGCTAAAAAAATAAAAAAAATAAAATAAAAGAATGGGTAAAACACACTGTTCATAGAATCAACACGAAAATATTAACACTGCAAGAGATTGAGGCACTGGTTAGGAGGTCAACGGGCAGTTTCCAGACTAGTTTTGGAAGCTACTGATCCTTGGCATCAGTATTTCTGGAAGTGCAGTATGCAGGACGGGCTACTTATTAGATCTGTCCATTTCGACTTCAGATTTTAATAAAATACACACTGAAAGATTCTCATTCATTTTTTTTTTTTCTTAAAAGTTTACATGCACTACAATGTGTCACCCATTCCCCCCCCTCCCATTCCTATTAGCGAAGACCGGAATTCAATTTACAAAGAATGGTCCCAAAGTTAGATCAGAATTTATTCCCTTCAATTTCTTTATAAAATAGGCAATTCATAAAACACTATGGCCAGCACCATTAAAAATTAAGATTACCGGTGTGCAACTGAACACTTTTCGATTCTTGGGGGGCATCCCTACAACATTAAAAATGTGTCTTTCTAAAGTGATCCATTCTGACCCCTTTTCCCCAAACTCAAGATACACTGAAGCAATCATCGTGGTTGTCACAGCTAATCCATCATTCTGACACCCATGAAATCTTGGCATTTACACCCTTCTAGTGGAGTTTGGCTACTTCCGTATTATTCAAGGGAGAAAGCTTCTGGACTCGCACTAAGCTCAGACATCAGTTGCTGTATTAACCCAAAACTAAATGTTTGTTGATTTAAGATCCCAGCCGAGGTCTTTTTCGTGGAGATGTGTCTTCTTCCTCCTCCTCCTCTTCATCGTCAGGGTAATCCACCAGTCCGATCAGACTTCCCTGCTGCAGAAATGAGATTGTTAGAAATATATCTGGTGCATCCCTCTCGCTGAACTCTGATTTTTTTAGTTCAATCTCAACTCCTCAGTTTCTCAACAATGTCAGTGAGATGCCTCTGTGTAGTTGTGGAAAGTGAATGTGAATTATCCCACTGTAGAATACAGTGGTACCTCGCATAACGAGTAACCCAGTTAACGAGAATTTCGCTTAACAAGCAAAGCTTTCTGTAAACTTGTAACTCTGTTTACGAGAAAGCTTTGCTGTACGAGCAAAATACTCACCGCACACACTTCCGGTTCCATACATCCACCGCGCTCTAACCCGCTCTTGCAGTCCACACAAACATACACAAGCATGCACACACATACAGTATTATGCTCACCTTACCTTCCGTTCCATCGCCGGCCTCATGGTTCTTGAAGTTCGCCGGTACATCGCGACGATGGAGGAATCCTCGCGGCGAACTACAAGATCCAGGAGGCCGGTGATGGAACGGAAGGTAAGGTGAGCATAATATATGTGTACCTACCGTTCCATCGCCGGCCTCCTGGGTCCTGTAATTTGCCGGTATAGGCTGTGTATCGGCAAGCATTGCGACGAGGCAGGAACTTCCCCTGTCAGATGCTACTCAAAGGCAGCGGAAGTTCCTCCCTCGTCGTGATGGTTAACCGATACACAGCCCATACTAGCGAACAGCAAGTCCCAGGAGACCGGCGATGGAACGGAAGGTAAGGTGAGCATAATATGTGCGTGTGCATGCGTGTTTTTGTGTGCGTTTGTGCATGTGTGGAATGGCACAATAGGGGACCAGGATGGGACATTTAACAAGTTGTGGAACGAATTGTCTGCATTGCAATGGTTTCAAATGGGAAATCTTGCTTTGCTGAACGAGTAACTTTGTTAACAAGCACATGTTAACCAAGGTTCCACTGTATTGGGACCCCTCCAGCCTCCAGTGTCCCCTCCCTAAGGACTTTGTTTTTGTGGTGTTAAGGTAAACCTTCCATAATTATTGGTCAGTGTCACACCATGTTATACTGTCGTCACAGCTATTAAAAGCTCACAACTAGAGAGTTTCTTGATCAAAGCAAATATCTAATCGGGTTGTCTCGACTTAAACAATTAGGACAAGTTATCCATATAATCAGTGGAGTTAATGGGTGTTTGGTCAACTAAAATCTGAAGTAAAATAGTTAGCAGCCCCTAAACAATGTACAGAGCAGTGGTGTTCAGCCCCATCCATTGCTGCCAATTATCCCCCAGTCACTTGAACCACAGATCAGCTCTCATTTCTTGGCTTACCTTTGTAGACGTAACTGTAGTTGCTAAACTTGCGTTTTTGGAGGATGATCCATTAGATCCTGCTGGTGGGGTCTGAGCTGCCACAGATTTGCTGTTTGTACTATTTGCACCATTAGCTGAACTGGCAGAGTGAGAGAAAGTGAACTTGAAGCCTCCCACCGAGGTCCTCTTCGGGAGATTCTCCTTGTCTTCACTTTCTTTAGCTATGAATAAAAAAAAAAAAAAAATTAGTTTCTGATGCGGTCACATACGGTAAAGAGAATCTGTCCTACAAGTTACTGAATTTGCAGGACATAAAAGCAGCATCTTGGTGTATAGTTTTGAGGACAGTATTCAGAACATGCACAGCATTACAGCTCTGTATGACGACAGTTCTTTCATTATCCATATTGATCCAGCAAGGTGAGAAAAAAGAAAATTTCTTTGTCGCTCCTAATTGGGAGACCCAGACAATTGGGTGTATAGGCTATGCCTCCGGAGGCCGCACAAAGTGTTACACTAAAAGTGTAAAGCCCCTCCCCTTCTGCCTATACACCCCCCGTGCTCCCACGGGCTGCTCAGTTTTTATCATTGCCACTATGAGACAGGCTAGGAAACCAACGTCCGCCAGGATCTACCACAGGACGTGGAAAATATTCCTGTCATGGTGCTCTGCTGGGAGTTTTTCTCCCTGGCCATTTGCCTTGCCCATTTTCCTATCTTTTCTTCAGTCCGGATTAGAAGAAGGGAATTTTGTTACTTACCGTAAATTTCTTTTCTTCTAGCTCTTATTGGGAGACCCAGACGATTGGGGTATAGCTACTGCCCTCCGGAGGCCACACAAAGCACTACACCAAAAAGTGCAAGGCCCCTCCCCTTCTGGCTATACCCCCCCGTGGTATCACGGGTTCTCCAGTTTTAGTGCCAAAGCAAGAAGGAGGAAGCCAATAACTGGTTTAAACAAATTAACTCCGAATAACGTCGGAGAACTGAAAAACCGTTCAACATGAACAACATGTGTACCCGCAAACAACAAAAAAATCCCGAAGGACAACAGGGCGGGTGCTGGGTCTCCCAATAAGAGCTAGAAGAAAAGGAATTTACGGTAAGTAACAAAATTCCCTTCTTCTTCAGCGCTCTATTGGGAGACCCAGACGATTGGGACGTCCAAAAGCTGTCCCTGGGTGGGTAAAGAGATACCTCATGTTAGAGCTGCAAAACAGCCCTCCCCTACGGGGGTGTCACTGCCGCCTGCAGGACTCTTCTACCTAAGCTGGCATCCGCCGAAGCATAGGTATGCACCTGATAATGCTTGGTGAAAGTGTGCAGACTCGACCAGGTAGCTGCCTGGCACACTTGTTGAGCCGAAGCCTGGTGTCGTAATGCCCAGGACGCACCCACGGCTCTGGTTGAGTGGGCTTTTAGCCCTGAAGGAACCGGAAGCCCCGCAGAACGGTAGGCCTCTAGAATTGGTTCTTTGATCCATCGAGCCAGGGTGGCTTTAGAAGCCTGCAACCCCTTGCGCGGACCAGCGACAAGGACAAAAAGTGCATCGGAACGGCGCATGGGCGCCGTGCGGGAAATGTAGATTCTGAGTGCTCTCACCAGATCTAGCAAACGTAAGTCCTTTTCATACCGGTGAACCGGATGAGGACAAAAGGAAGGCAAGGATATATCCTGATTAAGATGAAACGAGGATACGACCTTAGGGAGAAACTCCGGAATGGGGCGCAGCACTACCTTGTCCTGGTGGAACACCAGGAAGGGAGCCTTGGATGACAGAGCTGCCAGCTCCGACACTCGCCGAAGCGATGTGATCGCAACAAGAAACGCCACTTTCTGTGACAGGCGAGAAAAAGAAACTTCCTTCAGAGGCTCGAAAGGCGGCTTCTGGAGAGCAACTAGTACCCTGTTCAGATCCCATGGATCTAACGGCCGCCTGTACGGGGGCACAATATGACAGACCCCCTGCAGGAACGTGCGCACCTTAGGAAGACGTGCTAGACGCTTCTGAAAAAACACGGATAGTGCCGAGACTTGCCCTTTAAGGGAGCTGAGCGACAAGCCCTTTTCCAACCCCGATTGCAGGAAGGAAAGAAAGGTGGGCAATGCAAATGGCCAAGGGGATACTCTCTGTGCAGAGCACCAGGATAAGAAAATCTTCCACGTTCTGTGGTAGATCTTAGCAGACGTAGACTTCCTAGCTTGTCTCATTGTGGCTACGACTCCTTGAGATAATCCTGCGGACGCTAGGATCCAGGACTCAATGGCCACACAGTCAGGTTCAGGGCCGCAGAATTCTGATGGAAAAACGGCCCTTGGGACAGTAAGTCTGGTCGGTCTGGCAGTGACCACGGTCGACCGACCGTGAGATGCCACAGATCCGGATACCACGATCTCCTCGGCCAGTCTGGGGCGACGAGTATGACGCGGCTGCAATCGGATCTGATCTTGCGTAACACTCTGGGCAAGAGTGCCAGAGGTGGGAAGACGTATGGGAGCCGGAACTGCGACCAATCTTGAACTAATGCGTCTGCCGCCAGAGCTCTTTGATCGCGCGACCTCGCCATGAATGCCGGGACCTTGTTGTTGTGCCGGGACGCCATTAGGTCGACGTCCGGCACTCCCCATCGGCGACAGATTTCCTGAAACACGTCCGGGTGAAGGGACCACTCCCCTGCGTCCATGCCCTGGCGACTGAGGAAGTCTGCTTCCCAATTTTCTACGCCTGGGATGTGAACCGCAGATATGGTGGATGCTGTGTCCTCCACCCACATTAGAATGCGCCGGACTTCTTGGAATGCTTGCCGACTGCGCGTCCCTCCTTGGTGGTTGATGTATGCCACCGCTGTGGAGTTGTCCGACTGGATTCGGATCTGCTTTCCTTCCAGCCACTGTTGGAAGGCCAGTAGGGCAAGATACACTGCCCTGATTTCCAGAACATTGATCTGAAGGGTGGACTCCTGCGGAGTCCACGTCCCCTGGGCCCTGTGGTGGAGAAACACTGCTCCCCACCCTGACAGACTCGCATCTGTCGTGACCACTGCCCAGGATGGGGGCAGGAAGGATCTTCCCTGAGACAATGAGGTGGGAAGGAGCCACCATTGTAGAGAGTCCTTGGCCGTCTGGGAAAGAGAGACTTTCCTGTCCAGGGACGTTGACTTCCCGTCCCATTGGCGGAGAATGTCCCATTGAAGTGGGCGCAGATGAAACTGCGCAAAGGGAACTGCTTCCATGGCTGCCACCATCTTCCCGAGGAAGTGCATGAGGCGCCGTAAGGGGTGCGACTGGCCTTGAAGGAGGGATTGCACCCCTGTCTGTAGGGACCGCTGCTTGTTCAGCGGAAGCTTCACTCTCGCTGCTCGAGTATGAAACTCCATGCCAAGATACGTTAGCGACTGTGACGGTGACAGATTCGACTTTGGAAAGTTGATGATCCATCCGAACGTCTGTAGAGTCTCCAGCGTAGCATGTAGACTGAGTTGGCATGCCTCTTGAGAGGGTGCCTTGACAAGTAGATCGTCTAGGTAAGGGATCACCGAGTGTCCCTGAGAGTGCAAGACTGCTACCACCGCCGCCATGACCTTGGTGAAGACCCGGGGGGCTGTCGCCAGACCGAATGGCAGAGCTACGAACTGAAGATGGTCGTTTCCTATCACAAAACGTAGAAAACGTTGATGTTCTGTAGCAATTGGCACGTGGAGATAAGCATCTTTGATGTCTATTGAGGCAAGGAAGTCTCCTTGAGACATTGAGGCAACGACAGAGCGGAGGGTTTCCATCCGGAACCGTCTGGCGTGCACATGTTTGTTGAGCAGCTTTAGATCCAGAACAGGACGGAATGAGCCGTCCTTTTTTGGAACCACAAAGAGATTGGAGTAAAACCCTCGCCCTTGTTCCTGAGGCGGTACAGGAACCACTACTCCTTCCGCTCTTAGGGAGTCCACCGCCTGCAGCAGGGCATCTGCTCGGTCTGGATGTGGGGAGGTTCTGAAGAACCGAGCTGGAGGACGAGAACTGAACTCGATTCTGTACCCGCGAGACAAAATGTTTGTCACCCACCGGTCTTTGACCTGTGACGTCCAAATGTCGGAAAAGCGGGAGAGCCTGCCCCCAACCGGAGATGCGGAGGGGGGGGGCTGGAAGTCATGAGGTAGCCGCTTTGGAAGCGGTTCCTCCATTTGCTTTCTTGGGGCGTGCGTGAGCCCGCCAGGAATCTGAGACTCTTTGCGTCCTCTGAGTCCCTTTGGACGAGGAGAATTGTGTCTTGCCCGAACCTCGAAAGGACTGAAACCTCTGCTGCCATTTTTTCTGCTGAGGTTTGCTTGATCTGGGCTGGGGTAAGGAAGAGTCTTTACCCTTGGACTGTTTAATGATGTCAGCCAATGGCTCGCCAAACAGTCTATCTCTAGATAAAGGCAAGCTGGTTAAACATTTTTTGGAACCAGCATCTGCTTTCCAGTCCTTTAACCACAAGGCTCTGCGCAAAACTACCGAATTGGCGGACGCCATTGAGGTGCGGCTGGTAGATTCTAGGACCGCATTGATAGCGTAAGACGCAAACGCAGACATCTGCGAGGTAAGGGACGCCACTTGCGGCGCCGCTGGATGTATGATAGCATCCACTTTTGCTAGACCAGCTGAAATAGCTTGGAGCGCCCATACGGCTGCGAATGCTGGAGCAAACGACGCGCCGATAGCTTCATAGACAGATTTTAACCAAAGGTCCATCTGTCTGTCATTGGCATCCTTAAGTGAAGCGCCATCCTCCACTGCAACTATGGATCTAGCTGCAAGTTTGGAAATCGGGGGGTCTACTTTTGGACACTGGGTCCAGCGCTTGACCACATCAGGGGGGAAAGGAAAACGTGTATCCTTAGAACGTTTAGAGAAACGCCTTTCTGGATGAGCGTCGTGTTTCTGGATTGATTCTCTGAAGTCAGAGTGATCCAAGAAAGCACTCAATTTACGCTTGGGATAGAGGAAACGAAACTTCTCCTGCTCTGCTGCTGCCTCCTCTGCAGAAGGAGCTGGGGGAGAAATATCCAACAGTCTATTGATGGCTGAGATAAGATCGTTTACCATGGCGTCCCCATCCGGGGTATCCAGATTGAGAGGGGTTCCAGGATAAGACTCCTGATCACTCTCTTCAGACGCATCACAGGGCGACTGATTGCGCTGAGACCCTGAGCAGTGTGATGACGTTGAGGGTCTTTCCCAGCGAGCTCGCTTAGGGTGGCTGGGGCTATCATCTGAGTCATAATACTCAGCCTGGGAAGCCGGGGACCCCCTTGCAGTCTGGACTAATTCCAACTGAGGGGGATTAGAGGACAGAGACCTCGCCGTGTCCATAGACTGAGCCCCAGTCATGGATTGCAAAGTTTCAAGGATCTTTGCCATAGTCACAGACATTCCATCAGCAAAAACTGCAAAGTCTGTCCCTGACACCGGGGCAGGACTTACAAGCGTCTCAGCCTGGGTCACTACCTCTCCGGACTCCGGCTGGCAAAGCAGCACCGGATCTGAGCATTGCACACAATGGGGGTCTTTGGAACCTGCTGGTAGAGCAGCCCCACATGCAGCACACGCAGTGTACACAGCCCTAGCCTTGGCAGCCTTGCGTTTTGTGGATGACATGTTGCTGCCTCCTCAGAGCGATCTGGGGTATCCAGCCAGGAAGCGACCTTACAGTGCAAGAAATAACTAAATATATATATCTGGTGACACAGTACACCAATACACACTGAGGCACTAGAGGGGCCAGCTGAAAAGCCGCTTACCGCCCGCTTAAGAGCGGGTGTGTGGTCTCCAAAAGCCCCCTAGTCCAGGTCTCCCAGAGCCTTGCGTCCTTCCTCTAGCCAGACTGCATGTAATGGCTGCCGGCGTCCTGGGAGAGGAGGGGGGGCGGGCCCTGGGCGTTCCTGACTAAGAGCGGGAAGCCTGCTTCCCTCTGTGCCTAGTGAGAGGGCTGGAGCATGTAAATCAGGCTCCAGCCCTCGTCGCTGCTGCGAAACAGCGTCTCTCCCCTACCCTGATTGACAGGGTGGGGGCGGGAACGAAGCGGAGCTAGGCCGCAAAAGCCGGGGACTGGATTTATAAACGCCGCCGCCGTAAAAGCGCGGTCGGCGTGTCCCCGGCGCACCACAAGTCACAGCAGCGCCGCCCGGTCCAGTGGGGGTCGGCGCTGCGTTCCCACAACACAAAGTCCCCCAGTAAACTGTAGGAACACTAACTCCAACGTTACGGTCCCCGGCGCACTACAACACCCAGCCAGCCCGGAGTGTGTCTGTGCCTGCCGGGGACACAGAGTACCTGTATGATGCAGGGTCATGTCCCTGATTGTACTCCTGCTCCGTATCCATCAGGTGCTATGGGTCTGTGGATGGAGCCCGGCGTCAGAGCTTAGAGGCCGGCAGGATCCCACTTCCACAGAGCCCTACAAGGGGATGTGGAAGGAAAACAGCATGTGGGGCTCCAGCCCCTGTACCAGCAATAGGTACCTCAACCTTACAACACCATCCACGGGTGAGAAGGGAGCATGCTGGGGGCCCTATATGGGCCCTCTTTTCTTCCATCCGAAATAGTCAGCAGCTACTGCTGACTAAAATCTGTAGAGCTATGCGTGGATGTCTGACCTCCTTCGCACAAAGCTTGAAAACTGGAGAACCCGTGATACCACGGGGGGGTATAGCCAGAAGGGGAGGGGCCTTGCACTTTTTGGTGTAGTGCTTTGTGTGGCCTCCGGAGGGCAGTAGCTATACCCCAATCGTCTGGGTCTCCCAATAGAGCGCTGAAGAAAAGGGTTTGTCACTCGGCTCCCTTAAGGGACAAGTCTCTGCGCTCTCTGTGTTTTTTCAGAAGCGCCTGGCCAGGCTTCCACAGGTACGCACGTTCCTGCAGGGGGTTTGTCACATCGTTCCTCCTTACAAACGTCCGTTGGAACCCTGGGATCTGAACAGGGTGCTGCTGGTTCTTCAGAAACCACCGTTTGAGCCAATGAAAGATATTTCTCTCGCACGCCTTTCACAGAAAGTGGTTTTCCTAGTAGCAATCACTTCACTTCGGAGAGTGTCGGAGCTCGCAGCTCTGTCATGCAAGGCCCCCTTCCTGGTGTTTCACCAGGACAAGGTGGTTCTGCGTCCGGTTCCGGAATTTCTCCCTAAAGTGGTATCCCCCTTTCATCTGAATCAGGATATCTCCTTACCCTCTTTTTGTCCTCATCCAGTTCACCAATGTGAAAAGGATTTGCACTTGTTAGATCTGGTGAGAGCACTCAGGTACTACATTTCTCGTACGGCGCCGCTGCGCCGCTCGGATGCACTCTTTGTCCTTGTCGCTGGCCAGCGTAAAGGGTCACAGGCTTCCAAATCAACCCTGGCTCGGTGGATCAAGGAACCAATTCTCGAAGCTTACTGTTCTGCGGGGCTTCCGGTTCCCTCACGGCTGAAAGCCCATTCTACCAGAGCCGTGGGTGCGTCCTGGGCTTTGAGGCACCAGGCTACGGCTCAGCAGGTGTGTCAGGCAGCTACCTGGTCTAGTCTGCACACTTTCACGAAACACTATCAGGTGCATACCTATGCTTCGGCAGACGCCAGTCTAGGTAGGCGAGTCCTTCAGGCGGCGGTTAGCCACCTGTAGGCCGGAGCCGTTACGGCTCTATTATGAGGTATTATTTACCCACCCAGGGACTGCTTTTGGACGTCCCAATTGTCTGGGTCTCCCAATTAGGAGCGACAAAGAAGAAGGGAATTTTGTTTACTTACCGTAAATTCCTTTTCTTCTAGCTCCAATTGGGAGACCCAGCACCCGCCCCTGTTTTTTTGTGTACACATGTTGTTCATGTTGAATGGTTTCAGTTCTCCGATATTCCTTCGGATTGAGCTTACTTTAACCAGTTTATAATTGTTTTTCCTCCTTCTTGCTTTTGCACCAAAACTGAGCAGCCCGTGGGAGCACGGGGGGTGTATAGGCAGAAGGGGAGGGGCTTTACACTTTTAGTGTAATACTTTGTGCGGCCTCCGGAGGCATAGCCTATACACCCAATTGTCTGGGTCTCCCAATTGGAGCTAGAAGAAAAGGAATTTACGGTAAGTAAACAAAATTCCCTTCTTTGCTCACTTACCGTAAATTCTTTTTCTTATAGTTCCGTAATGGGAGACCCAGACCATGGGTGTATAGCTTCTGCCTCCGGAGGACACACAAAGTACTACACTAAAAAGTGTAGCCCCTCCCTCCGAGCATATACACCCCCTGGATATCCAAATATAGCCAGTTTAGTGCAAAAGCTGAAGGAGAGTAGCCACCCACAAGTAGAGAGAGCAAGAACCGGAACAACCGGGGCCTCTGTCTACAACAACAGCCGGTGATAACACGCGGAACAAGAAACTGCCAACAGGCAACAGGGAGGGTGCTGGGTCTCCCATTACGGAACTATAAGAAAAAGAATTTACGGTAAATAAAATTCTCTTTTTCTTAATCGTTCCTATGGGAGACTCAGACCATGGGACGTCTCAAAGCAGTCCATGGGTGGGAATAAACAGAAAACTGAGAAGTAGGCGAAACCTAACTTCGCAAATGGGCGACAACCGCCTGAAGGGTGCGTCTGCCCAAGCTCGCATCTGCCGAAGCATGAGCATGCACTTGGTAGTGCTTCGAAAAGGCATGCAGACTAGTCCAAGTGGCAGTCTGACAGACCTGCTAAGCCGTAGCCTGGTGCCTGAAACCGAAGAGGCACCGACAGCTCTGGTAGAGTGTGCCTTGATCCCCGGCGTGGGAGGCACTCGAGTACACTGGTAGGCATCGGAAATGGCCGACCCAATCCAACGAGCTAGGGTCAGCTTAGAAGCCGAGAGGCCCTTACACCGACCTGTGGTCAGCACCAAAAGAGAGGTGCACCGCCTAAGAACAGCGGTGCGAGACACATAGATCCGGAGCGCCCGCACCAGATCCAGAGTATGCAACGCTTTTTCAAAGCGATGAACAGGAGCCGGACAAAAGGAAGGCAGGGAAATGTCCTGGTTAAGGTGGAAAGGAGAAACCACCTTAGGGAGAAAGTCCGGAGTCGGACGGAGAACCACCTTGTCTTGATGAAAAACCAAAAGAAGGGAATTTTGTTTACTTACCGTAAATTCCTTTTCTTCTAGCTCCAATTGGGAGACCCAGACAGTGGGTGTATAGCTACTGCCTCTGGAGGCCGCACAAAGAACTACACTTAAAAGTGTAAGGCCCCTCCCCTTCTGGCTATACACCCTCCCGTAGGAGTACGGATTCCTCAGTTTTAGTACCAAAGCAAGAAGGAGGAAAGCCAATAACAGTTTCAAAAACAAATTCAATCCGATAACAAGATCGGAGAACTTAAGAAACAACATGAACAACATGTGCACCCGAAAAACGAAACCCTAAGAACAAATAGGGCGGGTGCTGGGTCTCCCAATTGGAGCTAGAAGAAAAGGAATTTACGGTAAGTAAACAAAATTCCCTTCTTTTTCGCTCCTAATTGGGAGACCCAGACAGTGGGACGTTCAAAAGCAGTCCCTGGGTGGGTAAAAAGATACCACATGAACGGGCTGTCAGACAGCCTATTCCTACAGGTGGGCCACCGCCGCCTGAAGGACCTGTCTACCTAGGCTGGCATCTGCCGAAGCGTAGGTATGCACTTGATAGTGTTTGGTAAACGTGTGCAGACTCGACCAGGTAGCCGCCTGGCACACTTGCTGAGCCGTAGCCTGATGCCGCAATGCCCAGGACGCACCCACGGCTCTGGTAGAATGGGCCTTCAGTCCAGATGGAATCGGAAGCCCAGCAGAACGATATGTGTGAAGAATTGGTTCCTTGATCCACCGCGCCAGGGTGGATTTGGAAGCTTGCGATCCCTTATGCTGACCAGCGACTAGGACAAAGAGCGCATCAGAACGGCGTAGAGACGCCGTGCGAGAAATGTAAATCCTGAGTGCTCTCACCAGGTCCAACAGATGTAAACCCTTTTCAAATTGGTGAACTGGATGCGGACACAAAGATGGCAAAGTGATATCCTGATTGAGATGAAAGGAAGAAACCACCTTGGGAGAAAACTCTGGAATTGGACGCAGTACTACCTTGTCTTGGTGAAACACCAGGAAGGGAGATTTGCAAGATAACGCCGCTAGCTCGGACACTCTTCGAAGAGACGTGACCGCCACAAGAAAAACTACCTTTTGTGAAAGCCGAGAAAGGGAAACCTCTTTCAAAGGCTCGAAAGGCGGCTTCTGGAGAGCAATGAGAACCTTGTTCAGATCCCAGGGTTCCAATGGCCGTCTGTAAGGAGGAACGATATGACGAACTCCTTGGAGAAACGTGCGTACTTTAGAAAGCCGTGCCAAGCGCTTCTGAAAGAATACGGATAGCGCGGAGACTTGACCCTTAAGAGAGCTAAGCGACAAACCTTTTTCCAACCCAGACTGCAGGAAGGAAAGAAAAATTGGCAATGCAAATGGCCAGGGAGAAAACCCTTGAGCCAAGCACCACGCTAAGAATATCTTCCACGTCCTGTGATAGATCTTAGCTGAGGATGGTTTTCTAGCCTGTCTCATTGTGGTAACAACTTCATGAGATAAACCTGAGGCCGCTAGGATCCAGGACTCAATGGCCACACAGTCAGGTTCAGGGCCGCAGAATTCAGATGGAAAAACGGCCCTTGAGACAGCAAATCTGGACGGTCTGGTAGTGTCCACGGTTGGCCTACCGTGAGATGCCACAGATCCGGGTACCACGACCTTCTTGGCCAATCTGGAGCGACGAGTATGGCTCGATGGCAGTCGGACCTGATTTTCCGGAGAACTCTGGGTAACAATGCCAGAGGTGGAAACACATAGGGGAGTCGGAATTGCGACCAATCCTGAACCAAGGCGTCTGCCGCCAGTGCTCGGTGATCGTGAGACCGTGCCATGAAAACTGGGACCTTGTTGTTGTGCCGTGACGCCATCAGATCGACGTCCGGCGTCCCCCAGCGGCAACAGATCTGCTGAAACACGTCCGGGTGAAGGGACCATTCTCCTGCGTCCATGCCCTGGCGACTGAGAAAGTCTGCTTCCCAGTTTTCCACGCCTGGGATGTGAACTGCGGATATGGTGGACGCTCTGCTTTCCACCCACGTCAAAATCCGCTGGACTTCTTGAAAAGCTTGGCGACTGCGTGTTCCCCCTTGGTGGTTGATGTACGCCACCGCCGTGGAATTGTCCGACTGAATCCGAATCTGCTTGCCTTCCAGCCATTGTTGGAAGGCTCGCAGGGCAAGATAGATTGCTCTGATTTCCAGAACATTGATCTGCAGGGTGGACTCTTCCTGAGTCCACGTCCCCTGAGCCCTGTGGTGGAGAAACACCGCTCCCCACCCTGATAGGCTCGCATCCGTCGTGACCACTGCCCAGGACGGGGGAAGGAACGACTTTCCCTGTGACAATGAGGTGGGGAGAAGCCACCAACGCAGAGAGTCCTTGGCAGTCTGAGAGAGGGAGACAGTCCTGTCGAGGGACGTCGATTTCCCATTCCATTGGCGTAGAATGTCCCATTGTAGAGGGCGCAGATGAAACTGCGCGAACGGGACTGCCTCCATTGCTGCTACCATCTTTCCTAGGAAATGCATGAGGCGCCTCAGTGAGTGCGACTGGCTCTGAAGGAGAGATTGCACTCCAGTCCGTAGCGAGCACTGCTTGTCCAGTGGAAGCTTCACTATCGCTGAGAGAGTATGAAACTCCATGCCAAGATAAGTCAGAGATTGGGTCGGGGTTAGATGAGACTTTGGAAAGTTGATAATCCACCCGAAACTCTGGAGAGTGTCTAGTGCCACCTTCAGACTGTGCTGGCATGCCTCTTGAGAGGGTGCCTTTATAAGCAGGTCGTCTAGATACGGGATGACCGAGTGACCCTGCGAGTGCAGAACAGCTACTACTGCTGCCATGACTTTGGTGAAGACCCGGGGGGCTGTTGCCAGACCGAAAGGTAACGCTACGAACTGCAGGTGTTCGTCGTGTATGACGAAGCGTAGGAAACGCTGATGCTCTGGTGCAATCGGCACGTGGAGATACGCATCTTTGATATCTATTGATGCTAGAAAATCTCCTTGAGACATTGAGGCTATGACGGAGCGTAGGGATTCCATCCGGAACCTCCTGACTTTTACGTGTCTGTTGAGCAACTTTAGATCCAGGACGGGTCGATACGATCCGTCCTTTTTTGGGACCACAAACAGATTGGAGTAAAAACCGTGACCTTGTTCCTGAAGAGGGACGGAGGTCACCACTCCTTCCGCCTTTAGAGCGGCCACCGCCTGCAACAGAGCATCGGCTCGGTCTGGTGGTGGAGAAGTTCTGAAGAAACGAGTTGGCGGACGAGAACTGAACTCTATCCTGTACCCGTGAGACAGAATATCCCTCACCCAACGGTCTTTGACGCGTGACAGCCAAATGTCGCCAAAGTGGGAAAGCCTCCCACCGACCGCGGGTGTGGGAATCGGAGACTGCAAGTCAGGAGGACGCCGTCTTGGCAACGGTTCCTCCGGCTGTCCTTTTTGGGCGTGACTGAGACCTCCAAGAATCTGAGCGTCTCTGGTCTTTTTGAGTCTTTTTTGACGAGGCGAATTGGGACCTGCCCGGTCCTCGAAAGGACCGATAACCAGACTGACCCTTCCTCTGTTGGGGTTTGTTTTGTCTGTGTTGCGGTAAGGATGAGTCCTTACCCTTGGAGTGTTTGATGATTTCATCCAAACGCTCTCCAAACAATCGGTCACGAGAAAAAGGCAAATTGGTTAAGCACTTCTTGGAATGAGAATCTGCTTTCCAATGTCTCAACCACAGGGCCCTACGCAAAACAACGGAGTTGGCTGACGCCACTGCCGTGCGGCTTGTAGCGTCAAGAACAGCATTAATCGCGTACGACGCGAATGCCGCCATTTGCGAGGTCAATGGTGCTACCTGCGGGGCAAATGCACGTGTGACTGAGTCGACTTGCGCAAGCCCGGCTGAGATAGCTTGGAGTGCCCATACGGCCGCAAAAGATGGCGCTAACGACGCTCCAATCGCCTCATAGATGGATTTCAGCCAGAGCTCCATCTGCCTGTCAGTGGCATCTTTAAGTGCCGCTCCATCTTCAACTGCAACCAAGGATCTAGCTGCAAGCCTGGAAATTGGAGGATCCACTTTTGGACACTGGGTCCAACCCTTGACCACCTCAGGGGGAAAAGGATAGCGTGTATCTTTAAGCCGTTTAGAAAAACGCCTTTCAGGATAAGCGTGGGGTTTCTGGATTGCGTCTCTAAAGTCAGCGTGGTCCAGAAAAGTGCTTAATGTACGCTTAGGGTATCTGAAATGGATTCTCTCGTGCTGCGAAGCTGACTCCTCTACAAGAGGAGCTGGTGGGGAAATATTTAACATCTTATTGATGTTAAATATAAGATCATTAACTATGGCGTCACCATCTGGTGTATCTAGATTGAGAGCAGTCCCAGGATCAGAATCCTGATCAGTTACGTCCGCCTCATCACCCATAGATTCATCTCGCTGGGATCCTGACCATTGAGATGAATGTGAAGGCCCGTCATAGCGAGCCCGCTTAGGCTGCCCGGGGCCATCGTCCGAGTCAGAGTCTTCACCCTGAGGTGTATGTGCCCGTCCCGGAGCTTGGAGGTAATTCAGCTGAGGGGGACCAGGGGGCAATGATTGCACAGTGTCCGTGGCCTGAAGTACAGGCCTAGCTCGCAATGTGTCAAGAATTTGTGACATAGTGAGAGACATTCTGTCAGCAAAAGCTGCAAACTCAGTTCCTGTCACCTGGACAGCATTCACAGGTGGTACACCCTGGGTCACGTCCAGCAGAGGTCCCGACTGTGCAAGCGCCGCAGGGGCCGAGCACTGCACACAATGGGGGTCCGTGGAGCCTGCCGGTAGAAAAGTCCCACATGCGGTGCAGGAAGCATATAATGTCTGTGCCTTGGCACCCTTGCGTTTTACGGACGACATGCTGCTGGCTCTCTGCAATGTGAGAGAGTCTATAGCCAAAGGGCGACCAGCGCTATGCAATACAAAGTATTTGTAGAAACAAAATACTAAGAATACTACTGGCACAAGAGGGGGTGAGCCCTGAGGGCTGCTTACCGCCCGCTGAATAGCGGGTAAGAGGCGCAGAATTCCTTGTCTGGGTCTCCCCGGCTCCCCTCTGCAGCTCAGCGTGTCAGCAGGAATGGCTGCCGGCGTCTGTGGAGAGGGGCGGTCCGTGGGAGTTCCTAAACAAAAGTGCGGGAAACAGTGTCCCCTCTGTGCCTATTGTGAGGGCTGGAGTATGTAAAAACGACTCCAGCCCTCGGCGCTGATGCACTGACCAGCGTCCCGCCCCTCTCCTGACTGGCAGGTCTGGGGGCGGGAACGAACGGAAGCAGGCCGCAAAAGCCGGGGACTCGAGTTATCAGCGCGGCCGCCGTAAAAGCGCGGCCCGCGCTGAAGTCCCCGGCGCACCACAAGTGCCAGCCGCGCCGCAGTCCCAGCGGCCGGCGCGACCGATTCCCAGAAGTGTGCCTGCTTCAGCGAAGCTGAATGAGGCCATGGCACAAGCGCCGCAGCGCTGATGTCCCCGGCGCACTACAACACCCAGCATGCTGCGGTGTGAGCGCCAAATGCACGGGGACACAGAGTACCTTGAGGAAGCAGGGCCATGTCCCTGATGTACTCCGCTCCATCCAGCATCTTCTCCAGGGGCTGTAGATGGAGCACGGTCTCAGTGCCTGGAGACCAGTAAATCCCACTTCACCCAGAGCCCTGTAAAAAGGGATGGGGAAGGAATCAGCATGTGGGCTCCTGCCGCCGTACCCGCAATGGGTACCTCAACCTTACAAACACCTCCGACATACAGTGGGGTGAGAAGGGAGCATGCTGGGAGCCCTGTATGGGCCCTCTTTTCTTCCATCCGACATAGTCAGCAGCTGCTGCTGACTAAAAACAATGGAGCTATGCGTGCGTGTCTGACCTCCTTCGCACAAAGCTAAAACTGAGGAATCCGTACTCCTACGGGAGGGTGTATAGCCAGAAGGGGAGGGGCCTTACACTTTTAAGTGTAGTTCTTTGTGCGGCCTCCAGAGGCAGTAGCTATACACCCACTGTCTGGGTCTCCCAATTAGGAGCGAAAAAGAAAAGGTGACTCCGAAGAGAGCGCAGCCAAATCAGAGACTCCCCTGAGGGAAGCTATGGCCACTAGAAAGACCACTGTCTGTGCAAGACGAGACAAAGAAACCTCCGTAAGAGGCTCAAAGGGGGGTTTCTGGAAAGCCGTGAGGACCAGATTAAGGTCCCAGGGATCCAAAGGCCGCCGGTAAGGCGGAATGATGTGGGATGCGCCCTGCATGAAGGAGCGCACCTGAGCCAGCCGGGCGATACGCCGCTGGAACAACACTGACAGAGCCGAGACCTGTCCCTTGAGGGATAGTCCTAGCTGTAGACCGGACTGTAGAAAGGACGGGAGGGTCGGCAAGGAAAAAGGCCAAGAAGCATGGCCGGAAGGGCGACACCAGGACAGGAGAATTCTCCAGGTCCTGTGATAGATCTTGGCCAAGGAATACTTCCGAGCCCGAGTCATAGTGGAGATGACTTCAGGAGGAATACCAGAAGTCGTCAAGATCCAGGACTCAAGAACCACGCCGTCAATCTGAGAGCCGCAGAATTCTGGCGGAAAAACGGACCTTGTGAGAGAAGGTCTGGACGGTCCGGGAGATGCCACTGCGCCTCTACGGACAGATGGAGCAGGTCTGGGTACCAAGCTCGCCTGGGCCAGTCAGGAGCAATGAGAATGACCCGACGGCCCTCCATTCTGATCTTGCGCAGGACTCTGGGCAAGAACTAGAGGGGGAAACACGTAAGACAGACGAAACTGGGACCAATCTTGAACCAGCACGTCCGCTGCAAAGGCCTGAGGATCGTGGGAGCGAAGATCCACTTCCGGAGTGCCCCACTTGCGGTAGAGTGACCGAAACACTGCCAAATGCAGAGTCCGCTTGCCGCTGTCCACGGTATGACGGCTGAGATAATCTGCCTCCCAGCTTTCCACGCCTGGGCTGTGGACTGCGGATATGGTGGACTTTGAGTCCTCCGTCCACTGAAGGATGCGTTGAACCTCCAACATTGCCAGGCGGTGAGTGTCCCGCCCTGGTGGTTGATGTAGGCAACCGCTGTGGCGTTGTCTGACTGGACTCGAATGTGCTTGCCCGCCAACTTGGTGAAAGGCCAAGAGAGCTAGAAGCACAGCTCTGATTTCCAGCACATTGATCGAGAGGGCTGATTCAGACGGAGTCCAAGTGCCCTGTGCTCTGTGGTGGAGATATACTGCTCCCCAGCCGGATAGACTGGCATCCGTGGTGAGGATCACCCAGGACGGGGCCAGGAAGGAGCGTCCCTGAAGAGAGAGGGGCCGAAGCCACCACTGAAGGGAGCCCCTGGTCTGTGGCGACAGAGCCACTAACCTGTGCAAGGAAACCGCTTCCATTGACGCCACCATCTGACCCAGCACCTACATTAGGTGCCTGATGGAATGACGGCGGGGCCTCAGCAAAGAGCGCACCGCTAGTGAAGGGACTGCTGTTTGACTAAGGGCAGCTTCACAAGTGCCGGCAGAGTCTCGAATTGCATCCCTAGGTACGTGAGTTTTTGGGTCGGAGTCAGAGTGGACTTGGGAAAAAGACAAGCCACCCGAATTGGACTAGAGTGGCGAGAGTGAGCGAAGCACTCCGCTGACGGTCTGCACTAGATGAAGCCTTGACTAGAAGGCCGTCCAGGAAAAAGGGATGCCAACCCTTGGAGGTACAGAACCGCAACCACAGCTGCCATGACCCTGATGAATACTCGAGGGGCCGTGGCTAACCCGAAGGGAAGAGCCACGAATCGGAAATGTTCCTCTCTGATTGCAAAACGTAGCCAACGCTGGTGTGAAACTGCAATTGGCAAATGCAGATCGACATCTCTGACGTCAAGGATGCAAGGAATTTCCTTGGGTCATTGAGGCAATGACTGATCGCAGAGACTCCATGCGAAAATGCCACACCTGAACATGCTTGTTGAGAAGCCTGAGATCCAGGATGGGCTGGAAGGAACCGTCCTTTTTGGGGACTAGGAAGAGATTTGAGTAGAAACCTCTGAACCGTTCCCAAGCGGGAACCGGTACAATTACTCCGTTGGCCTGCAAGGATGCCACGGCCTGAGAGAAGACGGCGGCCCTGAAGCAGGGGGGAGTTGACAGAAAAAATCTGTTTGGCGGGCTAGATAGAATTCTATCCTGTAGCCGTGGAGATGATACCCCGCACCCACTGATCGGAGACGTGTTGAAACCACATGTCGCCAAGCGGGAGAGCCTGCCACCGACCAAGGACGTTGCTGGCGCGGCCAGATAGTCAAGAGGAAGCTGCCTTAGTGGCAGCAGCTCCTGCGGTCTTCTGAGGACGCGGCCTCGTGCGCCAGTTGGGTTTTTGGTCCTTGGACGAGGCCGAATGGGCTTAGAGAACGACCAGTTGGAGGAACGAAAGGAACGAAACCTCGACTGGTTCCTGCCCTGGACAGGTTCCTGGATTTGGTTTGTGGCATGGAAGTACTCTTCCCGCCAGTAGCTTCCTGAATAATTTCATCCAGTTGTTCACCAAACAGCCTGGGCCCAGCAAATGGGAGCCCAGCAAGGTACTTTTTTGAAGAAGCGTCTGCCTTCCACTCTCGAAGCCACAAGATCCTGTGGATAGCGAGAGAATTGGCCGAAGCCACCGCAGTGCGGAGCCTCCAGCCAGACATGGCTTAGGATGAAAAGGCTGAAGCCTGGAAGTTAAGGCAACCATTTCGGGCATAGAGTCCCTGGTGAGGGAATGCATCTCCTCTAGAGAAACAGAGATGGCTTTGAAAGCCCACACTTCTGCAAAAGAGAGGGAGAACGAGGCCCCTGCCGCCTCATACGGTCAGTGGGATCCTTAAGAGAGTTGCCATCAGCCACTGATACAACTTTCCGGGCTGAGAGTCTAGACACCGGAGGGTCTACCTTTGGTGAATGAGCCCACTCCTTGACCACCTCTGGTGGAAACGGTCATCAGAACCACGCTTTGGGAAGCGTCTGTCAGGACAGGCTCTGGGCTTGGTCACAGTGGCCTGAAAACTGGAGTGGTTAAGGAACACACTCCTTGTTCTCTTAGGCAAGGTATACTGATGCTTTTCTGCCAGAGAGGGGAGCTCCCCTGATACAGGCGGATTGAGGTCCAGTACAAAATTAATGGACGCAATCAAATCACTAGCATCTGCGTCACTTTCGGACAGATCCATGGGGTACATGGAGGTAGCGTCCGAGCCCCCAGTAAAGGCATCCTCCTTGTCCTGCGAGTCAGGTCGTGAATCAGAGCCACGGGACGAGGAAGGAGGGGGGACCCTTTGTCTCCATTTTAGGAGGACGGGGTCTAAGCCAGATGAAGAATCCTCTGTGAGCTTTGCTGAGCGAGCCGTAGCAGCAGAAGCGCCCTAAGAAGGGGGCTGATGCATGCTCAGCAGTGTCCGGGACATCTGTCCCCTGGAGAGAGGGATTCTACCCAAGCCGGGGGTTCAGCCACCGGAGCCGGAGCAGCCGGAGGGACCACTGGGGATGAGCCTCCAGGCTGAGGCACCACCATGTTAGGGCAGGCATCACAATGTGGTTATGTGCTCAGTACAGGCAGTACGAGCCTACATGCAGTGCATATTAAGTACAGCCTTGCTCCTCGTGTGAGACATGCTGCTAAAGTGGGGGCTCTGAGCCAGAATGCCCCCCAGCAGAGTATATACGCAGAGTATATAAGCAGGTCCACTGCCGTTTGACATTGGGACATCTCTGTGCCCTCCAGATCCCACAGCCCGGACCCCCAGGGAGATGGCCAGCGCCGATCGCTGTCACAATGTGGTTTATGCAGACATGCATAAGAACGCTGATAAAATGGCGCCGGAGCGAGGAGAGGGGGCGGGGCCTACTCTAAGAGCGGGATCCGGAGGGCCAAGGAGATATACAGGGGAGGGAATATTACCTCAGAGAGGAGTGTCCCTCCCCGGTGCCGAACGGCCGCTGGGCGGAGCCGCACTGTCCCTCTGCATGATTGACATGCAGGGGCAGTGAAAACGAAACTAGGCCTCAGGCGAAGCCGGGGCCTAAATTTAACGATGCGGCCGGCGAGCAGGCACCATCGGCGCGGTTCTCAGGTGAAAACCATTGAACCGGCCGGAAATGTAACAATAGATACACAGCACACTCTCCCCAACAATAAAGTACAAGGGACCCCCGATAATAACGTCTCAGATACTTCGCTTGTCAGACGCAGGGCCAGGTCCCTGAGGGATGAGTGCTCCATCCGGCAGGATCCTGAAAGGGCTGCGGATGGAGATCGGTCTCCTGCAAGGCAGTGAGAACCGTGCTGGCTCCCACTTCAAGCCAGAGCCCGAGGGATGGTGAAGGAGCGCGGCATGTAATGCTCCAGCCCTGAAATCAACCTTAACAACACCGCCGACACAGTGGGGTGAGAAGGGACATGCCGGGAGTCCAGGCTTGGACCCGCTTTTCTTCAAACTCTTTCCAAAAATCAAAATCAGATGAGAATGCATGTGTGGATGTGTGCCTCCTGAACACAAAGCATTGAACTGGCTATATTTGGTTATCCAGGGGGTGTATATGCTCGGAGGGAGGGGCTACACTTTTGAGTGTAGTACTTTGTGTGTCCTCCGGAGGCAAAAGCTATACACCCATGGTCTGGGTCTCCCATAGGAACGATGAAGAAAAAATACATTGTAAATATAGGTTTGATGAAATGTGCACAAGAGCTATTCTACCAGGCGAAAATCTGTCCTGCCCATGTGATGACTGCATAGACAGATGGACACATGGTCTGTGAAAAGCCAAGTACCAGTGTCTTCAAAGCATGATCAGATCATGTATAAGGCACCATGCCAGTGTTTTTTGTTCTATGTTACTAACTGGATTGGAGCTTTAAATCTAAGTTTCTAACCCCTGTCTCATACTCACCTTCCAGCAGCTTCATCTATCACCACTGCTCTGTTCCTGTAGTGCCACATTTCTCACTTTTAGGCTATGTGCCCACTATCTGGCGACACTGCGTCTAGTACACAGTGCCAGCCCTCCTGTGGAGATTTGAGTGTTGTCCACGGGAGACCGCACTGCCCTTGCCCACGATCAGGGTTCGGGCCGCTGCGGACTTTAGCTCTATTCTCCCCGCAGAGAACATTCTCGTCTCCACAGCATAAACTAACATGCTGAGGCTCAGGAACCTGCGCCGCAGATAGGATTATGCTGCGGAGAAAAGAAGCAGAGTGAGCAGGAGATTTTTAAAAATCCTTCCACTGTGCTTCTACTGTACAGCGCAGCGTTTTGGACACAGCGAAAACACACTGCGCCCAAAACCCTGCAAATCCTGGTCATGGGCACATAGCTCAAAAAGCAAGGATGGATGGAGGTCAGACATATATATATAATGTCCCACCCCTCTACATATTCTAGGCTGGCACTCTTTAGTGACTTTCATGTGGCGCTTAGCCTTGTATTTAGCCAAAATATAAAATGACGTGGGGTCCCCCTCATTTATGCGCGCCACCATCTTGGATTATGGGGAAGAGGTTGGGGGTTGGCACCTTAGCGACACAGAGGGACCGGGGGAGGATATTTATCTCCCATCTGACATGTATGATCATGTCAGGTGGGAGATAAAATCATTTTTTTACCGGCGCTGCCATTTACTGTAACGTGACCATCGTTATACGGTGTATACCAATGATCACGTGACTGGGTACCGGAAAAAAACTGCCTGAATCGTGATCTCCAAGGTCTCCACTACCATCGGTAGCTGAGACCTCGGAGATTTTCAGACGCTGGGGGGGCGCTATTTACTTTTTCTTGCTGCCGTTTATAAACAGCTGATCACAAAAAGTACCCTATTCTTCAGCTGTTTATTACAGTAAGGCTGCTTTCACACTATGTTTTTTTAACATGCGTCATGAACTTTTTTTCATGTAAAAACGGATCCTGTTTTTACAAAGAAAAACGCATGCAAACGCAAGTGTTATTTTCCAGGATCCTGTCACTTGAAGTTTATGGGCGGGCATTGGAGTCATGTGGCCGAGAGTGAGGGGAACTGAATGTGATACTGGGAGCCGGCATCTGACAGCTGTGGAGGCTCGTAACCAAGGTAAACATCGGGTAACTTGCTTGGATACCCGATATTTACCTTGGTTACAAGTGTCTGCAGCTGCTAGGAGCCGGGCTCCCTGCACACGTAACCAAGGTAAACGTCGGGTATCCAAGCAAGTTACCCGATGTTTACCTTGGTTACGAGCCTCCGCAGCTCTCGGGAGGGGGAGAGAGGGACGGATCACGCCAGGCTGGTTTCTGGGCATGCTCAGTAGAGCAAGCAGAATCCTGTCTATCTGCATGCCAGTGTTCACACACGTTTGCGTGCAGTATAGTCAGGATCCAGCAATTTGCAGTATTTGGACGCAGCTCAAAAACGCTACAAGTAGCGTTTTTGAAAAAAAGTTAAACTGCAAGTTGCTGGATCCTCACTATAACGCACGCAAATGAACGCATGTTGACGCGAGTCCATTGCAAATTCATTGAAATGAAAAAACGCATTTGCACTGGATCAGTTTTTGTGTTAAAAAAAACGTTCAGGACGCACGTTAAAAAAAAAACGTAGTGTGAAATCAGCCTTAGGCTGCCATAATGGGGTTAATAATGAAGTTTTCATTTCGATGACAACAAACACATCTTAAATGAAGAAATGGTAAAAGACTAGAACGTTAACTCTTCATTATATAATAAATATGCTATATAACTGATGATATACTTTGGTAAGAGACTGCCATTTCTACCTTTTTTTGTTTCCATAAATTTTTCATAGCTGTCAGGAAAGTCATCTTCTGTCTTAGACTTCTCAATCGGAGGTACAACAGCTTCACCTTCTTCCTCCTCGTCTTCATTAAACCATAGCTCTTCATCTTCTTCCAAAGCTCTTGCATCTCTTCGGAATCTGTTGCTGCGCAGAATAGACGGCACGCTACGGGAGAAACGTATTGAAAGTGGCAAAGTTAAACCACTGCATAAGCAAGACTGACAACAAAATGTAGTGAGCCTATTTCTGCTGTCGACTGTTATAGGACCAGGCATTAAATCACTAATTTCCCAAAAACGGATAATGTCTACTGTATAAAACAAAAACACATTATTTAGCAATAGATACTTAAAAGTAAATGCCTGCCATAGAACACAAAAAAATAAAATAAAAATCTGCAATAATTCTGCGCAAAATTAGTTTATTGATTGCAATAAATCCCCTACATGAGAGATAAATATGAAACCCTATGTTGTTACATAAATCTGCCACTAGAGGGAGTTCACTGCCTTGTTACTGTACTGAATATGTTACAGTGGACTCCATCTAGTGGCAGATGCAGGTAGTGAGAAAGTTCTAAATTTAAAGAGAAACCATCATTTAAGTTTTTATTAAATAAAAACGCAGGAACTTTTAAAATGCTTTGCAATAGATTACACAATCTGCCTCATGTCTTGTACGGCTCTTTAATTGTTGCTCCTGTCCTTTTCTTTCATTCACTTAAGCAGATATGTTCTATCCCTGTTCTCATCTGGGTTTTATAAGAAGAGTGCTGTGCTATTTTTTGGGGAGTGACCGTTACAGTTTTAAAAGGGAATCGGTCACTGGATTTGTCCCCTATAAGCTGCAGCCAGAACCAGTAAGCCCTTATATACAGCATTCTGGAATACTGTATATAAAAGGCCAGGCTGCTGTGTATAACGTAAAAGAAGGGAATTTTGTTACTTACCGTAAATTCCTTTTCTTCTAGCTCCAATTGGGAGACCCAGACGATTGGGTGTATAGCTACTGCCTCCGGAGGCCACACAAAGTATTACACTAAAAAGTGTAAGGCCCCTCCCCTTCTGCATATACACCCCCCGTGGATCACGGGCTGCTTCAGTTTTAGTGCAAAAGCAAGAAGGAGGAAAGCCAATAACTGGTTAAACAATTCAATCCGAAGGAACATCGGAGAACTGAAACCATTCAATATGAACAACATGTGTACCCGAACAACCAAAAAATCCCGAAGGAACAGGGGCGGGTGCTGGGTCTCCCAATTGGAGCTAGAAGAAAAGGAATTTACGGTAAGTAACAAAATTCCCTTCTTCGGCGCTCCATTGGGAGACCCAGACGATTGGGACGTCCAAAAGCAGTCCCTGGGTGGGTAAATTAATACCTCAAGTTTGGACTGTAAAAACAGCCCTTCCCTACATGGAGGCAACCGCCGCCTGCAGGACTCTTCTACTTAGGCTGGCATCCGCCTAAGCGTAGGCATGCACCTGATAACGCTTGGTGAAGGTGTGCAGACTCGCCCAGGTAGCCGCCTGGCACACCTGCTGAGCCGTAGCCTGGTGCCGTAATGTCCAGGACGCACCCACGGCTCTGGTAGAATGGGCCTTCAGCCCTGATGGAACCGGAAGCCCAGCAGAACGGTAGGCTTCAAGAATTGGTTCCTTGATCCATCGAGCCAGGGTGGATTTGGAAGCCTGCGACCCTTTGCGCTGACCAGCGACAAGTACAAAGGGTGCATCCGAGCGGCGCAGGGGCGCCGTGCGGGAAATGTAGATTCTGAGCGCTCTCATCAGATCCAACAAATACAAATCCAATTCATATCGATGAACTGGATGAGGACAAAAGGAAGGTAAGGAGATATCCTGACTGAGATGAAAAGGGGGATACCACCTTAGGGAGAAACCCCGGAATCAGGCGCAGCACTACCTTGTCTTGGTGAAACACCAAGAAGGGAGCTTTGGATGACCGCGCTGCGAGCTCGGACACTCTCTGAAGAGACGTGACCGCTACCAAAAAGGCCACTTTCTGTGAAAGTCGAGAAAGTGAAACATCCCCCAGAGGCTCAAAGGGCGGCTCCTGGAGAGCAATTAGTACCCTGTTCAGATCCCATGGGTCTAACGGCCTCTTGTACGGAGGGACAATGTGACAAACCCCCTGCAGGAACGTGCGTACCTGAGGAAGTCGCCCTATGCGCTTCTGAAAGAATACAGACAGCGCTGGGACTCGTCCGTTAAGGGAGCCGAGCGACAAACCTTTTCCCAAACCAGATTGCAGGAAGGAAGGAAAAGTAGGCAATGCAAATGTCCAGGGAGACACTCCCTGAGCAGAGCACTAAGATAAGAATATCTTCCACGTCTTGTGGTGGATCTCGGCAGACGTCGGCTTCCTAGCCCGTCTCATGGTGACAATGACGTCTTGAGATAATCCTGAAGACGCTAGGATCCAGGACACAATGGCCACCAGTCAGGTTCAGGGCTGTAGAATTCTGATGGAAAAAACGGCCCTTGGGACAGTAAGTCTGGCCGGTCTGGTAGTGCCCACGGTTGTCCGACCGTGAGATGCCACAGATGCAGGTACCACGACCTCCTCGGCCAGTCTGGGGCGACGAGGATGGCGCGGCGGCAATCGGAGCTGATCTTGCGTAGCCCTCTGGGCAACAGTGTCAGAGGGGGAAACACATAGGGTAGCTGGAACTGCGACCAATCCTGAACTAAGGCGCCTGCCGCCAGAGCTCTTTGATCGTGAGACCGCGCCATGAAAATCGGGCCCTTGTTGTTGTGCCGAGACGCCATTAGGTCGACGTCCGGCCTCCCCCAGCGGCTACAGATTTCTTGAGACCCGTCCGGGTGCAGAGACCATTCCCCTGCGTCCATGCCCTGGCGACTGAGGAAGTCTGCTTCCCAGTTTTCTACGCCCGGGATGTGAACTGCGGATATGGTGTATGCTCTGTCTTCCACCCACATCAGAATCCGCCGGACTTCCTGGGAGGCTTGCCGACTGCGTGTTCCGCCTTGGTGGTTGATGTATGCCACCGCTGCGAAGTTGTCCGACTGAATTCGGATCTGTTTGCCTTCCAGCCTCTGCTGGAAGGCTTGCAGGGCAAGATACCCTGCCCAGATTTCCAGAACATTGATCTGAAGGGTGGACTCCTCTGAAGAGAGTCCTTGCCCGTCTGAGAAAGGGGTACGTTCCTGTCTAGGGACGTTGCCTTCCCATCCCATTGGCGAAGAATGTCCTATAGAAGTGGACGCAGATGAAACTGCGCGAAAAGGACTGCCTCTGCATGAGGCGTCTTAAGGGGTGTGACTGGCCTTGAAGGAGAGACTGCACCCCCGTCTGTAGTGAACGCTGTATGTCCAGCGGGAGCTGCACTATCGCTGAGAGAGTGTGAAGCTCCATGCCAAGATATGTCAGCGATTGGGTCGGTGTCAGATTTAACTTTGAAAAGTTTATGATCCACCCGAAACTCTGGAGAGTCTCCAGCGCCACGTTCAGGCTGTGTTGGCATGCCTCTTGAGAGGGTGCCTTGACAAGTAGATCGTCCAAGTAAGGGATCACAGAGTGACCCTGAGAGTGCAGGACTACTCCCACTGCTGCCATGAACTTGTGAAAAGCCGTGGGGCTGTCGCCAGACCGAAGGGCAGGGCTACGAACTGAAGATGCTCGTCTTCAATAACGAATCGTAGCCAACACCGGTGCTCTGGAGCAATCGGCACGTGGAGATAAGCATCCTGATGTCTATTGACGCTAGGAAATCTCCTTGAGATATGGAGGCAATGACGGAGCGGAGGGATTCCATCCGGAACCGCCTGGTTTTCACGTGCTTGTTGAGCAGGTTTAGGTCCAAAACGGAACGAAAGAGCCGTCGTTTTTTGGTACCACACCAGATTGGAGTAAAAACCGTATCTTGTTCCTGAGGAGGAACAGGGATTACCACTCCTTCTGCCTGCAGAAGAGCATCGGCTCGGTCGGGAGGTGAGGAAGTTCTGAAAATCTAGTCGGCGGACGAGAACAGAACTCTATCCTGTACACGTGAGACAAAATGTCTCTCACCCACCGGTCTTTGACTTGTGGCAGCTAAATGTCGCCAAAGCGGGAGAGTCTGCCACCGACCGCGGATGCGGAGAGAGAGAGCTGAACGTCATGAGGAAACCGCCTTGGTAGCGGTTCCTCCGGCTGCCTTCCTTGGGCGTGATTGAGCCTGCCAGGAATCTGCGCCTCTCTGAGCTTTTTGAGTCCTTTTGGACGAGGACAATTGGGACCTGCCCGAGCCTGGGAAGGACCGAAACCTCGACTGTCCCTTCCCCTGTTGGGTGTTGTTTGATCTGGGCTGGTGTAAGGAAGAGTCCTTACCCTTGGAATGTTTAATGATTTCATCCAATCGCTCACCAAACAGTCTGTCACCAGATAACGGCAAACTGGTTAAGCACTTTTTTGGAAGCAAAATCTGCTTTCCATTCCCTCAACCACAAGGCTCTGCGTAAAACCACGGAGTTGGCGGACGCCACTGACGTACGGCTCGTAGAGTGCAGGACAGCATTAATAGCGTAAGTCGCAATGCAGACATTGCGAGGTTAAGGACGCCATCTGCGGCACAGATGTACATGTGACAGTGTCCACGTGCGCAAGACCAGCTGAAAAAGCTTGGAATGCCCATACGGCTGCGAATGCCGGAGCAACCGACACGCCGATAGCTTCATAGACAGAATTCAACCAGAGGACCATCTGTCTGTCAATGGCATCTTTAAGTGAAGTCCTATCTTCCACTGCAACTATGGATCTAGCCGGAAGCCTGGAGATATGGGAATCCACCTTTGGACACTGGGTCCAGCGCTTGACCACGTCAGGGAGAAAAAAGGATAACGTGTATCCTTAATACGATTGGAGAACGCTTATCTGGATAAGTGTGGTGTTTCCGGATTGCTTCTCTGAAGTCAGAGTGGCCAGAAAAGTACTCAATATACGCTTGAGATACTGAAAAGGGATTTCTCCTGCTGTGAAGCCGACTCCTCCACCGGAGGAGCTGAGGGAGAAATATCCAACATTCCCTTGATGGACGCTAGAAGATCATTCACTATGGCGTCACCATCCGGAGTATCCGGATTGAGAGCGGTCTCAGGATCAGAGTCCTGATCAGCTACGTCTGCCTCATCATACAGAGAGTCCCGCTGGGACCCTAACCAGTGATGAAGCCGAGTGCCGCTCCCAGCGAGCTCGCTTAGACTGTCTGGGACTGTCGTCCGTGTCAGAGCCTGCGCCCTGGGATGCATGGGACCCCCCCGGAGCACTGATTTGTTCCAAATGAGGGCGTATCAACATTGCCCATGGTCCGTCTGGACTGCCAAGTCTCTAAGATGTTAGTCACAGACACAGACCTATCAGCCGAAACTGCAACTCCGTCCCTGGACAGGGTTCACAGGTGGTTCCTTTAGCCACCTCTAGCAGAGACCCCGGCTGACCAAGTGCTACAGGGGAGCATTGCACACAATGGGGACAGTGGAACCTGCCGTGTGGAACAGTATCACGTGCAGTACAAGCAGCATAGAAAGCCTGTGCCTTGGCACCCTTGCTTTTTTGCTGCTGTTGTCTAGCCATCTAGAAGCATATAGCCAAGAATAGCGACCGTACAGTGCAATGTATAGCATACAAGCAGAAAGTACAAATGAACACTTCAGCACATGCAGTACAAGCATCATAGAAAGCCTGTGCCTTAGCACCCTTGCTTTTTTGCTGCTGTTGTCCAGCCATCTAGGAGTATATAGCCAAGAATAGCGACCGTACAGTGCAGTGTATAGCATACCAGCATAAAGTACAAATGAACACTTCAGCACATGCAATACAAGCAGCCTAGAAAGCCTGTGCCTTAGCACCCTTGCTTTTTGCTGCTGTAGTCTAGCCATCTAGGCATAAAGTACAAATGGCATTAGTGGGGTCAGCACTTCAGGTGCTGCTTACCGCCCGCCCAAAGGCGGGTGTGTGGTCGCCCGAATCCTGTGACTGGTTGCCCAGAGCTTGTCTCCCTTCTCCAGCCCAGACTGCGTGCAGGAATGGCTGCCGGCGTCTTGTGAAGAGGGGCGGGCCGTGGGCGTGCCCCAGACAAGAGCGGGAAACTGGCGTCCCACTGTGTCCAGTGAAGGGGGCTGGAGAATGCAAAGCAGACTCCAGCTCTCGGCGCTGACTTTCTGTACAGCGTCCCGCCCCTCCCCTGACTGGCAGGGCTGGGGGCGGGAACGAAGCGAAAACTAGGCCGCAAAGCCGGGGACTTGAGTAATAAGCGCGGCCGTCCTATGTGCACGGCCAGCGCGGAAGTCCCCGGCGCACCACAAGTCCCAGCCGCGCCACAGTGTAAAACACCCCGCAGCGGCCGGCGCGGCAGTTTCTAACACATAAATTCACTCAGCTAAGCTGCAGTGAATAATAGCACAAGCGCTCCGCGCTGTTGTCCCCGGCGCACTAGCACTCCCAGCAATGCTGGTGTGTGTGTGCGCGATGTGTACGGGGACACAGAGTACCTTAATGTAGCAGGGCCCTGTCCCTGACGATACCCAGCTCCATATCCAGCAGGATCTCCGGGTCTGTGGATGGAGCCCGGTCTCAGTGCCTGGAGACCGGTAAGATCCCACTTCACCCAGAGCCCCGAGGGGGGATGGGGAAGGAAAACAGCATGTGGGCTCCAGCCTCCGTACCCGCAATGGGTACCTCAACCTTAACAAACACCCGACAAAAGTGGGGTGAGAAGGGAGCATGCTGGGGGTCCTAGTATGGGCCCTCTTTTCTTCCATCCGACATAGTCAGCAGCTGCTGCTGACTAAAAACAGTGGAGCTATGCGTGGATGTCTGACCTCCTTCGCACAAAGCATGAAAACTGAAGCAGCCCGTGATCCACGGGGGGTGTATATGCAGAAGGGGAGGGGCCTTACACTTTTTAGTGTAATACTTTGTGTGGCCTCCGGAGGCAGTAGCTATACACCCAATCGTCTGGGTCTCCCAATGGAGCGCCGAAGAAAAGACCTTTATTATAGTCACCTGCGGGGAGGTTCCAGTCTTATGGGCACCTCCTCTCTTCCTTCCATCACTTCCCTCGCTCCCAGCTCCGTGTGGATGACACGTCCTACATCGCCCACAAAGAGGCCTCCATTTTTCTCCTGTGCATTTCTCTGTGTCAGACCGAGGGCAGATCAAAGTGCTGTAGTGTGCATGCGCAGGCGGTCTTTGACCTTTCCCCACACCTGTGCATTACAGTACTTTGCTCTGCCCTCAGCATGGCAGAGATAAGTGAGCATGCCCAGGAGCATTATGGAGGCCTCTGTGTGGATGAGGTAGGACACATCATCCACACGGAGCTGGGAACAAGGACGGCGATGGAAGGAAGATAGGAGGCGTCGGACCACGAGCAACGACGCCAATCAGGCTGGACCTTCCCGCAAGCGAGTATAATAAACGCGTTTTGTTTTTTTTACATTATATAGAGCGGCTTGGGCACTTATATACAGTATTCTAGAATGCTGTACATATGGGCTCACTGGTGGTGGCTGTAGCCTATAGGGGACAAATCTGGAGACAAGTTCAGTTCCCTTTAGGCCTATCCAGTTGATTTGGGGTCCCCAAAAAAAAAAAAAAAAAAAAAAGAAAGTGAAAATGAAAGGATCAAAGGAATAAGGAGGCAATTGAAGGTAAAAAAAAAATTAAACATATTAATGATAATAATGTTAAACTACACTAACAATCGGGTTGAATATTCACTTTAAAAACTCTTTGCACATATCTAATCCGGCAAAACACTAAATTACTACAAAATTTAAGTCAATTGTGCTCATGAGTAAAACTAAAACAGGTTTAAATCCTGATCTGTGGGATCTGGAAAGGAGCAATATTTTAGAGGAAGGAAGAGCGCTTTGTATGGAGCCATTACACATCCTCCACCCACCTCCATAGGCATCAGATTGCAGGCAGAGGCCCTCTGTAAGGGTAGGATTCCAGTTGCGATAGACTAGTGCGTATCTCGAATCGCATGTTCCGGCACGGCCTGCCTCTCTCCCGACAGGAGCGGGTCAGCTGCATGTATTTCTATGCAGCTGAGACGCTCACGTTGGGAAAGAGGCAGGCCGTCCCGGAAGATGCGATGAGAGATACGCGCGGGTCTCTTGCAAGTGGAATCCTACCCTCAGATTTAGATCTGGATCCTGCGCAGCAAAGTCAATGGCAAACTCGAAACAAGCTCCACTGTTACAAGAGCAATTTCATACTGAGGTCTCACCTGTTTAATTTCTGACTCTGCCGGTCTTTTTCTTGCTCGTACTTGGTTTTCAGCCCTTTGAACGTCTGAACATATTCAATGGATTCCAGCGCTTTATAGAAGTTGTCCACTATATGTGCGGTCAGGGACTTTATGTCTTCCTGCAACGGGAAGGAACAGACACAACTTTGATCCACCGCTAAAATCAGGGGAATGTTTAATGGAAGCTATACGCTCTTACAATACAGGGATTATGCAAAGTTTAAAACAAAAAGTGGTGTGAACGTTAAGGAACATCAATCACATTCTTACTGGAAACTAATTCTGGAGCCTCCCATAGTCTATGGCCAACAATAGCTAACCAACTCAGGCTGTGCTGGGGCTTGTAGTCTCACAGAAGTGTTAAGTAAAGATCAGTAGAGAACCTCCCCCCATGGTAAGACGCCCCATGCAGGCTGAAGTGGCGGTGACTGGCGGATACTCACCACTCGGATGAACTCGAACAGTTCTATTATTGCGGAGTTCAGCAGGTTGTATCTGGTTCCATTATCCACAAGAGCATTAATAACGGGCTCGAAAAGGTTTCCCTTTATAATATAACGGTTGTAAAACTCATCTTTCAAACCAATTATTCGCCTCATGAAACGTAAAGCACCTAAAATAGAGACATTGTGAGAACAGGATGGATACTACAAATCTGCAAATATGTGTACATTACATCAGATTCACGCTGTCCCCTTAAAATCAGACCTGGGCAAGGGGCGGCCCGCGGGCCACATCCGGCCCGCCTGCTCTCTGTGACCGGCCCGCCCGTCTTCAGCCGGTGCAGTGGAGCCGGGCTGCAGCGTGCCGAGCAGGGAGAGATCCTGTGCAGGTCCGCACAGTCAGTGCAGGCAGCGGAACGCAGGAGTCTTTCCTCTGTTCCCTGCCGGCACTAATTGTCAGTGACACACGCGCGCGCTCTGACGTTGTAAGTACTGCGCTGCGTGTGTCATTTGAAAAGTTCCCGCCCGCCCTGCAGGAGAAGGAGCAGCACAGCGGACGGAATAATTCATCTTGCAGGACCTGCGATGACGTCACGCCCATGTGACTGTGTGGGAGGAGACACAGGATGCCGGGCAGAAAGCAAAGATACTGACTCCTGAAGGAGATGTGGACACATGATGACTGGTAATGAGAAAAGAGGGGACATGAGGGGGCTGCAGGGTGAGTGCATATGTGGGAAGATGGAGCTGCAGGGTGAGTGGCATATGAGGGCTGCAGACTGACAGAAGGATGTGAAGGGGTGCAGAGTGTTTGAGAGGGGTAAGTTGGGGTACAGGCAGGGTGAGATATGTGGGCATGGTGTGTGACATGGGGGTGTAGTGTGTGTGATATGGGGGTGCAGGCTGTATGTGGGGAGCAGGGTGTGTGACATATGGGGGTGTAGTATATTACAGGTGTGCTCTATGGAGGTGTATATAGTGGTGTAGTATATGGGGGTATAGTGATGTAGTATATTACAGGTGTGCTCTATGGAGGTGTATATAGTGGTGTAGTATATGGGGGTATAGTGATGTAGTATATTACAGGTGTGCTCTATGGAGGTGTATATAGTGGTGTAGTATATGGGGGTATAGTGATGTAGTATATTACAGGTGTGCTCTATGGAGGTGTATATAGTGGTGTAGTATATGGGGGTATAGTGATGTAGTATATTACAGGTGTGCTCTATGGAGGTGTATATAGTGGTGTAGTATATGGGGGTATAGTGATGTAGTATATTACAGGTGTGCTCTATGGAGGTGTAGTATATTACAGGTGTGCTATATGGAGTTGTAGTATATTACAGGTGTAGTATATGGAGTTGTAGTATATTACAGGTGTGCTATATGGAGTTGTAGTATATTACAGGTGTGCTATATGGGGGTGTACTATATTACAGGTGTAGTATATGGGGTGTAGTGATGTAGTATATTACAGGTGTGCTATATGGAGGTGTGGTATATTACAGGTGTACTATATGGAGGTGTATATTACAGGTGTGCTCTATGGAGATGTATATTACAGGTGTGCTATATGGAGGTGTATATTACAGGTGTGCTCTATGGAGGTGTAGTATATTACAGGTGTGCTATATGGAGGTGTATATTACAGGTGTGCTATATAGGGGTGTAGTGATGTAGTATATTACAGGTGTGCTATATGGAGGTGTAGTATATTACATGTGTAGTATATGGGGTGTAGTGATGTATATTACAGGTGTATATAGGGGTGTAGTGATGTAGTATATTACAGGTGTACTATATGGAGTTGTAGTATATTACAGGTGTGCTATATAGTGGTGTAGTGATGTAGTATATTACAGGTGTAGTATATGGGGTGTAGTGATGTAGTATATTACAGGTGTGCTATATAGTGGTGTAGTGATGTAGTATATTACAGGTGTAGTATATAGGGGTGTAATGATGTAGTATATCGGAGGTGTATTATATAGTGGTGTAGTATAATACAGGTGTATATGGGGGTGTAGTATATTACAGGTATATGGAGGGAGTGTAGTATAATACAGGTGTAGTATATAGGGGTGTAGTGGTGTAGTTTATTACAGGTGTAGTATATGGAGGGGGTGTAGTGATGTAGTATATTACAGGTGTACTATATGGAGTTGTAGTATATTACAGGTGTGCTATATAGTGGTGTAGTGATGTAGTATATTACAGGTGTAGTATATGGGGTGTAGTGATGTAGTATATTACAGGTGTGCTATATAGTGGTGTAGTGATGTAGTATATTACAGGTGTAGTATATAGGGGTGTAATGATGTAGTATATCGGAGGTGTATTATATAGTGGTGTAGTATAATACAGGTGTATATGGGGGTGTAGTATATTACAGGTATATGGAGGGAGTGTAGTATAATACAGGTGTAGTATATAGGGGTGTAGTGGTGTAGTTTATTACAGGTGTAGTATATGGAGGGGGTGTAGTGATGTAGTATATTGGGTAGAACTGAGGTAATTGTATTAGTCCGGCCCTCTAAACCAATCCCGATTTCTCATGCGGCCCCATGGGAAAATTAATTGCCCACCCCTGCCTTAAATCGAACACATTGCACATATATGATATAAACACAATATATCACAGAAGTGAGTACACCTCCTCACATTTATGTAAATATTTTGTGATTTATTTTTTCATGGGACAACACTGAGGATATGACCCTCTGATACAATGTAAAGTAATCACTGTACAAGCTTGTATAACAGTGTACATTTGGTGCCCTCTAAACTCAACACAGCCAATAACGTCTAAACCGCTGGCAACAAAGTGAGTACACCCAAGTGAAAATTCACAAATTGTGCCCAATTAGCCTTTTTCCCACCCTGGTGTCATGTGACTCATTAGTTACAAGGTCTCAGGTGTGAATGGGGAGCAGGTGTGGTAAATTTGGTGTCATCGCTCACACACTATCCAATACTGGTCACTGGAAGTTCAACATGTCACCGCATGGCAAATAATTCCCTGAGAATCTGGAATAAAGAATTGTGGCTCTACATAAAGATTGACTAGGCTACAAGAAGATTGCCACCCCCTGAATCTGAGCTGCAGCATGGTGGCCAAGACTATACAGCTGATTAACCAGACAGGTTCCACTCAGACCATGGCTTGCTAAGGTCAACCACAGAAGTTGAGTGCAAGAGCTCAGCGTCATATCCAGAGGTTGTCTTTTCAAAATATACAAATGAGTGCTGCTTGCATTGCTGCAGAGGTTAAAGGGGTGGAGGGGGTCAGACTGTTAGTGCCTAGATCATATACGGCACATTGCATTAAATTAATCTTCATAGCTGTCGTCCCAGAAGGAAGCCTCTTCTAAAGAAGCAAACCTGGAAACAGTTTGCTGAAGACATGCAGACTAAGGACATTGATTACTGGAACCATGTCCTGTGGTCTGAGGAGAGCAAGAGAAACTTATTTGGTTGTGTGGCGGCAACCAGGTGAGAAGTGCAAAGACAAGTGTGTCTTGGCTACAGTCAAGCATGGTGGTGGGAGTGTCATGGATTGGGGCTGCATGAGCACTGTCGGCTGTAGGGAGATACAGTTCATGGAGGGAACCATGAATAACAACAAGTACAGTGACATATTGAAGCAGAGCATGATCCTATCCTTTCAGAAACTGTCACAGCGCAATATTTCAACATGATGATAACCCCAAACACCTCCAAGACGACTGCTATCTATTTATACAGTGTATATACATCCAAAACAAAATTTGGTATGAAACTAGTCTTAACCACACACCATTGAAGTGCCAACATATCTCCACTAATAGCAAAATAGACAACATACACTTTACAGGGATTGAGTCTTGCTGTTTAAATCAGCGTAATAAAAAATAATAAAAAAAAAAAAAAATTTCATATGATTAATGAAAAAAAAAAAAAAAAAAAATGTTTGCAATTCTCACAGGAAATCTACATGTACATTAGGAATAATAGACTAACTCAGACCCCATCTTATGTATTGATGCATCTAATGAAAGGAAGGGCGGGGGAGCAGAGGAGACGTGTTGCCATTGTTGAAAATGTAAGACAAAATAGGAAAAGTAAAAACATGCTAAAAGAGAAGTGCATTGTTGGTAACGCACATTTTACATGGATGCATGAAGTTGAGCATTTTGCCATTTCATGCTATACAGCCACCTCCAGTGCAGAAATACATAGGGAAGATGAAGGCTTGCAAATTGCATAAATAATTGCACCTTCTTGAGCTGTTCCTGCAGCAATGACATCATGATCAGCCAATCAGCAGCCTTATAGCAAATACGGCCAGAGACTGGCTGCGGATGTCACGTAAATGACAGGTGTGACATTGTTGCAGGAGGGGCGGGAGGATGAACAGACGAGGTTTTCTTTATCATTTCCGGATTTTGGGTGACTTCTGTCGCCCCTCTAGGATGCTGCGCTCCTCCTACTGTTATAGAAGGCTTATTAGATATTGGGCGGTTTAGAAATCGGGACTTACAAAGTGCCAAAAAAGTATGCTTTGAGTTCATAAGTATTAAGACTCTTCGGAGCAAATCCTTGTTCATGATGTAGTTTTTGATGTGGTATGTGTGATGTTCTACGCAAAACGTCAGCAACTCCAGAATCAAGGCCAGCAGCTGAGCGGTCTGATAGTTATCTGAAATACAGGAAAAAACCATCAGTGTCACCATCAGCACAGACAACTCCTGCAAAAAGCCGCCAGAACACACATCACACACAACGTTCATGCATTGTCACACAGATGTTACAGCCAGGACTTTAGAGACATTCTGAATTCTGTAGTTTTCATTCACAGTCAGATACATACAGATAACTGGGAGCTGCCGAAATCAAAGTCAGCACCCCCTAGTGGTGACCGCAGGAACAGCCAGCACATTTCATTAACCAATGAGAACACAGGCCCAATGACTTGGCCTTTACACAGGACTGTGCCAAAAAGTTTCTTAACCGTCATCAAAGGCTCATTGCGTAATATCTAAGCTTCAGCCTATTAAGATCCAGGCGATTTTTCATTTTTTCCTCCCATGTTCCCCAGAATTACAACTTTTTGGGGCTTTTTCTGTAGACAAAGCAGATGTGGACTTGTTTTCTGTGCTCTAGTTGTATTCTGAGTGACACCATTCAATCAATCATTGAATGTGCTAGGAACAAAAGGATGGGGGGGGGGGATTCCAAAATGTGATGTGATGGTGTGTAAATGTGGCGACTGAAAAACAGCAATTCTGCTGTTTTTTTCTTGTTACGATTTTTATCATGTAGGAAGATTTTACATTTTGAAGGACAGGAGAGTTATAAGCACACCAATGCCAAATAATAAAAAAAAAAGAAGGGCATTTTGTTACTTACCGTAAATTCCTTTTCTTCTAGCTCCTATTGGGAGACCCAGACGATTGACGATTGGGTGTATAGCTACTGCCTCCGGAGGCCACACAAAGCATTACACTAAAAAGTGTAAGGCCCCTCCCCTTCTGGCTATACACCCCCAGTGGGATCACTGGCTCACCAGTTTTAGTGCAAAAGCAAGAAGGAGGAAAGCCAATAACTTGGTTAAACAAATTCACTCCGAGTAACATCGGAGAACTGAAAAACCATTCAACATGAACAACATGTGTAACCGAAAAAACCCAAAAATCCCGAAGGACAACAGGGCGGGTGCTGGGTCTCCCAATAGGAGCTAGAAGAAAAGGAATTTACGGTAAGTAACAAAATTCCCTTCTTCTTCGTCGCTCCATTGGGAGACCCAGACGATTGGGACGTCCAAAAGCTGTCCCTGGGTGGGTAAAGAAATACCTCATGTTAGCGCTGCGAAGACAGCCCTCCCCTGCGGGGAGGCAACTGCTGCCTGCAGGACTCTTCTACCTAGGCTGGCGTCCGCCGAAGCATAGGTATGCACCTGATAATGTTTGGTGAAAGTGTGCAGACTCGACCAGGTAGCTGCCTGGCACACCTGTTGAGCCGTAGCCTGGTGACGCAATGCCCAGGACGCACCCACGGCTCTGGTAGAATGGGCCTTCAGCCCTGATGGAACCGGAAGCCTAGCAGAGCGGTAGGCATCAAGAATTGGTTCTTTGATCCATCGAGCCAGGGTGGCCTTAGAAGCCTGCGACCCTTTGCGCTTACCAGCGACAAGGACAAAGAGTGCATCCGAACGGCGCAGAGGCGCCGTGCGGGAAATGTAGATTCTGAGTGCTCTCACCAGATCTAACAAATGTAAATCCTTCTCATACCGATGAACTGCATGAGGACAAAACGAAGGCAAAGAGATATCCTGATTAAGATGAAAAGAGGATACCACGTTCGGGAGAAACTCCTGAATGGGGCGCAGCACTACCTTGTCCTGGTGGAAGACCAGGAAGGGAGCCTTGGAAGACAGCGCTGCTAGCTCAGACACTCTCCGAAGAGATGTGATCGCTACTAGAAAAGCCACTTTCTGTGATAGTCTAGAAAGTGAAACCTCCCTCAGAGGCTCGAAGGGCGGCTTCTGGAGGGCAACTAGTACCCTGTTCAGATCCTATTGATCTAACGGCCGCTTGTACGGGGGAACGATATGGCAAACCCCCTGTAGGAACGTGCGCACCTTAGAAAGACGTGCTAGACGCTTCTGAAAAAAGACGGATAGCGCCGAGACTTGCCCTTTAAGGGAGCCGAGCGACAAACCTTTTTCTAACCCAGATTGCAGGAAAGAAAGAAAGGTAGGCACTGCAAAAGGCCAGGGAGACACTCCCTGAGCAGAGCACCAGGATAAGAATATCCTCCACGTTCTGTGGTAGATCTTAGCGGACGTGGGCTTCCTAGCCTGTCTCATGGTGGCAACGACCCCTTGGGATAATCCTGAAGACCCTAGGATCCAGGACTCAATGGCCACACAGTCAGGTTCAGGGCCGCAGAATTCCGATGGAAAAACGGCCCTTGGGACAGTAAGTCTGGTCGGTCTGGTAGTGCCGACGGTTGGCCGACCGTGAGATGTCACAGATCCGGATACCACGCCCTCCTTGGCCAGTCTGGGGCGACGAGTATGACGCGGCTGCAGTCGGATCTGATCTTGCGTAGCCTCTGGGCAAGAGTGCCAGAGGTGGAAACACATAAGGGAGCCGGAACTGCGACCAATCTTGCACTAAGGCGTCTGCCGCCAGAGCTCTGTGATCGCGAGACCGTGCTATGAAGGTTGGGACCTTGTTGTTGTGCCTGGACGCCATTAGGTCGACGTCCGGCCTTCCCCAGCGGTTACAGATTTCCTGAAACACGTCCGGGAGAAGGGACCATTCCCCTGCATCCATGCCCTGGCGGCTGAGGAAGTCTGCTTCCCAGTTTTCTACGCCGGGGATGTGAACTGCGGATACGGTGGAGGCAGTGGCTTCCACCCACATCAGAATCCGCCGGACTTCCTGGAAGGCTTGCCGACTGCGTGTCCCTCCTTGGTGAGTGATGTATGCCACCGCTGTGGAGCTGTCCGACTGAATTCGGATCTGCTTTCCTTCCAGCCACTGCTGGAAGGCTAGTAGGGCAAGATACACTGCTCTGATTTCCAGAACATGGATCTGAAGGGTGGACTCCTGCTGAGTCCACGTACCCCGAGCCCTGTGGTGGAGAAAAACTGCTCCCCACCCTGACAGACTCGCGTCTGTCGTGACTACCGCCCAAGACGGTGGTAGGAAGGATCTTCCCTGTGATAATGAGGTGGGAAGAAGCCACCATTGCAGAGAGTCCTTCTGTGAAACGGATACTTTCCTGTTCAGGGATGTTGACTTCCCGTCCCATTGGCGGAGAATGTCCCAATAAGAGGACGCAGATGAAACTGCGCAAACGGAACCGCCTCCATTGCCGCCACCATCTTCCCGAGGAAGTGCATGAGGCGTCTTAAGGAGTGCGACTGACCTTGACGGAGAGTCTGCACCCCGGTCTGTAGTGACCGCTGCTTGTCCAGCGGAAGCTTCACTAGCGCTGAGAGGGTATGAAACTCCATGCCAAGACAGGTTAGTGATTGGGTCGGTGACAGGTTGACTTTGAGAAGTCGATGATCCACCCGAACGTCTGGAGAGTCTCTAGCGCAACATTTAGGCTGAGTTGGCATGCCTCTTGAGAGGGTGCCTTGACAAGTAGATCGTCCAAGTAAGGGATCACAGAGTGTCCCTGTGAGTGCAAGACTGCTACCACTGCCGCCATGACCTTGGTGAACACCCGTGGGGCTGTCGCCAGACCGAATGGCAGAGCTACGAACTGAAGATGGTCGTCTCCCATCACGAAACGTAGAAAACATTGGTGCTCTGTAGCAATCGGCAAGTGGAGATAAGCATCTTTGATGTCTATTGATGCTAGGAAATATCCTTGAGACATTGAGGCAATGACGGAGCGGAGGGTTTCATCCGGAACCGCCTGGCCTCCACGTGCTTGTTGAGCAGTTTTAGGTCCAGAACGGAACGGAAGGAGCCATCCTTTTTGTGGCACCACAACCAGATTGGAGGAAATCGTGTCTTGTTCCTGAAGAGGAACAGGGATTACCACTCCTTCTGCCTGCAGAAGAGCATCGGCTCGGTGGGGAGGTGGGGACGTTCTGAAGAATGGAGTCGGAGGACGAGAACAGAACTCTGTCCTGTGCACGTGGGCACAATGTCCCTCACCCACCGGTCTGTGACCTGTGGCAGCTAAATGTCGCCAAAGGCGAGCGAGTCTGCCATCAACCGCGGATGCGGAGAGATGAGAGAGCTGAGAGTCATGAGGAGACCGCCTTGGTAGCGGTTCCTCCGGCTGCTTTCCTTGGGCGTGATTGAGCCCCCGGAAACTGAGCCCCTCTGAGGCTTTTCAGCTCTTTTGGACGCGGACAATTGGGACCTGCCCGAGCTTGGGAAGGACCGAAACCTCGACGGTCCTTCCAGAACAGCATTAATAGGGAAAGTCGCAATGCAGACATTGCGAGGTTACGGACGCCCCTGCGGCACAAATGTACATATGCTCAAGACCAGCTGTGCAAGAACAGCTGAAAAGCTTAGGGTGCCCATACGGCTGTAAATGCCGGAGCAACCGACACGCCGATAGCCTCATAGACAGATTTCCACCGGAGTCCATCTGTCTGGCATCTTTAAGTGAAGTCCCATCTCCACTGCAACTATAGCTCTAGCCGCAAGCCTGGAGATTGGAGAATCCACCGTTGGACCCTGGGTCCCGCGCTTGACCACGTCAGGGGGAAAAGGATAACGTGTATCCTTAATACGTTTGGAGAAAACGCTTATGTGGTAAGCGTGGTGTTCCTGGACTGCTTCTCTGAAGTCAGCGTGGCCAGAAAAATACTCAATATACGTTTGAGCTACTGAAATGGGACTTCTCCTGCTGTGAAGCTGACTCCTCCGCTGGGGGAGCAGAGGGAGAAAGATCCAACATTCCATTGATGGACGCTATAGGATCATTCCTTATGGCGTCACCATCCGGTGTATCCGGATTGAGAGCGTTGTCAGGATCAAAGTCCTGATGAGCTACGTCTGCCTCATCATACAGAGAGCCTCCTGGGACCCCCCCGGAGCACCGGTTTTATTTCCAATGAGGGTGGCCAGGGAGCAATGATCCAGATTGCCCATGGCCTGTCCGGACTGCAAGTCTCTATCCCATTGCAACTCCATGCCTGTCCTTGGACAGGGTTGACAGGTGGTTCCTTTGGCCACGTCTAGTAGAGACCCCGGCTGACCAAGTGCTCCAGGGGAGCATTGCACACAATGGGGTTCAGTGCCGTGGAACAGTATCACATGCAGTAAAAACAGCATTGAAAGCGTGTGTTGCTTATATGCTGCTGCCGACTAGCCATCTAGGACATAGAGCCAAGAATGGCGACCGTACAATGCAATGTATAGCATACAAGCATAAAGTACAATGAACACTGCAGCACAAGCAATACAAGCAGCATAGAAAGTCTGTGCCTTGGCACCCCTGCTTTTCTGCTGCTGTAGACTAGCCATCTAGGGGAATAGCCCAGAATATCGACCATACAGTGCAATGTATAGCATACAAGCATAAGTACAAATGAGCACTGCAACCCCTGCAATACAAGCAGCATAGAAAAAACCTGTGCCTCAGCACCCCTGCTTTTCTGCTGCTGTAGTCTAGTCATTCTAGGCGAAAATAGCCCAGACTAGCGACCGAACAGTGCAGTGTATAGCATACAAGCATAAATACACATGAACACTTCAGTACAGGCAATACAAGCAGCATGGAAAGCCTGTGCCTTAGCACCCCTGCTTTCCTGCTGCTGATGTGTCGTCATCTAAGAGGGCATATAGCCCAAAATAGCGACCTATGCAGTGTAAGCATAAAAATACAAATGGACAACTGCGGTATTTAGTGGGGTCAGCACTTCAGGTGCCGCTTACCGCCCGCCTATAAGCGGGTGTGTGGTCGCCCTAGTCCTGTGCCTGGTTGCCCAGAGTCCGATCTCTCAGCTCGGATTGCAGGAATGGCTGCCGGCGTCCTTCTCCAGCTCGTGTGAGTAGGGGCGGGCCGTGGGCGTGCCCCCAAGTCAGAGCGGGAAACCGGCGTCCCACAGTGTCCAGTGAGAGGGCTGGAGCATGTAAATAAGGCTCCAGCCCTCGGCGCTGCTGATTGTACAGCGTCTCTCCCCTACCCTGATTGACAGGGTGGGGGCGGGAACGAAGCGGAGCTAGGCCGCAAAAGCCGGGGACTGGATTTATAAGCGCCGCCGCCGTAAAAGCGCGGTCGGCGCTAAGTCCCCGGCGCACTACAAGTCCCAGCCTCGCCGCCGCTCCCGGAGCGTCCGGCGCGGTAGTTCCCTATACATAACGTCACTCAGCTAGGCTGCAGTGACTGTAACCCTTTACTGTCCCCGGCGCACTAGCACACCCAGCAAGTCTGGAGTGTGCTGTGCCTGTGTGTACGGGGACACAGAGTACCTGAATGATGCAGGGCCATGTCCCTGAACGGTACCCAGCAGGTTCAATGGGTCTGTGGATGGAGCCCGGCCTCAGGGCTTTGGGGCCGGTAAGATCCCACTTCCTCAGAGCCCCTCAGGGGGATGTGGAAGGAAAACAGCATGTGGGCTCCAGCCGCCGTACCAGCAATAGGTACCTCAACCTTACAAACCACAAGCGGGGTGAGAAGGGAGCATGCTGGGGGCCCTATATGGGCCCTCTTTTCTTCCATCCGATATAGTCAGCAGCTACTGCTGACTAAACAGTGGAGCTATGCGTGGATGTCGACCTCCTTCGCACAAAGCAGAAAACTGGTGAGCCAGTGATCCCACTGGGGGTGTATAGCCAGAAGGGGAGGGGCCTTACACTTTTTAGTGTAATGCTTTGTGTGGCCTCCGGAGGCAGTAGCTATACACCCAATCGTCAATCGTCTGGGTCTCCCAATGGAGCGACGAAGAAAAAACTATTTGTAATGGAGGAAAATGAGGGTCCAGCATCTCAACGTCACTGCGTTCTGCTCCTCGGGATGCAAATACCAGTGACTAGGATGATGGAGCAGACCGATCCCTCTTCAATCATGAAGCCTGAAAGTGCAGCAGGCGAGAGGACGTCCCTACATCACGCCGCTTTGCCCCAGGACACTGCACAGACCAGGGCGTTTGGAAGACTAGTTTGTGGTGTTTTTTTTTTTAAACCGATATCATTGGGGGCTGTGTGGCAACATCATACCACAAGGGGGAGCTGTGGGAGCATCATATTGTGTTGGAAACTATTACTGAAAATAAAGGGCTGTAGAAAAGGAACAGAATAGTTTATAAACTTCATATACTGTATAACAGACAATTACCGTATTTTTCGCTTTGTAAGACACACTTTTTTATCCCCCCAAAACTGGGAGTAAAATAGGGGTATGTCTTATAAAACTATTTATGGCTCACCGGGGTGGCCGTGGTCGAGCGGGGTCATAGGACGCGCTCGGGGGTGTCTCAGCAGGTGGCATTGATCAGGCCGGCTGCGAGGGTGTCTCAGCATTGATCTGCGAGTGGGCTGCAAGGGTGTCTTGGCAGCGGGTACATAGAGCCGACAGCCGGCTCCATTGAGTCGCCCGCGGTTGACAAGATGGACAAGAAAATGGCCACGGAAGCAGCACTTGCACAAATTGAAGCGATTGACTTTAAGAAAATGGTTGCGGAGTCCTATCTGCGCACATGCCGCCTCCGCTGCCATTTTCTCAACCATCTCGTCAACCGCGGGTGATTCAATGGAGCCAGCTCAATGTACCCGTTGCCAAGACATCTCCGGAGACCACCCACCCGCCTGCAGATCAATGGTGCCCACCGCGACACCCCCATGTGAGTCTTGTGACCCTGCTCCCCCACCGTTGCCCTGGTAAGCCATACCCAGGGGATTCATATGCGCCCGCCACTACACCCCCGACTCTGCTGCATAGATCGATAAACCTCCTGAGCTGCAACATCCCCTCCGAGCCCGCAGCATCGCCTACCCGGACTCCTGTGACCTTCCTGAGCTGCTCCACCACCGCCACTTCCCCCTGGTGAGCATTAGGATTAAGACGCACTAGGATTATAACATGGCCCTCTTTAACATTAAAAATATTTTTTTCCTATTTTCCGCCTCTAAATTTGAGGTGCGTCTTATAAAACGAAAAATACGGTATATAGCTTTGTTTAGCTGCTCCTGATAATAAATGTTACAATAAGCACCATGAGAATTTGTACTAGCAGTAGAAGTCAAGAGTAAATTATGCTTACTATTAATTGCCCACCCCTGCGTTATCCAATATAGAGAAATACCACAGTATTGCAGTATATTGTGTACATTCCGGCCTCCTATGAATATAAGCCTGTGGTGGAGCTTCACAGGAGCACCTAGAAGGCTGCAATGGTAACCCATTAGTGCTTTACAGGGAAAGATGGGGGCTGGGGCGAGTGAGCCAGAGATGCCGTCATCAGAGGAGTGTTAGTAAGCGCAGCCCCCAGCCTCCTCCACAGTCATGCACCTATGAGAATCTGCATTACAGGGTGTAAAGCTCTTCTCTAAGACATACAATGCACTTACCTGGACAAATTGTGCTGCTCTTCGTAGGTGCAGTGCTAGAATCTAAATGAGATACACAAATTAAAGAGGTTGGAGGGGGGGGGAAAGAAAAGTAACAAAAGAAGCAGCAAATCTTCCATTTTGAATGTATTAGTAATCGTGTTTTTTTAAGTAAATGGCCAAAGAAGGGAATTTTGTTACTTACCGTAAATTCCTGTTCTTCTAGCTCCTATTGGGAGACCCAGACGATTGGGTGTATAGTACTGCCTCCGGAGGCCACACAAAGCATTACACTAAAAAGTGTAAGGCCCCTCCCCTTCTGGCTATACACCCCCAGTGGGATCACTGGCTCACCAGTTTTAGTGCAAAAGCAAGAAGGAGGAAAGCCAATAACTGGTTTAAACAAATTCACTCCGAAGTAACATCGGAGAACTGAAAACCATTCAACATGAACAACATGTGTACCCGAAAAACAACCAAAAATCCCGAAGGACAACAGGGCGGGTGCTGGGTCTCCCAATAGGAGCTAGAAGAAAAGGAATTTACGGTAAGTAACAAAATTCCCTTCTTCTTCGGCGCTCCATTGGGAGACCCAGACGATTGGGACGTCCAAAAGCTGTCCCTGGGTGGGTAAAGAAATACCTCATGTTAGAGCTGTAAAACAGCCCTTCCCTACAAGGAGGCAACCGCCGCCTGCAGGACTCTTCTACCTAAGCTGGCATCCGCCTAAGCGTAGGTATGCACCTGACAATGCTTGGTGAAAGTGTGCAGACTCGACCAGGTAGCTGCCTGGCACACCTGCTGAGCCGTAGCCTGGTGCCGTAATGCCTAGGGCGCACCCACGGCTCTGGTAAAATGGGCTTTCAGCCCTGATGGAACCGGAAGCCCAGCAGAACAGTAGGCTTCAAGAATTGGTTCCTTGATCCATCGAGCCAGGGTGGATTTGGAAGCCTGCGACTCTTTACGCTGATTAGCGACAAGCACATAGAGTGCATCCGAGCGGCGCAGAGGCGCCGTGCGGGAAATGTAGATTCTGAATGCTCTCACCAGATCCGACAAATGCAAATCCATTTCATATCGATGAAATGGATGAGGCAAAGGAAGGTAAGGAGATATCCTGATTGAGATGAAAGGGGGATACCACCTTAGGGAGAACTCCGGAATCAGGCGCAGCACTGCCTTGCCTTGGTGAAACACCAGGAAGGAAGCTTTTGGATGACAGCGCTGCTAGCTCGGACACTCTCCTAAGAGACGTGACCGCTACCAGAAAGGCCTCTTTCTGGGAAAGTCGAGAGAGTGAAACATCTCTCAGAGGCTCGAAGGGCGGCTTCTGGAGAGCAATTAGTACCCTGTTCAGATCCCATGGGTCCAACGGCCGTTTGTACAGAGGGACAATGTGACAAACCTCCTGCAGGAACGTGTGTACCTGAGGAAGTGGTGCTAGGCGCTTCTGAAGAATACAGACAGCGCTGAGACTTGTCCTTTGAGGGAGCCGAGTGACAACCTTTTTCCAAACCAGATTGCAGGAAGGAAGGAAAAGTAGGGAATGCAAATGGGCAGGGAGACACTCCCTGAGCAGAGCATTAAGAGAAGAATATCCTCCACATCCTGTGGTAGATCTTGGCAGACGTCGGTTTTCTAGTCTGTCTCATGGTGGCAATGACGTCCTGAGATAATCCTGAAGACGCTAGGATTCAGGACTCAAAGGCCATACCGTCAGGTTCAGGGCCGTAGAATTCAGATGGAAAAAACGGCCCTTGGGACAGTAAGTCTGGCCGGGCTGGTAGTGCCCACGGTTGGCAGACCGTGAGATGCCACAGATCCGGGGACTACGACCTCCTCGGCCAGTCTGTGGCGATGAGGATGGCGCGGCGGCAAACGGACCTGATGTTGCGTAGCCCTCTGGGCAGCAGTGTCAGAGGGGGAAACACATAGGTAGCTGGAACTGCGACCAAACCTGAACTAAGGCGTCTGCCGCCAGAGCTCTTTGATCGTGATACCGCGCCATGAAAATCGGAACCTTGTTGTTGTGCCGAGACGCTATTAGGTCGACGTTCAGCATCCCCCAGCGTTGACAGATTTCCGGAAAACCGTCCGGGTGAAGATACCCTTCCCCTGCGTCCATACCCTGGCAACTGAGGAAGTCTGCTTCCCAGTTTTCTGCGCCCGGGATGTGAACTGCGGATATGGTGGATGCTCTGTCTTCCACCCCCATCAGACTCCGCCGGACTTCCTGGGAGGCTTGCCGACTGCGTGTTCCGCCTTGGTGGTAGATGTATGCCACCGCTGTGGAGTTGTCCGACTGAATTCGGATGTGTGTGCTTTCCAGCCACGGCTGGAAGGCTTGCAGGGCAAGATACACTGCCCAGATTTCCAGCACATTGATTTGAAGGATGGACTCCTCTGAAGAGAGTCCTTGACCGTCTGAGAAGGGGGACGTTCCTTCTAGGGACGTCGACTTCCCATCCCATTGACAAAGAACGCCACATTGGAGTGGACGCAGATGAAACTGCGCGAAAGTGACTGCCTCTGCATGAGTCGTGTTAAGGGGTGTGACTGGCCGTGAAGGAGAGACTGCACCCCCGTCTGTAGTGAACGTGTCCAGCGGAAGCTTCACTATCGCTGAGGGAGCGTGACACTCCATGCCCAGATATGTCAGCGATTGGGTCGGTGTCAGATTTAGCCTTGAGAAGTTGATGATCCACCCGAAACTCTGGAGAGTCTCCGGCGCTACGCTCAGGCTGTGTTGGCATGCCTCTTGAGAGGGTGCCTTGACCAGTCGACCGTCCAAGGAAGGATCACCGAATGACCCTGAGAGTGCAGGACTGCTCACACTGCTGCCCTGAACTTGGTGAAAACCCGTAGGGCTGTCGCCAGACCGAAGGGCAGGGTTACGAACTGAAGATGCTCGTCTTCAATAACGAAACGTAGCAAACGTTGGTGCTCTGGAGCAATCGGCACGTGGAGATAAGCATCCTGTGTCTATTGATGCTAGGAAATCTCCTTGAGACATTGAGGCAATGACGGAGCGGAGGGATGCCATCCGGAACCGCCTGGCCTTCACGTGCTTGTTGAGCAGTTTTAGGTCCCCCACAATCAGATTGGAGGAAAAACCGTGTCTTGTTCCTGAAGAGGAACAGGAATTACCACTCCTTCTGCCTGCAGAAGAGCATCGGCTCGGTGTGTAGGTGGGGAAGTTCTGAAGAATCGAGCCGGAGGCCGAGAACAGAACTCTATCCTGTACACGTGAGACACAATGTCTCTCACCCACCGGTCTGTGATCTGTGGCAGCTAAATGTCGCCAAGGCGAGAGAGTCTGCCACCAACCGCGGATGCGGAGAGAGAGAGCTTAAAGTCATGAGGAGACCGCCTTGGAAGCGGTTCCTCTGGCTGCCTTCCTTGGGCGTGATTGAGCCCGCCTGGAATCTGAGCCCCTCTGAGCCTTTTGAGCCCTTTTGGACTAGGACAATTTGGACCTGCGCGAGCCTGGGAAGGACCGAAACCTCGACTGTCTCTCTCGGACAGCATTAATAGGGTAAGTCGCAATGCAGACATTGCGAGGATAAGGACGCTACCTGCGGCACAGATGTACCTGTGCTCAAGACCAGCTGCGCAAGTGGATCTAGCCGCAAGCCTGGAGATTGGGGGATCCACCTTTGGACCCTGGGTCCAGCGCCTGACCACGTCAGGGGGAAAGGTATAACATGTATCCTTAATACATTTGGAGAAACGCTTATCTGGTAAGCGTGGTGATACTGCACTGCTTCTCTGAAGTCAGCGTGGCCAGAAAAGTACTCAATGTACGCTTGAGATACTGAAATGGGATTTCTCCTGCTGGGAAGCTGACTCCTCCACTGAAGGAGCTGGGGGAGAGATATCCAACATGCCATTGCTGGACGCTATAAGATCAGTCACCATGGCGTCACCATCCGGTGTATCCGGATTGAGAGCGGTGTCAGGATCAAAGTCCTGATCAGCTACGTCTGCCTCATCATACAGAGAGTCCTCTGCTGTGACCCTGACTAGTGATGAGGCCGAGTGCCGCTCCCAGCGAGCTCGCTTAGGCTGTCTGGGACTGTCGTCCGTGTCAGCGCCTTCACCCTGGAATGCCTGGGACCCCCCCGGAGCACTGATTTTGTTCCAAATGAGTGTGGCCAGGGAGCAATGATCAAGATTGCCCATGGCCTGTCTGGACTGCAAGTCACTATCCCATGACAATCTATCAGCCGAAACTGCAACACCGTCCCTGTCCATGGACAGGGTTGACAGGTGGTTCCTTTGGCCACCTCTAGTAGAGACCCCGGCTGACCAAGTGCTACAGGGGAGCATTGCACACAACGGGGGTCAGTGGAACCTGCCGGTGGAACAGTATCACATGCAGGAAAAGCAGCATAGAAAGCCTGTGTTGCTTTTTTTTTTTTTTTTTTTTGCTGCTGTAGTCTAGCCATCTAGGAACATATAGCCGAGAATAGCGACCGTACAGTGCAATGTATAGCATACAAGCATAAAGAACAAATGAGCACTTCAGCACATGCAATATGAGCAGCTTAGAAAGCCTGTGCCTTAGCACCTTTGCTTTTTTGCTGCTGTAGTCTAGCCATCTAGGAGCATATAGCCAAGAATAGCGACCGTACAGTGCAATGTATAGCATACAAGCATAAAGTACAAATGAGCACTTCAGCACATGCAATATGAGCAGCTTAGAAAGCCTGTGCCTTGGCACCCTTGCTTTTTTGCTGCTGTAGACTAGCCATCTAGGAGAATATCGCCAAGAATAGCGACCGTACAGTGCAATGTATAGCATACAAGCATAAGTACAAATGAACACTTCAGCACATGCAATACAAGCAGCCTAGAAAAACTGTGCCTTAGCACCTTTGCTTTTTTGCTGCTGTAGTCTAGCCATTCTAGGAGTATATAGCCAAGAATAGCGACCGTACAGTGCAATGTATAACATACAAGCATAAGTACAAATGAACACTTCAGCACATGCAATACAAGCAGCATAGAAAGCCTGTGCCAGTGTAAGCATAAAATACAAATGGACACAACGGTATTTAGTGGGGTCAGCACTTCAGGTGCTGCTTACCGCCCGCCTATAGGCGGGTGTGTGGTCGCCAGAGTACTGTGACTGGCTGCCAGCTCGGACTGCAGGTATGGCTGCCGGCGTCCTTCCCTGTCCCTGACGATACTCAGCTCCATATCCAGCAGGTTCTCTGGGTCTGTGGATGGAGCCCGGTCTCAGTGCCTGGAGACCTGTAAGATCCCACTTCACCCAGAGCCCTGAGGGGGGATGGGGAAGGAAAACAGCATGTGGGCTCCAGCCTCCGTACCCGCAATGGGTACCTCAACCTTAACAAACACCCGACAAAAGTGGGGTGAGAAGGGAGCATGCTGGGGGCCCCATATGGGCCCACTTTTCTTCCATCCGACATAGTCAGCAGCTGCTGCTGACTAAAAACAGTGGAGCTATGCGTGGATGTCTGACCTCCTTCGCACAAAGCAGAAAACTGGTGAGCCAGTGATCCCACTGGGGGTGTATAGCCAGAAGGGGAGGGGCCTTACACTTTTTAGTGTAATGCTTTGTGTGGCCTCCGGAGGCAGTACTATACACCCAATCGTCTGGGTCTCCCAATGGAGCGCCGAAGAAAAGACATTAATCCCTTCGCTCACATGGATATAAAATTGTACATCTTGTTCTGGGGTGCCCGCATGTAGAGGGGGTTCAGGGAGTGCGCTCCCCCCACATGTGACGGAGTCAGAATCTGTCTGATAGCAGCATCTGAATGGTTAATGTCTGACATCAGTGTGTAAATGACGTCCTAGTCATGGCATGGCGATGGGCTACTATGACAGCAGGGGAGGTCCAGGCACTGACATCTTATTCATTGTCTAAATGCTGAACTTCAAAAATAGCAGAGGATTTTCACTATATACTGCAACACTGGTGCTCTGCAGTATACAGCACAAGAGAACAAAGGATCACAGGCTCAAGTCCCTTAAAGGGAATGTAGCATGTCAGATAACATTATTAACCTGCACATACAGGGCTAATCTACAGGCTAATAGTGTTGAGAAAGTGCCTTTGTACTGTACTGAAAGTGCGGCACCCAGGAGAAAATGAAGTATTTCTGCAGGAAGCCGCTGGCTTTTAGTCATAGAGCTATGTCCAGAGCAATTACAGTCAGTGCTCACAGCATTATATGGACGATCAGTGCAGAACGACTGCTCAAACCAAGTAAAGACGCTCGGTGCAGCATGGCGGGGCTAATCATCCCACTGCTTGTTTTCCATCTGAAACTGAACAAAATTATAAATACAACACTTTGCTCCCATTTTTCATGAGCTGAAAGATCTAAGACTTTCTCTATGTACACAAAAGGCCTTTTCTTCTAAAATATTGTTCACAAATTTGTCTAAATCTGTGCCCAGGAACAATGTACCCGCGGACTTTGCCGTAGGTTTGTCCGCAGCTGCTCCCCGGAATCTGCAGCTATCCATTGCTGGGGGATTCGAGAATTTTACTAGCGGTAAACCTGCGGCACAAGTGCGGAAATACCTGCGGACGTCCCGGCCTCTATCTCCATAGTGGAGAGGCTAGACATCCGAAGATATTTCAGCATGAATAATTGACATGCAGTTCCGTCCGTGCAGCTGCGGGACATCCGCAGCATGTTCCGCAGCCGCACATAACGCAGCATTGATACAGCACTCCCCAAATCCCATAGGATAACAGGGGGAGTGTCTGGACTTGCGCAAACCTGTGGATTTATCTGGAAAATCCAGCTAAATCCACAGGTTTTCTGAGGGTACGCTGTCCCGTGGGCACATAGTGAGCACTTATTCTTTGCGGTAATAATCCATCCACCTCACAAGTGTGTTATATTAAGATACTGATCAAACAGCATGATTATTGCACAGGTGTGCCTTAGGCCACAATAAAAGGCCACTTTTAAATCTGCAATTTTACCACAGATGTCACAAGTTTTGAGGGAGCCTGCAATGGGCATGCTGACTGCAGGATTGTCCACCAGAGGTGTCGCCTGTGAATTGAATTGTTCATTTCTCTACCAGACGCCGTCTCAAAAGGAGTTTGAGAATTTGACAGTACATCCAACCGGCCTCACAACCGCAGACCATGTGTAACCACACCATCCCAGGACCTCCACATCCAGCATCTTCACCTCCAAGATCATCTGAGACCGGCCACCAGGACAGCTGCTGCAACAATCGCTTTGCATAATCAAAGAATTTATGCATATAACAAGAAGGTGGGAAGGTGTAATATAAATGATTAGCCCAGTCATGATGCACGAGCACCTGGACAGGTTTGAGCAGTCATTCTTTGCTGACAGAGGCCCTTTAAGAATGGCATCTATAAGTAAGCCCGACACTCGCTGACCGCAGGCTCTACAGTGCAGAATCAACAAATATGTGAATCACCGCCATGCGCTCACACAGCTGCACGCACCGAAAATAAAAACATACGCCTCAGTAAGTGGTGACAAACTTAGTTTTTGCTTTTTAAAACTTCATTGCTTTCATAAGAAAAAAAAAAAAGAATGCATGTTTGGCATTGCTATAAATCATACTGACCTGGAGAATCTGATTTCCAGGTTACTTTAACCATACACTAAACATCGCAAAAATAGCCGCCAAAAACAATGGCAGTATTGCGTATTTTTCACCATTTCAATTTTTTCCCTCTTATTCAGTACATTGTGTAGTAAAATGAACAGTGAGGAGGATATAATAATTCACCTGGAGTGAAGGGGCTAAACAGAGGGGGAAAAGAATAAACCTAAGCTTAAGTACAAGCATTGTTCCGGCCTCCATACCCTTGTCTGGCTTATCTTCCGAGGTGTTGGCCAGCAGCGGTGCAGTCAGGACTTGCATACAATGGTTATAGAAGAAATTCAAGAACTCGCTTTTTTCAGTTTTCTGTTAGATGAAAAGAGAACAAAACATGTAATTATTGATCTATCGAACTAATATTTAACACATGATGACAGCAAAGCCACAAAAATCCTGACTAGTCCCATGTGAAGCGTTAGGTGCTGTAGACTGCACACCACCTAGCATTTGTGCACCATCGGCAAGGTATTACATAGTAACAGATCTGATCAAAATACCCAATACACAGGTTTCTTAGGAAAAGGTTTTTCTGCCATAATGTACAATGTAAGCCTCTGGTACTCGTGTGCACTTAGGTTTTTGCAAAAAATTAAAAGTTACTGAAGAAAAAACAAAAAAAAATTGATGCTTTTACCCATTTGCATGTTCTTACATTAGCTGTTGCTAACATGTTCTCGGGATCTATCAGAGTCCGCAGGAGTCCCATCAGCTGCACCGCTCCTCCGAGCTCGGGGTCTGTGTCACAGATCATCTGCTCAATCACAACGTTTATCAATAGAATGTCCTGCGCCCCGGAAAGAAGAACACAGGTCACATTACAGGAAGTGCAGAAAGTAACGCAAACTTAACATTTTAAAAAAGATAAAAACAGCAGACTATACAATTCTGAGAGACAAGCGCGAGGGGGACGAGACAAGCGCGAGGGGGACGAGACAAGCGCGAGGGGGACGAGACAAGCGCGAGGGGGACGAGACAAGCGCGAGGGGGACGAGACAAGCGCGAGGGGGACGAGACAAGCGCGAGGGGGACGAGACAAGCGCGAGGGGGACGAGACAAGCGCGAGGGGGACGAGACAAGCGCGAGGGGGACGAGACAAGCGCGAGGGGGACGAGACAAGCGCGAGGGGGACGAGACAAGCGCGAGGGGGACGAGACAAGCGCGAGGGGGACGAGACAAGCGCGAGGGGGACGAGACAAGCGCGAGGGGGACGAGACAAGCGCGAGGGGGACGAGACAAGCGCGAGGGGGACGAGACAAGCGCGAGGGGGACGAGACAAGCGCGAGGGGGACGAGACAAGCGCGAGGGGGACGAGACAAGCGCGAGGGGGACGAGACAAGCGCGAGGGGGACGAGACAAGCGCGAGGGGGACGAGACAAGCGCGAGGGGGACGAGACAAGCGCGAGGGGGACGAGACAAGCGCGAGGGGGACGAGACAAGCGCGAGGGGGACGAGACAAGCGCGAGGGGGACGAGACAAGCGCGAGGGGGACGAGACAAGCGCGAGGGGGACCGAGACAAGCGCGAGGGGGACCGAGACAAGCGCGAGGGGGACCGAGACAAGCGCGAGGGGGACCGAGACAAGCGCGAGGGGGACCGAGACAAGCGCGAGGGGGACCGAGACAAGCGCGAGGGGGACCGAGACAAGCGCGAGGGGTACCGAGACAAGCGCGAGGGGGACCGAGACAAGCGCGAGGGGGACCGAGACAAGCGCGAGGGGGACCGAGACAAGCGCGAGGGGGACCGAGACAAGCGCGAGGGGGACCGAGACAAGCGCGAGGACGACCGAGACAAGCGCGAGGACGACCGAGACAAGCGCGAGGACGACCGAGACAGCGCGAGGACGACGGAGACAGCGGGAGGGGGACCGAGACAGCGGGAGGGGGACCGAGACAGCGGGAGGGGGACCGAGACAGCGGGAGGGGGACCGAGACAGCGGGAGGGGGACCGAGACAGCGGGAGGGGGACCGAGACAGCGGGAGGGGGACCGAGACAGCGGGAGGACGACGGAGACAGCGGGAGGACGACGGAGACAGCGGGAGGACGACGGAGACAGCGGGAGGACGACGGAGACAGCGGGAGGACGACGGAGACAGCGGGAGGACGACGGAGACAGCGGGAGGACGACGGAGACAGCGGGAGGACGACGGAGACAGCGGGAGGACGACGGAGACAGCGGGAGGACGACGGAGACAGCGGGAGGACGACGGAGACAGCGGGAGGACGACGGAGACAGCGGGAGGACGACGGAGACAGCGGGAGGACGACGGAGACAGCGGGAGGGGGACCGAGACAGCGGGAGGGGGACCGAGACAGCGGGAGGGGGACCGAGACAGCGGGAGGGGGACCGAGACAGCGGGAGGGGGACCGAGACAGCGGGAGGGGGACCGAGACAGCGGGAGGACGACGGAGACAGCGGGAGGACGACGGCGACAGCGGGAGGACGACGGCGACAGCGGGAGGACGACGGCGACAGCGGGAGGACGACGGAGACAGCGGGAGGACGACGGAGACAGCGGGAGGACGACGGAGACAGCGGGAGGACGACGGAGACAGCGGGAGGACGACGGAGACAGCGGGAGGACGACGGAGACAGCGGGAGGACGACGGAGACAGCGGGAGGACGACGGAGACAGCGGGAGGACGACGGAGACAGCGGGAGGACGACGGAGACAGCGGGAGGACGACGGAGAAAGCGGGAGGACGACAGAGACAGCGGGAGGACGACGGAGACAGCGGGAGGACGACGGAGACAGCGGGAGGACGACGGAGACAGCGGGAGGACGACGGAGACAGCGGGAGGACGACGGAGACAGCGGGAGGACGACGGAGACAGCGGGAGGACGACGGAGACAGCGGGAGGACGACGGAGACAGCGGGAGGACGACGGAGACAGCGGGAGGACGACGGAGACAGCGGGAGGACGACGGAGACAGCGGGAGGACGACGGAGACAGCGGGAGGACGACGGAAACAGCGGGAGGACGACGGAGACAGCGGGAGGACGACGGAGACAGCGGGAGGACGACGGAGACAGCGGGAGGACGACGGAGACAGCGGGAGGACGACGGAGACAGCGGGAGGACGACGGAGACAGCGGGAGAGAGAGATGTGGTCTACTTACGTCATCGCTCTGCTGAGCTTCCTGCATGACAAACTCCCGGACCATAGATGGACTAAATTCTACCAGATATGAAAATATATCGGTTGCGGCTGCTCTAACTTGCAAGTCGTCCATGCCCTACAAAGAAGAGGTCAACGTTACAATAGAGGACAATGCCGCACCAGCTGTCACTTAACACTGGAATCACAAAATCACCCATAATATAAGAGAAACTTATTAGCCACTGCAACATCTGCCTCCATATTAAATATTATTGTGCAGATATCACGGCGGGTAATGTGCCTATACCGGAATGGTGAATATCAGCAGCATAAATGCATTTCAAAACCGCAGCGGTGATCTTTCCAGTGAGTCTGACCCCTTCTTTACATTACACGGATAAGATTTCATAAAATCCACTGTCTTGTATGTAAACAGCCTAATGTTCTTTTGGGTGGTTACATTGCTTGGAATATAAATCATCTCGCACGGTAGCTGTTCTCAGGTACAAAATCAAGTGGAATCACATCGAGAACCAATTCACAAAACTGATCGTTTGGGTGAGATCCTCTTTGATAAGTAATGAGTGTCTATGTATATACATGGCCCTGTACATAGATACAGCAGAACATGTATTACAGTATCGCTGAGTGGGTTACATACCATGACAATTTCCAGGGCAGGAAGAATTCCTAGATTTGCCAACGTTTTAAAAAAAGCGTCTCTATTTTGAGGCTGTAATGTCTGCGAAAACGCACAGAATTCCTTAAAAAAGTTTACCTGCAAAAAAATAGAGAATAGAAGGAGTGTTAGAGGTTCTTAAAGGGAACCTGTCAGGTGCAAACCACGAGCAGTTCTGTGCATATTGCTAATCCCTGCCTAACTGTCCCAGCCTATGTATGTAGCATAAATAAAAACATCTTTAAAAAAGGTATTTCTAAAGATCCTTTATGACATGCTAATGAGCGAGGGGACTAGTCACAAGGGCGTTCGTTCTTGCGCTTATTCCACTCTCTTAGCATGTTAGCACACCCACAGGGGTGTACTAACATGCTACTCAATGCCCATTGCCCAGCATCATCAGCGGTGACGCACGTACCCGTGTCCGTTGTCACTTCAAAAAGCCAGTTTTCGGGTCAGTGCGCATGATCAGAATGCCTGGTACTGCCGGTAATGTGCACTATGAAGCCGGGTGAATGCGCCACGGCATCAGAGAGCTCTAGTGCGCATGACCGGAAATGTACAGGAATATTTTGGTCCTCTATAAATAAAATGAGTATTAGCCCCAATTTCTAGCTATACTAGATACACAGTTGCACTTGCCCCTTCTATTCCCCACAGATGGTCCATTTTGCTTTGGTTGCCACGTGCCGTTTACAGACCGTGGCCTCTGTACACACCAGCCTTGTTACTGGCATCCATCATTGTCTCCATTATGACAGGCAATGCCAGCAGTAAAGTTTACAAGTCACTGCAGCCACCGATGGCATATAACCACTGCTCCCTGACTACTCAAAGACAGAGCAAGTCGTGCAGCAAATGATTAGTCAATTTATTTATTTTATAGCCAAATTTCCATCTGCTGTGTAGTTTGGCTAGACTGATATTAGAGCTCTTCGCTACCATTAGGCTGTGTGCCCACGATCACAGTTTGCTGCGTTTTGGACGCAGCATGCTTAAGCTGGGTCCAAACTGCTGCGCTGTACCGTACAAGCACAGTGGATGGGATTTCTAGAAAACCCGTGCCCATTGTGCTTGTTTACTCCGCAGCAAACACTGATCTGCGGTGCGTCTTTCCAGACCGCAGCATGTGAATTGTTTGCTGCGGAATCGCATGTATCCTCCGTAGGGAGAACACAAGTGAGAGGCCGCAGCGCACTGAACCCTGGTCGCGGATATGAACAGCTGCAGTCCCTTGCGTTCTACTGTGGAGGAGACTCGCGGCCCCGCAGGTCAGGACCAGCCGTGTCCAGGACACAGTAAGTCCTGATCGTGCGCACATACCATTACTGACACGAAGTGCAGGGAATGTCTACTGCGTCACACCCATCCCCGTCATGTCTCAGGTCTGGTCTAATACACATTACTATTAGCTGCTCCTGGGGGAGTTTTCCCAATGTTCTTTGTGACCATAGTAGTTTCGGCATGAAGGACCTTGGACTTGGAATATCTCTTACCAGCTCCCGTCTTTTATCCTCATCTGTAGCTTCATCTGTCAACTGTGCAAAAACTTCTGACAAAAACTTTTCATCTTCCTGCAGTGAAGAAATAACATCAAAACTGTACTTTTACCGATTCTTACTCCAAAAGTCAAAACAATACGATTAAAAGGGCTTGATGTAGAAAAGAATCAATATGGTCAGCAAAATGCTGCTATTTCGAGGGAAACCTATGCTGAAATCACCCATAGGCTAAAGGGAAATTTAGTTCTCCACTCATGTACCTTTATAGCAATTAAAGAGGTTCTCTGTAGAGCACAAGTTATGGCCTATCCTCAGGATTGTAACGTGCTGATCGGTGGGGTTCAGACCTGCACTAAGGAGCCGACGGGGACTCACCCATCAGAGCAGAGCAATGCACGTGGCCAAACGCAGCTCCATTCATTCCTTAAGGCGAGGATTTGTCCAGCAGCTCCAGAGAATGAATGAAGCGGCACTCAGACATCCGACTGACTGATCCATTTTGTAACTAGGATAAAGATTCCCCAATCTGTCAATCAGTGCTGGTCCCAGGAGTCAGACCCCCAACCATCAGCAAGTCCCAGGTGCCAGTCCCAGGAGTCAGACCCCCAACCATCAGCAAGTCCCAGGTGCCAGTCCCAGGAGTCAGACCCCCAACCATCAGCAAGTCCCAGGTGCCAGTCCCAGGAGTCAGACCCCCAACCATCAGCAAGTCCCAGGTGCCAGTCCCAGTAGTCAGACCCCCAACCATCAGCAAGTCCCAGGTGCCAGTCCCAGGAGTCAGACCCCCAACCATCAGCAAGTCCCAGGTGCCAGTCCCAGTAGTCAGACCCCCAACCATCAGCAAGTCCCAGTCCCAGGAGTCAGACCCCCAACCATCAGCAAGTCCCAGGTGCCAGTCCCAGTAGTCAGACCCCCAACCATCAGCAAGTTATCACCATGCTGCCAACAAGATTATTTGTTGGTACAAGAGACTTGTCTACAAATAATGCCTGCATGAAGCAGCTAGAGAAAAAGTCGCCAATACGGTAATGGTCACAGACATCGTAGATGTCAGGAGAAACAAGACCCTTCATAAGATCGCAAGGTGCTCCGCAACTGAAGGGACGAACATCATCCCATGAAAATCCAACCAGTGTTAGGCTGCTTTCACACATCCGGTTTTTCCTGTGCGGCACAATCCGGCGATTTGCAGAAAAAAAAACGCAACCAGTTTGCATAGACTTTCATTAGTGCCGGATTGTGCCGCATGGGCTTGCGTTCGGTCCGGTTTTGCCGCATGCGCCGGCCTGATGGAACGTTCCCTGGCACGGTTTTTTGTCGGGCAAAAAAAACCCCAAAAAAACGTGTCGATGCGGCGCGATCTGCAATGCATGCCTATAGACGCCGCATGCGGCGTCCTGCAGCAAACACCGCATCCGGCCGTCTCATGCGTTTTTTTCCACTGCGCATGCTCAGTAGCGTGCCGCAAGCGGCAAAAACCGGACGGGCCGCATGTCAAAAACTTATGCAAAGGATGCGGTTTTATCGCCGCATCCGTTGCATAGGTTTTAGAGCCGGATTGGCCGGCTCTGCTAAAGCCGGAAGTGTGAAAGCAGCCTAAGATAATGACAACAGGACTTAAAGGGGTACTGCAGTCAGCTAGCTGCTCTGAATTTTAGGATTGTTAGGTTGCATGGGTCACAGGGGGAGGAGGGATTTAGGATACCTGGAAAGTCCCAAGGAAGAAGAGAATTACAATCATAGAAAACAAGTCTCATACCCATCACATGTGGTCATCAGATGTTAATATGTTTAAGGCTTGAGAAGGTATTCGAGGTATACAAGACGGAGCAGGGGGGCAGATTTCTGAAGTAATTTGTATAATGAATAGGATAATCCAACTGATAACATAGGCGTACATATCATTAAAGGAGGTTGTCCGAGACCATTTTAGCTTTTTTACTATGGGCCCAAGAACTCAAGAGGCAGGTAGTCACAGAGATCACTGCCGGGTTGAGATCGTTCACTGACGGCTCCGAGCAGCGATTCTGTGGCCTCTGATGACATGTTGACAGATCAGATACAGTGGTACCTTGCTTAAAGGTCCAGTCACACTAAGCAACTTACCAGCGATCCCAACAACGATAGGGATCGCTGGTAAGTTGCTAGGAGGTTGCTGGTGAGCTGTCACACTGCGACGCTCCAGCGATCCCACCAGCAACCTGACCTGGCAGGGATCGCTGGAGCGTGGCTACACGAGTTGCTGGTGAGCTCACCAGCAACCAGTGACCAGCCCCCAGTCTCCTAGTTACAGCACACATCAGGTTAATTAACCCGATGTGTGCTGCAGCTAAATGTGCACAGAGCAGGGAGCAGCGCACACTGAGCGCTGGCTCCTTGCTCTCCTAGTTACAGCACACATCGGGTTAATTGCCTGATGTGTGCTGCAGCTAAATGTGCACAGAGCAGGGAGCAGCGCACAATGCTTAGTGCTGGCTCCTTGCTCTCCTAGTTACAGCACACATCGGGTTAATTACCTGATGTGTCCTGCAGCTACATGTGCACAGAGCAGGAGCTGGCACTGACAGTGAGAGCGGAGGAGGCTGGTATCAAAGGTAAATATCGGGTAACCAAGGACAGGGCTTCTTGGTTACCCGATGTTTACATTAGTTACCAGCCTCAGCAGAAGCTGGCTCCCTGCTCACTGCACATTAGTTGTTGCTGTCTCGCTGTCACACACAGCGATCTGTGCTTCACAGCGGGACAGCAACAACTAAAAAATGGCCCAGGACATTCAGCAACAACCAACGACCTCACAGCAGGGGCCAGGTTGTTGCTGGATGTCACACACAGCAACATCGCTAGCAACGTCACAAAAGTTGTTCGTTAGCAGCGATGTTGCTAGCGATGTTGCTTAGTGTGACGGGGCCTTAACAATCCGTTCTGGGACTGTGCTTGTTAATCAAGTTACTCATTCAGCAGAGCAAGGTTTCCCATAGGAAATCATTGTATTGCTGACAATTCCTTCCACAATGTGTTAAATGTCCCATCCTGGCCCCCTATTCTGTCATTCCACACACACACACACACACACACACACACCACTATATGCTCACCTTGCCTTCCGTTCCACCGCCGGCCTCATGGTACTTGTAGTTCACCGTGATGTACCCGGGAACTACAAGAACCATGAGGCCGGCGGTGGAACGGAAGGTAAGGTGAGCATAATACTGTATGTGTGTGTTTGTGTGGGCTGGAAACCGGAAGTGTGTGTGGCGAGTATTTTGCTCGTACAGCAAGGCTTTCTTGTAAACCGGGTTACAAATTTACAGAAAGCTTTGCTTGTTAAGCGAAATTCTCGTTAAGTGGGTTACTCGTTAACCGAGGTAGCACTGTACTTCTCTTGTGCTCTGCTGATGGGCTGTGATTGCAGATGTTATGCTGACTGACAGCTGGCTCCACCATTTCATAACTGCGAGGAGCCGACTGTCAATCCGCATGATGTTGGCGGTCAGAACCGCCTGGAAGATGTAAAGCAGCAGAATCGCTGGCAGGAGCTGTAACCGCTACGAGCCCGCACTAGGCAGAACGGGGAGGTAAGTAGTAACTTCCTCACTGTTACATCATAAGCCCATAGAAAATACATTGTCCTGGATAACCCATTCAAGAGGGCTATCCACGAGGCTGGCTAGTGGCCGAGAAGAATTAGACATGGCAATTATTCCTCATTTATGTCATAACAGGCCGGGGGTCACCCACAGGCTGCAGATTACCACTTGTCTGGTTAAGCACTAGACCTCTTTGTGGATTGAATGGGATTATAATTAGGATATTGTGATATTATTTACAAAAAATATCAAATAAAAATAAATAATAATGATAATAGCTTTACAAGAAATATTTTATTTTTTATTTTTTTAAAATGGCAGCAATTTCCAGGACCAAACTGTACCGTGCTTCAGATTCAGCCGGACTTGACCAGCCTTTGCTCCTCATTTTAAAGGCCCTGTGCACACTGCATTTTTACCTGCGTTTTTTGCTGCAGAAATTTCTTGAGAAAATAGTTGTAACCTTTCTGCAGATATTTCCCAGCAAATCCTATAAAAGAAAAAATTAGCTGTGCGCACACTGCGTTTTTATCTCAAGAAACTTCTTTCTGCAGAATTTCTTGAGAAAAAGAATGAGCATGTCACTTCTTTTCTGCAGGTGCCTGCGTTATTCACTCCAATGACTAATATAATCATGAAATAACGCAGCATATAACGCAGGTAGCGAATTCTGTGCGTTTCATTGCATTTTCCTGTGGTATTTCCCAACATAATGTTCATCGCTGCCTGTGGTTTGCAGGGAAGTGATGTCGTTATGACAGGAAGAGGAAGCGGAGCAGAGAGTAAACACACACACCACAGACAGACATATATAATGCACATAGAAATCAAATCACTGCACACACCAGCACTACCTCCGTGACGTCCCCGCTCACAGCGTGATTCAGTTCAGTTGCTGCGTGGAGCTGACAAAGAGCGGTCATGGTCTGTGGCCGCTCCTGTCAGCTTCATGTAGCAGAGCTGGATGCGTCGCGGGACCTCGTGTGGATTACGTCTGACCTGGAGGGGTATTTGGGAATTTTAATAAAGTGGTCAAAGAGGGTGTTTTTTTGTCTTTTATTCCAAATAAAGGATTTTTCGGGTATATGTATATATTTTCTTTAGCTTACAGGTTAATCTTGGAAGGTATCTTGGGGTGACGCCTTCCATGATTAACCTAGGACTTAATGGCAGCCCATAGCTGCCACTAACTCCCTATTACCCCGATTGCCACCGCACCAGGGCAATTCGGGATGAGCTGGGTAGAGTCCTGGGACTGTCACATCTAATGGAAGCAGAAATTCCGAGCGGCTGCTGACTGATATTGTTAGGCTGGGGGGCTCCCCGTAACATGGAGCTCCCCATCCTGAGAACACCAGCCTTCAGTCGTGTGGCTTTACGCTGGCTGGTATCAAAATTGGGGGGGGACCACACGTTTTGTTTTTTTTTCTTTAATTTATTTATTGTATTGCACGATATAGACCCGCCCACCGGCAGCTGTGATTGGTTGCAGTGAGACAGCTGTCACTCAGCGTGGGGGCGTGTCTGACTACAACCATAGGCGCCGGTGAGCGGGGAAAGCAGTGAATACGAGATGGAATAATGAGCGACCGGCATTTTCAAAAGAGGAAAAGCCGCCAGAGCAGTGTGACAGCTGTGCAGTGCCATGTCGGTGATCGGTGAGTAAGAGGGGGTGTGAGGGAGAGACCGACCGACAGAGAGAGAGACCAAGAGTGATTTTAAGCGATTTAGAACGTTCTGCTGGACATGCTGAGAATGGGGGCAAAGCAAAGTGGGCTCCGCCGTATTTTTACCGTCCAGCCAAGGTAATCACACAGCGGTGGCCCGGTATTCTCAGGCTAGGGAGGGCGAGGGCCATGGTTTGTTGTTATTGTGCCCCCCCATGTTACCGGCTCTTCCCGATTGCCGTGATGCGGTGGCAATCGGGGTAATAACGAGCTAAGTCCAAGCTTAATCATGGCAGCGCCTGAGACAGCTTCCATGATTAACATGTAAGTAGAGTGAATAAACACACACACACAAAAATCCTTTATTTTAAACACAAAAAAGCCCCCTCTTTCACCACTTTATTAACCCCCCCCAAACACACAGCTCCGGCGTAATCCACGCAGGTCCCACGACGCTTGCATCCAGCTGCTTCTGACACATACTCAATGCAGCCTCATTCAGTGATTGATGCTGCAGGGGTAACTACAGGTCATTTCTCACGGTCGGTAATGTGAACACATTACCGCTCACAAGAACTGCAGTGTGTGGTCACCGTCCGTCTATCTTATTTATTGCTGTTAAGGCCCTGTGCGCACTGGAAAATGGAATTTTCTTAAGAAAATTCCGCAGGGTCTGAAAGATTACCGCACCCGCGGTAAAAAAAAAACAAAACGCGGCAAACTGCACCCGAAAACCGCATGCGGTTTGCCGCGGTTTTACCACAGTATTGTTCGCGGTATTGCCGCATGCGGGTTGGTACATGTGCTTTAATGCATTCAATGCAATAAAGCACATTGAAAAAAAAAAAAAGAAAAAAAGTAATTTCATGGAGGGATCGACAGAGGGATCGACAGAGGGATCGACAGAGGGATCGACAGAGGGATCGACAGAGGGATCGACAGAGGGATCGACAGAGGGATCGACAGAGGGATCGACAGAGGGATCGACAGAGGGATCGACAGAGGGATCGACAGAGGGATCGACAGAGGGATCGACAGAGGGATCGACAGAGGGATCGACAGAGGGATCGACAGAGGGATCGACAGAGGGATCGACAGAGGGATCGACAGAGGGATCGACAGAGGGATCGACAGAGGGATCGACAGAGGGATCGACAGAGGGATCGACAGAGTCCCTGTGAGCACACGCTGCATTTCTCCCGAGCGGTAATTTTTTGTTCACATTACTGGCCGCGGGAAATGCCCTGTGGTTACCTCTGCTGTCTTGTTGCGAGGCTGCACTCCGCGCTGTGTGTCAGTCGCGGCTGGATGCAAGCATCGCAGGACGTGGATTACGCCGGAGCTGTGTGTTCTATATGTCTGTGTGTGAGTGTTCTATGTCTGTGATCTCTGCGTTTACTCTCTGCTCAGCTTCCTCTTCCTGTCATAATGACATCACTTCCCTGTAAACCGCAGGCAGCAATGAACATTACCGCAGGGAATAAAGCAGGAAAACGGAATGAACCGCACAGAATTTGCTACCTGCAGTCAATGGAGTGAAATCCCGCAGCGACGTGCGGAAAATAAGTGACATGCAATTGTTTTTGCTGCGGGAATCTCGCAGCAAACCATGCAGCTGTCAAAATCCGCATAGTGCGCACAGCATTTTTTTTTCCCATAGGTTTTGCTGGTGATTCACTGCAGAGATGTTATGAACATTTCCTGCAGCGAAACATGCAGCAAAACCGCAGGAAATCCGCGGCAAAAACTGGCAAGTGCGTACAGGGCCTAAAGCATTAAAAAAAAAAAAAAAAAAAACAACGCAGGCCCAACCTGCAAAAAAAAAATCCACACCAAAAAGTTATCGGTGCGTTTTTTCATGGGAGGACAACGGTCCAAGGTCAAGACATCAGTGAGCCATGCGACTGATGAGGCCAGACTGTTTTCTATGTGTTAAGTGGTCTAAAGACAGAGCTTATTCCTTTCCCACAGGCAGATCTGCTCCGTCTCTACCGTCTACTTTTGACCTGGTGACAAGACCAGTTTCAGGAGAATAAAGCAGCATTTAGCGGAGTCCATGGTCTTTTTAATGGAATAATGTGAACAGCAATCCTGTGACTATTTGTAGATGACACTTCATGATAATGTCTTTGCCACGTTCGGGGTGTCCGCCTGCAGAAAACGTATATGTGCACTAAATGGTGTAAGACAGAGCACACGCTAATGGAGTCTTCTCCATTATAGTCAATGGCCCTGTCAGCGCATGCGTCCCCACATTTTGCGGGGTGGGGGAGGGGAGTTTTGGACGGATGCCCTGACGGGACCACTGAACGCAAGTAAAAGCGCAACGTGAAAGGGGCCTAAGCCTTACATCGGGATGACATATCTAGGATGTGATTGTGGGGGCGATCAGACCTCCAAGATCCGCAAAAATCCAAGCCTGGCTAGGACGCCATGCTGGTTTAGTAGTTTCCGCTTCACATTCTGTGAATGAGGTCTCCTGCAGTTTAGAAAACGTTTTAGAGCCCCCACTGCTAGCACCAGCAATGGCGCGAGCCCCCACTGCTAGCACCAGCAATGGCGCGAGCCCCCACTGCTAGCACCAGCAATGGCGCGAGCCCCCACTGCTAGCACCAGCAATGGCGCGAGCCCCCACTGCTAGCACCAGCAATGGCGCGAGCCCCCACTGCTAGCACCAGCAATGGCGCGAGCCCCCACTGCTAGCACCAGCAATGGCGCGAGCCCCCACTGCTAGCACCAGCAATGGCGCGAGCCCCCACTGCTAGCACCAGCAATGGCGCGAGTCCCCACTGCTAGCACCAGCAATGGCGCGAGCCCCCACTGCTAGCACCAGCAATGGCGCGAGCCCCCACTGCTAGCACCAGCAATGGCGCGAGCCCCCACTGCTAGCCCCAGCAATGGCGCAAGCCCCCACTGCTAGCCCCAGCAATGGCGCAAGCCCCCACTGCTAGCCCCAGCAATGGCGCGAGCCCCCACTGCTAGCCCCAGCAATGGCGCGAGCCCCCACTGCTAGCCCCAGCAATGGCGCGAGCCCCCACTGCTAGCTCCAGCACTATTTTGACCACTGAAGGACCGCTTCTATGTACTGGTGATTTTCTTTTTAGGGGGTAAACGTCTGAGAGGCTCGTGCTTGGGTGAGGCAGCAGGAAGGAGCGTGTACATGGTAGTCACTGCTGGATGTGCTGCATCAATCTCTGGACGCCCGCAGGCCTGGACTGCCACATTCTTCTCTCACTTCAGAAAACCTTACACTTGTAAACACCCTGCTCATGACCATTAAACAGGTTTCACAACTACACAAAAAAAAGGGCAGAACTAAGTACAGCTGGAATGGTTATGTACGGCACACTTTATGCACCACTCAGACGGTTTTGTTTTTTTTTTTTTCCACTGCTGCAGCGGTGCTCCGGTCACACAGCGCCATCTTGTGCCCGTAACTACAGACTGCCCAGAAGTCAGAAATTACATCACAATTGGTGTTGAGTGAGTAGTTGACTATTCGTGCGCGCTATGCTGTTAGCGAGCACTGTTCGCTACTTGTATATTCATTACGAGTAGCGGGCACAATGTAAGTCAATGGGAAATACTCACTAAGTAGTGAGTAACCTGAAAGCCGTACTTTTCGTGCAAATAGGGAATAGTACGGCTTTCAGGTTGCTCCCTACTTAGCAAGTATTTCCCATTGACTTACTTGCGCCTGCTACTCGTAACGAATATTCGAGTAGTGGACAGTACTCGCTAATAGCATAGCGCGTACGAATAGTCAACACTAATCACAATGCACCTCTGAGAGCCAGAACGAGACTCCCATAGACTTTTATAGAGTTGTGACCTCCGATGAAACATGTCCATGAAACACTGAGCCTGCCCCAGCAGGTTACAAAATCAACGAGACCAACCGGAGCAGCGGAGATAGAGGATGAAGCTGCCGGAGAGGAGTACAAGACCGGGGGCAGGGGACTTCGATTAGAATCACCACTCCAATAGTAAAATATATAAAAACAAAAAAAAAAAAAAAAACAAGTTGGGAGTAGGGCTTTAAAACACAAGACTCAAAAACACAATGGCAGAGACCAAAGAAGGGAATTTTGTTTACTTACCGTAAATTCCTTTTCTTCTAGCTCCAATTGGGAGACCCAGACAATTGGGTGTATAGCTACTGCCTCCGGAGGCCACAAAAAGCACTACACTAAAAAGTGTAAGGCCCCTCCCCTTCTGCCTATACACCCCCCGTGGGATCACGGGCTCCTCAGTTTTAGTGCAAAAGCAAGAAGGAGGAAAGCCAATAACTGGTTTAAAAACAAATTCAATCCGAAGGAACATCGGAGAACTGAAACCAATCAACATGAACAACATGTGTACCCGAAAAAAACAAAAATCCCTAAGAAAACAGGGCGGGCGCTGGGTCTCCCAATTGGAGCTAGAAGAAAAGGAATTTACGGTAAGTAAACAAAATTCCCTTCTTCTTTGTCGCTCCATTGGGAGACCCAGACAATTGGGACGTCCAAAAGCAGTCCCTGGGTGGGTAAAATAACCCTTGTGACAGGACCGTAAAACAGCCCTTTCCTACAGGTGGGCAACCGCCGCCTGAAGGACTTGTCTACCTAGGCTGGCGTCCGCCGAAGCGTAGGTATGCACCTGATAATGCTTGGTAAAAGTGTGCAGACTCGACCAGGTAGCCGCCTGGCACACCTGCTGAGCCGTAGCCTGGTGCCGTAATGCCCAGGTCGCACCCACGGCTCTGGTAGAATGGGCCTTCAGCCCTGAGGGAACCGGAAGCCCCGCGGAAAGGTAGGCTTCAAAAATTGGTTCCTTGATCCACCGAGCCAAGGTGGATTTGGAAGCTTGCGACCCTTTACGCTGACCAGCGACAAGGACAAAGAGTGCATCCGAGCGGCGCAGGGGCGCCGTGCGGGAAATGTAGATTCTGAGTGCTCTCACTAGATCCAACAAATGCAAATCCTTTTCACATTGATGAACTGGATGAGGACACAAAGAAGGTAAGGAGATATCCTGATTGAGATGAAAGGGGGATACCACCTTAGGGAGAAACTCCGGAATCGGGCGCAGGACCACCTTGTCCTGGTGAATCACCAGGAAGGGAGATTTGCATGACAGCGCTGCTAGCTCGGACACTCTCCGAAGAGAGGTGACCGCTACAAAAAAAGTCACTTTCTGTGAAAGGCGAGAAAGGGAAACCTCCCTCATAGGCTCGAAAGGCGGCTTCTGGAGAGCAATTAGAACCCTGTTCAGATCCCAGGGCTCTAACGGCCGCTTGTAAGGAGGGACGATATGACAAACCCCTTGCAGGAACGTGCGTACCTGAGGAAGTCGTGCTAGGCGCTTCTGAAAAAATACAGATAGCGCTGAGACCTGTCCTTTAAGGGAGCCTAGCGACAAACCTTTTTCCAAACCGGATTGTAGGAAGGAAAGAAAAGTAGGCAATGCAAATGGCCAGGGAGGAAATCCCTGAGCAGAACACCAAGATAAGAATATCTTCCACGTCCTGTGGTAGATCTTGGCGGAGGTTGGTTTTCTAGCCTGTCTCATGGTGGCAATAACCTCTTGAGATAACCCTGAATACGCTAGGATCCAGGACTCAATGGCCACACAGTCAGGTTCAGGGCCGCAGAATTCCGATGGAAAAACGGCCCTTGAGACAGCAAGTCTGGTCGGTCTGGTAGCGCCCACGGTTGGCCTGCCGTGAGGTGCCACAGATCCGGGTACCACGACCTCCTCGGCCAGTCTGGAGCGACGAGGATGGCGCGGCGGCAGTCGGACCTGATCTTGCGCAGCACTCTGGGCAACAGTGCCAGAGGAGGGAACACATAAGGTAGCCGGAACTGCGACCAATCTTGAACTAAGGCGTCCGCCGCCAGAGCTCGGTGATCGTGAGACCGCGCCATGAAAGCTGGGACCTTGTTGTTGTGCCGGGACGCCATTAGGTCGACGTCCGGCATCCCCCAGCGGCGACAGATCTCCTGAAACACGTCCGGGTGAAGAGACCATTCCCCTGCGTCCATACCCTGGCGACTGAGAAAATCTGCTTCCCAGTTGTCCACGCCTGGGATGTGAACTGCGGATATGGTGGATGCCGTGTCTTCCACCCACGTCAGAATCCGCCGGACTTCCTGGAAGGCTTGCCGACTGTGTTCCTCCTTGGTGGTTGATGTATGCCACCGCTGTGGAGTTGTCCGACTGAATTCGGATCTGCTTGCCTTCCAGCCACTGCTGGAAGGCTTGTAGGGCAAGATACACTGCTCTGATTTCCAGAACATTGATCTGAAGGGTGGACTCTTGCTGAGTCCACGTACCCTGAGCCCTGTGGTGGAGAAAAACCGCTCCCCACCCTGACAGACTCGCGTCCGTCGTGACCACCGCCCAGGATGGGGGTAGGAAGGACTTTCCCTTTGACAAAGAGGTGGGAAGAAGCCACCACTGAAGAGATTCCTTGGCCGCCTGAGAAAGGGAGACGTTCCTGTCGAGGGACGTCGACTTCCCGTCCCATTGGCGGAGAATGTCCCATTGTAGTGGACGCAGATGAAACTGCGCGAAAGGGACTGCCTCCATTGCTGCTACCATCTTCCCTAGGAAGTGCATGAGGCGTCTCAAGGGGTGTAACTGGTCTTGAAGGAGAGATCGCACCCCTGTCTGTAGTGAACGCTGTTTGTCCAGCGGAAGCTTCACTACCGCTGAGAGAGTATGAAACTCCATGCCAAGATACGTTAGCGATTGGGTCGGGGTCAGATTTGACTTGGAAAAGTTGATGATCCACCCGAAACTCTGGAGAGTCTCCAGCGCAACGTTCAGGCTGTGTTGGCATGCCTCTTGAGAGGGAGCCTTGACAAGCAGATCGTCTAAGTAAGGGATCACAGAGTGTCCCTGAGAGTGCAGGACTGCTACTACTGCTGCCATGACCTTGGTGAAGGCCCGTGGGGCTGTCGCCAGACCGAAAGGCAGAGCTACGAACTGAAGGTGTTCGTCTCCTATCACGAAGCGTAGAAAACGCTGATGCTCTGGAGCAATCGGCACGTGGAGATAAGCATCCTTGATGTCTATTGATGCTAGGAAATCTCCTTGAGACATTGCGGCGATGACGGAGCGGAGGGATTCCATCCGGAATCGTCTGGTTTTCACGTACTTGTTGAGAAGTTTTAGGTCCAGAACGGGACGGAAAGATCCGTCCTTTTTTGGTACCACAAACAAATTGGAGTAAAAACCGTGACCTTGCTCCTGAAGAGGAACCGGGATCACCACTCCTTCCGCCTTTAGAGTGCACACCGCTTGCAGAAGAGCATCGGCTCGGTCGGGAGGCGGAGACGTTCTGAAGAATCGAGTTGGAGGACGAGAACTGAACTCTATCCTGTACCCGTGGGACAGAATGTCTCTCACCCAACGGTCTTGGACCTGTGGCAGCCAAACGTCGCCAAAGCGGGAGAGCCTGCCACCGACCGAGGATGCGGAGAGAGGAGGCCGAAAGTCATGAGGAAGCCGCCTTGGTAGCGGGTCTTCCGGCTGTCTTTTTTGGGCGTGACTGAGCCCGCCAAGAATCTGAGCTCCTCTGATCCTTTTGAGTCCTTTTGGACGAGGAGAATTGGGACCTGCCCGAGCCTCGAAAGGACCGAAACCCCGACTGTCCCCTCCTCTGTTGGGGTTTGGTTTGTCTGGGCTGGGGTAAGGATGAATCCTTACCCTTGGACTGCTTAATGATTTCATCCAAACGCTCACCAAACAGTCGATCACCAGAAAATGGCAGACTGGTTAAGCACTTTTTGGACGCAGAATCTGCCTTCCATTCCCTTAACCATAAGGCTCTGCGTAGAACCACGGAGTTGGCTGACGCCACTGCCGTACGGCTCGTAGAGTCCAGGACAGCATTAATCGCGTAATACTCAAATGCAGACATTTGAGAGGTTAAGGATGCCACCTGCGGAACAGATGTACGTGTGACCGTGTCAATCTGTGTAAGACCAGCTGAAATAGCCTGGAGTGCCCATACGGCTGCGAATGCTGGAGCAAACGACGCGCCGATAGCTTCATAGATGGATTTCAACCAGAGCTCCATCTGTCTGTCAGTGGCATCTTTAAGTGCAGCCCCATCCTCCACTGCAACTATGGATCTAGCCGCAAGCCTGGATATAGGGGGATCCACCTTGGGACACTGGGTCCAGCCTTTGACCACGTCAGGGGGAAAGGGATAACGTGTATCCTTAATCCGTTTGGAGAAACGCTTATCTGGGTAAGCGTGGTGTTTCTGGACTGCCTCTTTAAAGTCAGAATGGTCCAGAAGAAGGGAATTTTGTTTACTTACCGTAAATTCCTTTTCTTCTAGCTCTAATTGGGAGACCCAGACAATTGGGTGTATAGCTACTGCCTCCGGAGGCCACACAAAGCACTACACTTAAAAGTGTAAGGCCCCTCCCCTACTGCCTATACACCCCCCGTGGGATCACGGGCTCCTCAGTTTTAGTGCAAAAGCAAGAAGGAGGAAAGCCAATAAACTGGTTTAAGCAAATTCAATCCGAAGGAATATCGGAGAACTGAAACCATTCAACATGAACAACATGTGTATACAAAAAAACAGGGGCGGGTGCTGGGTCTCCCAATTAGAGCTAGAAGAAAAGGAATTTACGGTAAGTAAACAAAATTCCCTTCTTCTTTGTCGCTCTATTGGGAGACCCAGACAATTGGGATGTCCAAAAGCAATCCCTGGGTGGGTAAAATAATACCTCGTGATAGGGCCATAAAAACGGCCCTTTTCTACAGGTGAGCAATCGCCGCCTGAAGGACTTGTCTACCTAGGCTGGCGTCCGCCGAAGCATAGGTATGCACCTGATAATGCTTGGTAAAAGTGTGCAGACTCGACCAGGTAGCCGCCTGGCACACTTGCTGAGCCGTAGCCTGGTGCCGTAATGCCCAGGACGCACCCACGGCTCTGGTAGAATGGGCCTTCAGCCCTGATGGAACCGGAAGCCCCGCAGAACGGTAGCCTTCAAGAATTGGTTCCTTGATCCACCGAGCCAGGGTGGATTTGGAAGCCTGCAACCCTTTACGCTGGCCGGCGACAAGGACAAAGAGTGCATCCGAGCGGCGCAGAGGTGCCGTGCGGGAAATGTAGATTCTGAGTGCTCTCACCAGATCCAACAAATGCAAATCCTTTTCACATTGATGAACTGGACGAGGACACAAAGAAGGTAAGGAGATATCCTGATTGAGATGAAAGGGGGATACCACCTTAGGGAGAAACTCCGGAATCGGGCGCAGAACCACCTTGTCCTGGTGAAACACCAGGAAGGGAGATTTGCATGACAGCGCTGCTAGCTCGGACACTCTCCGAAGAGACGTGACCGCTACTAGAAAGGCCACTTTCTGTGAAAGGCGAGACAGGGAAACATCCCTCAAAGGCTCGAAAGGCGGCTTCTGGAGAGCAATTAGAACCCTGTTCAGATCCCAGGGCTCTAACGGCCGCTTGTAAGGAGGGACGATATGACAAACCCCTTGCAGGAACGTGCGTACCTGAGGAAGTCGTGCTAGGCGCTTCTGAAAAAATACAGATAGCGCAGAGACTTGTCCCTTAAGGGAGCCGAGCGACAGACCTTTTTCCAACCCGGATTGCAGGAAGGAAAGAAAGGTAGGCAAAGCAAATGGCCAGGGAGAAACTTCCTGAGCAGAGCACCAAGTTAAGAATATCTTCCACGTCCTGTGGTAGATCTTGGCAGAGGATAGTTTCCTAGCCTGTCTCATGGTGGCAATGACCTCTTGAGACAGTCCTGAAGACGCTAGGATCCAGGACTCAATGGCCACACAGTCAGGCTCAGGGCCGCAGAATTCTGATGGAAAAACGGCCCTTGAGACAGCAAGTCTGGCCGGTCTGGTATTGCCCACGGTTGTCCTACCGTGAGATGCCACAGATCCGGGTACCACGACCTCCTTGGCCAGTCTGGAGCGACGAGGAGGGCGCGGCGGCAGTCGGACCTGATCTTGCGTAGCACTCTGGGCAACAGCGCCAGAGGTGGGAACACATAAGGCAGCCGGAACTGCGACCAATCTTGAACTAAGGCGTCCGCCGCCAGAGCTCGGTGATCGTGAGACCGTGCCATAAAAGCTGGGACCTTGTTGTTGTGCCGAGACGCCATTAGGTCGACGTCCGGCCTCCCCCAGCGGCGACAGATCTCCTGAAACACGTCCGGGTGAAGAGACCATTCCCCTGCGTCCATACCCTGGCGACTGAGGAAGTCTGCTTCCCAGTTTTCTACGCCCGGGATGTGAACTGCGGATATGGTGGATGCCGTGTCTTCCACCCACGTCAGAATCCGCCGGACTTCCTGGAAGGCTTGCCGACTGCGTGTCCCTCCTTGGTGGTTGATGTATGCCACCGCTGTGGAGTTGTCCGACTGAATTCGGATCTGCTTGCCTTCTAGCCACTGCTGGAAGGCTTGTAGGGCAAGATACACTGCTCTGATTTCCAGAACATTGATCTGAAGTGTGGACTCTTGTTGAGTCCACGTACCTTGAGCCCTGTGGTGGAGAAAAACTGCTCCCCACCCTGATAGACTCGCGTCCGTTGTGACCACCGCCCAGGATGGGGGTAGGAAAGACTTTCCTATTGACAATGAGGTGGGAAGAAGCCACCACTGAAGAGAATCCTTGGCCGCCTGAGAAAGGGAGACGTTCCTGTCCAGGGACTTCGACTTCCCGTCCCATTGGCGGAGAATGTCCCATTGTAATGGACGCAGATGAAACTGCGCGAAAGGGACTGCCTCCATTGCTGCTACCATCTTCCCCAGGAAGTGCATGAGGCGTCTCAAGGGATGCGACTGGCCCTGAAGGAGAGATTGCACCCCTGTCTGTAGTGAACGCTGTTTGTCCAGCGGAAGCATCACTATCGCTGAGAGAGTATGAAACTCCATGCCAAGGTATGTTATCGATTGGGTTGGGGTCAGATTTGACTTTGAAAAGTTGATGATCCACCCGAAACTCTGGAGAGTCTCCAGCGCAACGTTCAGGCTGTGTTGGCATGCCTCTTGAAAGGGTGCCTTGACAAGTAGATCGTCCAAGTAAGGGATCACAGAGTGACCCTGAGAGTGCAGGACTGCTACTACTGCTGCCATGACCTTGGTGAAGACCCTTGGGGCTGTCGCCAGACCGAAAGGCAGGGCTACGAACTGAAGGTGTTCGTCTCCTAAAACGAAGCGTAGAAAACGCTGGTGTTCTGGAGCAATCGGCACGTGGAGATAAGCATCTTTGATGTCTATTGATGCTAGGAAATCTCCTTGAGACATTGAGGCGATGACGGAGCGGAGGGATTCCATCCGGAACCGCCTGGTTTTCACATGCTTGTTGAGCAGTTTTAGGTCCAGAACAGGACGGAAAGACCCGTCCTTTTTTGGCACCACAAACAAATTGGAGTAAAAACCGTGACCTTGCTCCTGAAGAGGAACAGGGATCACCACTCCTTCTGCCTTTAAAGAGCACACCGCCTGCAGAAGAGCATTGGCTCGGCCGGGAGGCGGAGAAGTTCTGAAGAATCGAGTTGGAGGACGAGAACTGAACTCTATCCTGTACCCGTGAGACAGAATGTCTCTCACCCAACGGTCCTTGACATGTGGCAGCCAAATGTCGCCAAAGCGGAAGAGCCTGCCACCGACCGAGGATGCGGAGAGAGGAGGCCGAAAGTCATGAGGAAGCCGCTTTGGTAGCGGTTCCTCCGGCTGCTTTCTTTGGGCGTGACTGGGCCCGCCAAGAATCTGAGCTCCTCTGATCCTTTTGAGTCCTTTTGGACGAGGAGAATTGGGACCTGCCCGAGCCTCGAAAGGACCGAAACCTCGACTGTCCCTTCCTCTGTTGGGGTTTATTTGGTCTGGGCTGAGGTAAGGATGAATCCTTACCCTTGGACTGTTTAACCCTTTCACGACCGGCCGATTTTTCGCTTTCCGTTTTTTTTTTTCGCCATTCTTTTTCTGAGAGACGTAACTTTTTTATTTTTCAGTCAATATGGTCATGTGAGGGCTCATTTTTTGCGGAACGAGCTGTACTTTTAAATGAAACCATCAGTTTTACCATATTATGTACTAGAAAATGGCAAAAAAATTCCAAATGCTGAAAAATTGCAAAAAAAGTGCGATAGCACTATGGTTTTTGAGATATTTTATTCACTGTGTTCACTATATGGTAAAACTGATGTGTGGGTGTGATGCCTCAGGTCAGTGCGAGTTCGTAGACACCAAACATGTATAGGTTTACTTTTATATAAGGGGTTAAAAAAAAAATCGGAAGTTTGTCCGAAAAAAGTGGCGCACATTTTACGCCATATTCCGTGACCCGTAGCGTTCTCATTTTTCGGGATCTTAGGCTCAATGACGGCTTATTTTTTCCGTCTCGAGCTGACGTTTTTAACGGTACCATTTTTGCGCAGATGCTACGTTTTGATCGCCTCTTATTGCATTTTGCGCAAAAGTTGTGGCGACAAAAAAACGTCGTTTTGGCGTTTGGAATTTTTTTGCCGCTACGCCGTTTACTGATCAGATTAATTGATTTTATATTTTGATAGATCGGGCGTTTCTGAACGCGGCGATACCAAGTGTGTGTATATTTTTTATTTTTTTAACCCTTTAATTTTTAATGGGGCGAATGGGGGGTGATTTGAACTTTTAGGTTTTTTTGTTTTTTTTTAATTTTTTAAAACTTATTTTTTTACTTTTTTTTTTTATTTTACTAGTCCCCCTAGGGGGCTATTGCGATCAGCATTCCGATCGCTCTGCAGTATCTGCTGATCACAGCTGGAAGGCTGTAAACAGCAGATACGCTGTCTTTCTCTTTTGCTGTGCTCCGGGCACAGCGAAAGTGAAACCAATTCATGTGTAGTACAGGAGTCATCACATGACCCTGTACTACCATGGCAACTATCGGGAGTCACGTGATCGCGTCACGTGACTTCCGGTTTCGGCGGTAAGTAAAACTTTACCGCGATTGCGCTTATAATGGCGCTGTCATGTATTGACAGCGCCATTATAAGGGGTTAATCGGCACGAGCAGATAACGATTCTGCTCGTGCCTAGCAGGCACACATCTCAGCTGTGAAAATCAGCTGAGATGTGTGCCGATCGCGGCATGCTGCCGCCGGAGGACCGCGGGCAGTAAGATTATGTCATTTAGGACGTAATTTTACGGCCCGCGGTCGTTAAGGGGTTAATGATTTCATCCAAACGCTCACCAAACAGTCGGTCACCAGAAAATGGCAAACTGGTTAAGCACTTCTTGGAAGCAGAATCTGCCTTCCATTCCCTTAACCACAATGCTCTGCGTAAAACCACGGAGTTGGCGGACGCCACTGCCGTACGGCTTGTAGAGTCCAGGACAGCATTAATAGCGTAAGACGCAAATGCAGACATTTGAGAGGTTACGGACGCTACTTGCGGAACAGATGTACGGGTGACCGTGTCAATCTGTGTAAGACCAGCTGAGATAGCTTGGAGTGCCCATACGGCTGCGAATGCTGGAGCAAACGACGCGCCGATAGCTTCATAGATGGATTTCAACCAGAGCTCCATCTGTCTGTCAGTGGCATCTTTAAGTGAAGCCCCATCTTCCACTGCAACTATGGATCTAGCCGCAAGCCTGGAGATTGGGGGATCCACCTTTGGACACTGGGTCCAGCCTTTGACCACGTCAGGGGGAAAGGGATAACGTGTATCCTTAAGACGTTTGGAGAAACGCTTATCTGGATAAGCGTGGTGTTTCTGGACTGACTCTCTAAAGTCAGAGTGGTCCAGAAAAGTACTCAATTTACGCTTAGGATACCTGAAATGGAATTTCTCCTGCTGTGAAGCTGACTCCTCCACTGGAGGAGCTGTGGGAGAAATATCCAACATTTTATTGATGGACGCTATGAGATCATTCACCATTGCGTCCCCATCAGGTGTATCCAGATTGAGAGCGGTCTCAGGATCAGAATCCTGATCAGCAACCTCTATCTCATCAAACAGAGCCTTCCTGCTGGGACCCTGACCAGTGTGATGAAGTCGAGGGTCGCTCATAGCGAGCTCGCTTAGGCTGTCTGGGACTGTCGTCCGTGTCAGAGCCATCACCCCGGGATGCATGGGACCCCTCCGGAGCACGGATGTGTTCCAAAAGAGGGGAACCAGGGAGCATTGAATCAACAGTGCCCATGGTCTGAGTTACCGGTCTGGACTGCAAAGTCTCAAGGATTTTAGACATAGTCACCGACAGTTTATCAGCAAAAACTGCAAACTCCGTCCCTGCCACCTGGACAGTGTTCACAGGTGGTTCTCCTTGGGCCACCTCTAGCAGAGGCCCCGGCTGAGCAAGTGCTACAGGGGCCGAACATTGCACACAATGGGGGTCAGTGGCACCTGCCGGTAGAACAGCCTTACATGCGGTACAAGTAGCATAGAAAGCCTGTGTCTTGGCCCCTTTGCTTTTTGCGGACGACATGCTGTTGTCTAGCAATCTAGGAGGGTATATAGCCAAGAATAGCGACCGTACAATGCAATGTATAGCATACAAGCATAAAGTACAAATGAACACTGCGGCACTAGTGGGGTGAGCCCTCGAGGGCTGCTTACCGCCCGCTGAAAAGCGGGTGTGTGACCGCCAGAATCCCGTGCCTGGGTCTCCCAGAGCTCGTGTCCCTTCTCCACTCAGACTGCAAACAGGAATGGCTGCCGGCGTCCTGTGAAGAGGGGCGGGCCGTGGGCGTGCCCCAGACAAAGTGCGGGAAACTAGCGTCCCACTGTGCCTAGTGAGGGGGGTTGGAGTATGCTAAGCAGACTCCAGCCCTCGGCGCTGACGTTCTGACCAGCGTCCCGCCCTTCCCCTGACTGGCAGGCCTGGGGGTGGGAACGAAACGGAACTAGGCCGCAAAAGCCGGGGACTCGATTTATAAGCGCGGCCGTCGTATAAGCACGGCCAGCGCGGAAGTCCCCGGCGCACCACAAGTCCCAGCCGCACCGCATTGTAAAAAACCGCCAGCAGCGGCCGGCGCGGCAGTTCCTAATACAGAAACTCACTCAGCAAAGCTGCAGTGAGTAAAGCACCAGCGCGCCACGCTGCTGTCCCCGGCGCACTAACACACCCAGCAATGCTGGTGTGTGTGCGCGATCTGTACGGGGACCCAGAGTACCTTAATGTAGCAGGGCCCTGTCCCTGACGATACTCATCTCCACGTCCAGCAGATTCCCAGGGGCTGTGGACGGAGCACGGTCTCCTGTGCTTGGAGACCGATAGGATCCCACTTCACCCAGAGCCCTAAGGGGATGGGGAAGGAAAGCAGCATGTCGGCTCCAGCCTCTGTACCCGCAATGGGTACCTCAACCTTAACAAACACCGCCAACAAAAGTGGGGTGAGAAGGGAGCATGCTGGGGGCCCTAGTATGGGCCCTCTTTTCTTCCATCCGACAAAGTCAGCAGCTGCTGCTGACTAAACAGTGGAGCTATGCGTGGATGTTAGCCTCCTTCGCACAAAGCATGAAAACTGAGGAGCCCGTGATCCCACGGGGGGTGTATAGGCAGTAGGGGAGGGGCCTTACACTTTTAAGTGTAGTGCTTTGTGTGGCCTCCAGAGGCAGTAGCTATACACCCAATTGTCTGGGTCTCCCAATAGAGCGACAAAGAAAAGTACTTAATTTACGCTTGGGATACCTGAAATGGAATTTCTCCTGCTGTGAAGCTGACTCCTCCACCGGAGGAGCTGGGGGAGAAATATCCAACATTCTATTGATGGACGCTATAAGATCATTCACTATGGCGTCACCATCAGGCGTATCCAAATTGAGAGCGGTCTCAGGATCAGAATCCTGATCAGCTACCTCCGCCTCATCACACAGAGAGTCCTCCTGCTGGGACCCTGACCAGTGTGATGAAGTCGAGGGCCGCTCATAGCGAGCTCGCTTAGGCTGTCTGGGACTGTCGTCCGTGTCAGAGCCTTCACCCTGGGATGTATGGGACACCCCCGGAGCGCGGAGCTGTTCCAATTGAGGGGGACCAGGGAGCAATGAGTCAACAGTGCCCCTGGTCTGAGTTACTGGTCTAGACTGCAAAGTTTCTAGAATTTTAGTCATAGTCACAGACAATCTATCAGCAAAGACTGCAAACTCTGTCCCCGTCACCTGGACAGTATTCACAGGTGGTTCTCCCTGGGTCACCTCTAGCAGAGGCCCCGGCCGAGCAGTTGCCACAGGGGCCGAGCACTGCACACAGTGGGGGTCAGTGGAACCTGCAGGTAGAGTAGCCTCACATGCGGTGCAAGCAGCATAGAAAGCCTGTGCCTTGGCACCCTTGCTTTTTGCGGATGACATGCTGTTGTCTCCTCTGAGCAATATAGGAGGGTATATAGCCAAGAATCACTAGCGACCGTACAGTGCAATGTATAGCATGCAAGCATAAAAATACAAATGTACACTTCGGCACTAAGTGGGGTCAGCACCAGAGGTGCCGCTTACCGCCCGCTCAAACGCGGGTGTGTGGTCGCCAGAATCCCGTGTCTGGGTCTCCCAGAACCTGTCTCCCCTCTCCAGCTCAGACTGCACCACAGGAATGGCTGCCGGCGTTCTGTGAAGAGGGGCGGACCGTGGGCGTGCCGCAGACAAAGTGCGGGAAACTGGTGTCCCACTGTGCCCAGTGTGAGGGCTGGAGTATGTAAATAGACTCCAGCCCTCTGCGCTGACATTCTGTACAGCGTCCCGCCCTTCCCCTGACTGGCAGGCCTGGGGGCGGGAACGAAACGAAACTAGGCCGCAAAAGCCGGGGACTCGATTAATAAGCGCGGCCGTCATACATGCACGGCCAGCGCGGAAGTCCCCGGCGCACCACAAGTCCCAGCCGCGCCGCAGCATCTTTTAAACTAACAGCAGCGGCCGGCGCGGCAGTTCACAACACAAAGACTCACTCAGCAGAGCTGTAGTGAGTAGTGGCACCAGCGCGCGCGCTGTTGTCCCCGGCGCACTAACACACTCAGCAATGCTGCAGTGTGTCTGCGTCTGTATGGGGACACAGAGTACCTTGATGTAGCAGGGCCATGTCCCTGACGATACTCAGCTCCATATCCAGCAGATTTTCCAGGGGCTGTGGATGGAGCACGGTCTCAGTGCCTGGAGACCGGTAAAATCCCACTTCACCCAGAGCCCTAAGGGGGATGGGGAAGGATGCAGCATGTGGGCTCCAGCCTCCGTACCCGCAATGGGTACCTCAACCTTAACAAACACCGCCGACAAAAGTGGGGTGAGAAGGGAGCATGCTGGGGGCCCTAGTATGGGCCCTCTTTTCTTCCATCCGACATAGTCAGCAGCTGCTGCTGACTAAACAGTGGCGCTATGCGTGGATGTCTGACCTCCTTCGCACAAAGCATGAAAACTGAGGAGCCCGTGATCCCACGGGGGGTGTATAGGCAGAAGGGGAGGGGCTTTACACTTTTAAGTGTAGTGCTTTGTGTGGCCTCCGGAGGCAGTAGCTATACACCCAATTGTCTGGGTCTCCCAATGGAGCGACAAAGAAAGCACAGTTTCTATATAGTATAAGGGAAAGTGCAAAATTTACTAGAGATTAAAACAGCGATAAGGTGACATTTTATATTAGTAGAGGTCTATAGGAAGGGGTGGTCTGGGAGAAGGAGAAAAAACCCCCCCAAAGCACTGCAGGGAGTTAGGTTTTATAAAATAATATTACTCCTTGATATTTAACTCAATCACTGGCTGCACTACAATATATAACTGCTACAAAGTATAACTTCCTTCTATCTGAACACTGATGGCAGCCTTCTCATTTGGGTGATCACAAGGCGACCCCATGGGATGTCTATGCCTTCATGTTTTCTCAGTCACCAGACCTACAAAGACTGTACCATTGGGGGTGTTACTGATTACACTGCTGGTATCAGTTATGCTAAACCTCCTGCTTGTATACTTTATAGCCTATTCTTTGGTTTAGGAGGGATGGTCCTGGCTCTGGCTCCTTAAGGCCCCGTCACACTAAGCAACATCGCTAGCAAGATCACTGCTAACGAACAACTTTTGTGATGTTGCTAGCGATGTTGCTGTGTGTGACATCCAGCAACAACCTGGCCCCTGCTGTGAGGTCGTTGGTTGTTGCTGAATGTCCTGGGCCATTTTTTAGTTGTTGCTGTCCCGCTGTGAAGCACAGATCGCTGTGTGTGACAGCGAGACAGCAACAACTAAATGTGCAGGCAGCAGGAGCCGGCTTCTGCGGAGGCTGGTAACCACAGTAAACATCGGGTAACCAAGAAGCCCTGTCCTTGGTTACCCGATATTTACCTTTGTTACCAGCCTCCGCCACTCTCACTGTCAGTGCCGGCTCATGCTCTGTGCACATGTAGCTGCAGGACACATCGGGTTAATTAACCCGATGTGTGCTGTAGCTAGGAGAGCAAGGAGCCAGCGCTAAGCAGTGTGCGCTGCTCCCTGCTCTGTGCACATGTAGCTGCAGCACACATCGGGTAATTAACCCGATGTGTGCTGTAACTAGGAGAGCAGGGAGCCAGCGCTCAGTGTGCGCTGCTCCCTGCTCTCTGCACGTGTAGCTCCGTGCGCTGGTAACCAAGGTAAATATCGGGTTGGTTACCCGATATTTACCTTAGTTACCAAGCGCAGCATCTTCCACGCGGCGCTGGGGGCTGGTCACTGGTTGCTGGTGAGCTCACCAGCAACTCGTGTAGCGACGCTCCAGCGATCCCTGCCAGGTCAGGTTGCTTATATCTTGCTTACGATCCCCTATCGTTGTTGGGATCGCTGGTAAGTTGCTTAGTGTGACTGGACCTTTACGTTCTAATTATCAAAGTGAAATTAATGCTCTGATAAAATGGGCAATAACAAATATTTGAGAAAATAAAAGAAAAAAAAAAAAAAAAAAAGCGTAATTGTCAGAAGGATCATTCCCCTCCGCACCCCACGCCATCAATAGTAAAAGGATACCTTGGATACTCGGGATCTGATGTTTATTACAGAGAAATCCAGCTTTCTTAATATGTAAATGAGCTGTTAACATCTATGGGCCAGGAATAGATCTCCATGAGAATCTGCCTCCAGATGTTATTTTTATGTTATAGGGGAATTACATTTGTGTGACATGTAGATTAGGACAGCAGACGGTCAGTCATTACATGTCTCACTGGTAATGATCCCTTTCGTTTAAGGTATCATTTTTATTCATCTTCCTCTGACCTACATGCCTGTGTTGATGGCTTGGAAGAATTGATCCTTCTGGGAGATTCCCTTTAAAATACCTGTATATAGAATTTGCAGTGGATCTGGAGATTTCCACCTTGTCGATATGTCAGTCTATAAACTAGAGTGGAGAGACTCAAGTTTCTACTGTTCTGGAAGACTAATCATAAGGCGGGCCACTCATGCCCGGTTAGCAGCGGCTTCACACAGTTGTCTTTTGTGGGACAGGGAGATCTTACTGAACACTGCGGTATTGTTGTGTGCAATGAATGGCTGAATAAGCTTCATGCAGCCAAAATTTTACCATGTAAAAAGTTTCTGTCCAGTGAAAACAGGTTCACCTAATCCAGGATGGGTGATAACTCGATGATCGGCAAATTGGGACATGTGTCTCTATTACAAAACGCGCAGCAGGTCAGATGCCCGAGAGCTGCTCCATTCATTCTCAATAGGGTGGTCCAAAAAAAAAAAAAAAAGCCAAGTGCAGCCCCAAGAGAATGTATGTAGTGGTGGACGAATGTTGTATGGCTGCAATTCACAGACTATAGGGTCACCATGCAAAAAAAAAAAAAAAAAAAAAAAAAACACACCATACTCAGATACCCGTACCAAACAATACAATCCTACAGGACATAGGAAAACACAATTTCTGATAGTGAGTGTTATAATCTGTTAACACTGGCTCCGCATATCCAAGAGACCTCAGTGATGATGCACCAGAGCGACAATAGCGTGTGAATATGGATTGGATGAAAATCAAGAGGCCTGGAACATGCACATAAAAAATAAAATAAAGAACAACATTTGTATAAAAATGACCCCCCAATTACAGTATCGAATAAGAGCGAGCAGTGACAGGGGTATTACTTACTTGCAGCATGCTGACTATCTCCACTTTATTGAAGAAAATGAAAGACGTAAGTGTAGAGAGAAAATTGTCTTCAAAGACTGATGGCGTGGGCAAGATGACATCCTGAATGTACTGTACCCTGTACGTTTGGTGAATCTTTTGCCTAAGTTCGGAGTCTGTTATGGGGATTACTTCCTTGAACTTTGCCGTTTTGGTCAGGAACTCCCGGTGTCTCTTTGGCTGGGCCAAGGCTGGGTCGTACTCTAAGCAGCCCACAACATCCATAATGCACTCGTCCGAAAACATCACCTCAAACAGAGTCGCTTTATTGAGAAACAAAATCCCCCGGATGATCTCGTATAAATGATGCAAACCTTCGGCATTATCCAGATTCTCGCAGGTTTGGAAGAGCTGCAGCAGTTTCTTTATGTAGCCCTCATTCTCCAGGGCGAGTGCGAGCTTCTCTCTACGGATGGGCGAGGACAGGACTGAGGTAACAAGGTCAGCAATCTCTTCAAGTTTACCAAGTTCACAAGTAGGGAGATCAATCAGGCTGCTTGTGTCCGGCATCTCCTCAAAGCGTTCCTCCTCCGACTCATCAATGGGATCTTGTGTGACTTCCACAGAGGGGTCTTTTCCTTGGACCTATAAATATATAAGACCATACCAGCCTCAATATGGGGTGATCAGACCTAGCAGGAGCAACTGAACATGGGAGAGCCAGGACCTACAACACCATCACAACTTTGGAATGCGTTCAGGCCTCTTGAAGAGGTCATTAAAATTAAAAAAAAAAAAAAAAAAAAAAAAAAAATAAGGGCATGTGCCTCATGTGCAGCTATCAGGGATCAGGGGGACACTCTTCACTCTTGGGCCACATGATGGGGGGAGGGTCAGGGTTTCCCCGGCAGCTGCATTTTGCCAAACTCAGAGAAAGTGCAGCCGCCGGCTCCCTGTGATCAATTGTACTCGTGTCTTTCAGGCCCGAGCAGAATTCAAGCCATGGCCGGTGGCAATACGGGTCAGGGCAATATCAGAAGTGTGATCAGGTCAGCTCATCACACTGCTGATGTCACTCATCAGCATCATAGAGGTGGAAAACAGCCCTAGTGTTAAGTGCTCCAATGAAGCTGAAGACACCAAGGAGAGAACACATAAGGGGTGTAAAGTGTGTGTGTGAGTGTGAGAGAGTGTGTGTGAGTGACAGTGAGAGAGAGTGTGTGTGAGTGACAGTGAGAGAGAGTGTGTGTGTGAGTGACAGTGAGAGAGAGTGTGTGTGAGTGACAGTGAGAGTGAGTGAGTGAGTGAGTGAGTGTGTGTGTGTGTGTGTGTGGGTGGTCGCATTTCGGGGAAGAGGGGGACACCAGGGGAGAGGGGGGATGCATATATGGCCACAGTATGGGGAAAGAGGGTGGGCAGGGGTAATTTATTTAGACACAGTATGAGGAGCAATGGGGAGGCATATACAGACATAGCAAGGAGAGGAGGAGGGGGCGGTGGGGGGGGGGGGGGAGTGAGTGCATGCAAACCCAGTATGGGGAGCATGTGAGGCGATACACAAGGTGGGGTATGTGATAAAGACGGGGCAGTATTAGGTAGGACACGGTGTAACTTATAAAATTATGTTAAACATGGCTATATTAACCCCTTCACGACCATGGACGGATCTTTCCGTCATGGATCGTGTCCCGGTAATCCCCGCCCCCTGCCGCGGGCAGGCGGCGTGGATCGGCACACATATCAGCTGTTTTCAACAGCTGACATGTGTGCCTACATGTTCCGAGTGGAATCGCATTCCACCCGGAACATTAACCCCTTAGATCTCGCTGCCAAAGTCTGGCAGCGAGATCTATATGCGCGCGGCCATCTTTTTTTCTTACCGCCGCCCCCTCCGGACGTCACGTGAGTGATCACGTGACGTTCGGTGGTTGCCATCGTAGCACAGGGTCATGTGATGACGCCTGGTGCTAAGAAGTTTCACTTTCATTCTTCCTCGGCACGGAGCAGAGGAAGAAAGAAAGTGACTATTTCTGCTGATTACAGCGGTATAGCTGTGATCAGCAGATAGCGATCAGCAATCGGATTGCTGATTGCTATAGCCCCCTAGGGGGACTAGTAAAATAAAATAAAAAAAGTAAAAAAAAAGTTTTAAAAAATTAAAAAAAAAACAAAAAACCTAAAAGTTCAAATCACCCCCCTTTCCCCCCATTGAAAATTAAAGGGTTAAAAAATAAATAAATATACACATATTTGGTATCGCCGCGTTCAGAAATGCCCGATCTATCAAAATATAAAATCAATTAATCTGATTGGTAAACGGCGTAGTGGCAAAAAAATTCCAAACGCCAAAATTACGTTTTTTGGTCGCCGCAAGTTTTACGCAAAATGCAATAACAGGCGATCAAAACGTAGCATCTGCGCAAAAATGCTACCATTAGAAACATCAGCTCGAGACGCAAAAAATAAGCCGTCACTGAGCCATAGATCCCAAAAAATAAGAACGCTACGTGTTTTGGAAAATGGCGCAAAACGTGCGCCACTTTTATTGGACAAACTTGTGAATTTTTTTTAACCCCTTAGATACAAGTAAACCTATACATGTTTGGTGTCTACAAACTCGCACCGACCTCAGGTATCATACCCACACATCAGTTTTACCATATAGTGAACACCGTGAATAAAACATCCCAAAAACTATTGTGCCATCACACTTTTTTTGCAATTTTTCCACACTTGGAATTTTTTTGCTGCTTTCCAGTACACCATATGGTAAAACTTATGGTTTCATTTAAAAGTACAACTTGTCCCGCAAAAAACAAGCCCTCATATGGCAAGATTGACGGAAAAATAAAAAAGTTACGGCTCTCGGAAGAAGGGGAGCAAAAAACAAAAACGCAAAAACGGAAAGTGCCCCGGGGCTGAAGGGGTTAAAGAGGTTGTCCACTACTTTAACACTGACCTAACCTTAGGATATGTCATCAACATTTGATTGGCTACGGTCCGGCCCCCCCCGCCAATCGGCTGTTCTAGGTACCAGCAGCAGGTAGCCAGAAGTGCTTAATTCCAGATCTGCTCCATCTTCTGCACATCCGCCTCCTATTCAAATCAAAGAGGTGGAGGTGCAGTACGTGGCATACTTGTACTCACATGAACGTCCACTTTTGTCACTGGCATGGCAGAATCCTAGAAGTGTGCAGAGCATGTGTTGGGAGAATTGAGAAGCCTGCAATTTCCTAGGGTGACTGCAGACTTCATCTCAAACCTGGGCAACCCCTTTAGTTATAAAAATTAAGCGTTGTAGCATGCCAATCCAAATAGCATGTAATATACACACTGTCAGGATTCACCTCCGTATGATGGTTCCAGCAGTCATTACATGGCCACTCCACTCATATGCAATTCTCATACTTAGTCATGTGACAATTCGCATTTCTTCCTACTGTTTTTCATTGAACGTAGAGTCAGGAAGAGCAGCTCGTCTGCACGTGAATAAGTGTTCAAATTATATGAAGATGCGGTCATCCAAACAGCTTGAGGGGGGGGGGGGGGGGGGGCAACCAGAATTCTTGCCCCAGATGCCAGAAAGCCTAGATACACCTCCGATCTAAGCTGTCAGTCCAAGCAGCTCTGAACTACTACTACCACCACTCTACTGATCATGAGTGCAGCCCCATGAAGTATCACAGAATACAATAAGGCAACCTTATGAATTACACAAAATATTCCAGGAGCACTCTGTATGTATAGCTATTGATTAATATCCACTTGTACCTTCTCCCAACAGGTGGACAACTGTCATTTATCCAAGCTGTAGACGCAGGTCTTGATCACATCATCCTCACTGGAGAAAAGTAAACCTTGTTTCCTAATCCAATCATGGAGGATTCATAGACGCAGTGTGCCACACAAGAAGCCCAGAAGTGTAAGGACTGTGCCAACAAAGGCACCTCTGTAAAGGTTTATGGGTATGCGTGTACCTGGCAGTGCGAGTCATGCGGGCATTACCAGCCCTGTATCACCACAATGGCCGATCACTGGACTCTGAGCCAATGCCGCTATGGTCAGCTCAATGATGGGCTGTGGTCAGGACGTCCCCGCTGCAACCCTGCAAACACTGGAAGCAGTGGAGGACCAAAAAAAAATAAATAAATAAATTTAAAAAATTTTTTAGAGAATGGTGATTGTACTAAAAAAAACAAAAACAAAAAAAAAAACCTATTCACAGAATACCCCATTAACATTGGTAAAAATGGAGGCGACAACAGTGACATACAATGTGTCTCATCCAAAGGGATGTGGTGTCCGATTACCTACACCCGAGTGAGACGGGTCCTTTAGTTTCAGTGTTTTCTAGGCGTCTTCCTGTAATATTCAGAGCTCCTCAGTGGATTCTGTACATTAATTTAAGAGATTAGTGTCCACTCATGCAGGAGAGGTTCTCCAGAATACGAGACACGACTTATACCTGTGGACAAAAGCTGAGAATCTCCATCCTGGACTCTTCTCTATTAATTCATAATTACCCACCAAAGCCTAAAAGATGGGTTGTGTAATATGGACGACAGCTATAAAAACGCACTGACGACGTTTTAGCTTTCTACTCTCTCTCCCTAAGATAATTTCATTGCAAATGAGCTGGAGAAGTCCCCGGTCTGCTTGGTCTCCAAAGACTTCAGCTGGAGCCCAAAGGTCCCACCAGATCAGGAGAACATAAAGCGCCACCCACCACATTACCTGACAGATCTTCTCCCATATTTCATCACAGCCGGCTTTTTCTTGAAAGCTTAGAGCCAAGTCATAATTTTCTGCTTCCGACCAAACTATCAACGTATCCTAGGCAAAGACAAGCAGGTGAATTAGCTACAACCTTAATATACAGACATTTCTACCTATAGTTGGACTAGCAGAAAAAAAATTATAAATAATAATGCTTCATTCAACAAAATCAGCCTTCAATTCTATAGAGTTAAAGGGGTTTTCCCACGAACAAAGTCAATTTTAAGTCAATAGATATTGGAACAAAAAAAAAACCACCAAAACAATTTGTGGGGGGGGCGGGGGGTTCGATGTTCCTGTGCTGAGATAAACTTATATATGTGTCCCTGCTGTATACTGTGTAATGGCTGTGTCTGACCGTACAGGGACATGGTCTGATCATACCCCATCTCCTGGGCCGGAGAGGAAGCAAAAGAGTACGCAAGACATTGCAGTATAGGATCACAGTTGATTCTTTCTGTGAGGTACAAGATGTTTAACAACAGGCTGGGAAATATTTTACATCACAGAAAGAATCAGCTGTGATCCCAAACCGTCCTGTCTGTATATTCTCTTTTGCTTCCTTCCTGGCCCAGGAGATGTGGTATGATCAGACCATGTCCCTTTATCGTCAGACACGACCATTACACAGTACATAGCTGGGACACATATATAAGAACCGTTTCATTTTAACATTTAGCTGTGGAACACCTTATTTCTCGAGTTTTTGCAGGGCAATACGAGACATGTGGGTGAACGTATTATCCAGCAAAAACAAGACGCCTTTGGAAAGTTTTTGATGAAATTCTAATGTTCAACTGACAGGGTTAACGTTTATTAATCACAATTACTACTAAAACTTAGCACGTGCACCTAACAAACTTAATACCCCTATCCATAGCAACAGGACTTGTTTTTTGCCTGCGAGAAATCATGAATATATGTACATTTTTATTATTCTGCTAGATAGCCTCGAATGTTAACTATATCCACCACCTCGTGGTAAGGTGTGCCCTGTAGTCCGAAAAACATAACTTTTTCATTCCTAAAAACTGAGGTTAAGGCTTTCCAGCAGACGCAGTGCTGCGGTCACCAGTACACACCTGCTGCTTCTGATACGCAGTATTCGGATTTATCTTGGACTCTAGAAGCAACGAACCTGAAAAAGGTAGAAACATCAAATATTAGAGCAGAAAACCGTCAGTCCACCATCTTCTCCACATTAAAACAGCACTCAGGACTTGGATTGGGGTTTTTTCTTTAAAGGTCTGTTCGGTGTGGCTCTCACGGGAGGCTCCCAGTGTAACAGCAGATAACTTTCCTATAAGGATTTGTTTGTTGTATATTATAGTGTTAGGAATTAAATGTAACTAAATTTCATTCTTCAACTAAAGAAAAAAAAAAAAAAACTGGTGCAAAAAAAAAAAAAAAAAAAAAAAAAAAAAAAAAGCACCTCAAAGATAAGCAGATATCTGTCCCTATCAGCTTACCAAAACTATAATAGGTAGGGTGGACAAGGGGGTGAGAGAAGGGCGAATAACAGCAGAGGCGAGTGGTGTAATTGCATCCTCACATTTTCTGCTATGATGCTTCTTACGGGCTTTACAGCCAGACTGTTACTAGGAGTGGTAACAGAAAATGACTAGTCAGCAGTGTGGACATGGACCGTCAGTGCTTAAGTTTCTTAAAATTCAGCCGGACATGATGACAGTTTATAAATATTGTTTCTACAAGACTCTTAAGGTCCAGTCACACTAAGCAACTTACCAGCGATCCCAACAACGATAGGGATCGCTGGTAAGTTGCTAGGAGGTTGCTGGTGAGATGTCACACTGCGACGCTCCAGCGATCCCACCAGCAACCTGACCTGGCAGGGATCGCTGGAGCGTCGCTACACAAGTTGCTGGTGAGCTCACCAGCAACAAGCCCCCAGCGCAGCGTGGAAGATGCTGCGCTTGGTAACTAAGGTAAATATCGGGTAACCAACCCGATATTTACCTTGGTTACCACCGCACGGAGCTACACGTGCAGAGAACAGGGAGCAGCGCACACTGAGCGCTGGCTCCCTGCTCTCCTAGTTACAGCACACATCGGGTTAATTAACCCGATGTGTGCTGCAGCTAAATGTGCAGAGCAGGGAGCAGCGCACAATGCTTAGCGCTGGCTCCTTGCTCTCCTAGTTACAGCACACATCGGGTTAATTAACCCGATGTGTGCTGCAGCTAAATGTGCACAGAGCAGGGAGCAGCGCACAATGCTTAGCGCTGGCTCCTTGCTCTCCTAGTTACAGCACACATCGGGTTAATTAACCCGATGTGTGCTGCAGCTAAATGTGCACAGAGCAGGGAGCAGCGCACAATGCTTAGCGCTGGCTCCTTGCTCTCCTAGTTACAGCACACATCGGGTTAATTAACCCGATGTGTGCTACAGCTAAATGTGCACAGAGCAGGGAGCAGCGCACAATGCTTAGCGCTGGCTCCTTGCTCTCCTAGTTACAGCACACATCGGGTTAATTAACCCGATGTGTGCTGCAGCTAAATGTGCACAGAGCAGGGAGCAGCGCACAATGCTTAGCGCTGGCTCCTTGCTCTCCTAGTTACAGCACACATCGGGTTAATTAACCCGATGTGTGCTGCAGCTAAATATGCACAGAGCAGGGAGCAGCGCACAATGCTTAGCGCTGGCTCCTTGCTCTCCTAGTTACAGCACACATCGAGTTAATTAACCCGATGTGTGCTGCAGCTAAATGTGCACAGAGCAGGGAGCAGCGCACAATGCTTAGCGCTGGCTCCTTGCTCTCCTAGTTACAGCACACATCGAGTTAATTAACCCGATGTGTGCTGCAGCTAAATGTGCACAGAGCAGGGAGCAGCGCACAATGCTTAGCGCTGGCTCCTTGCTCTCCTAGTTACAGCACACATCGGGTTAATTAACCCGATGTGTGCTGCAGCTAAATGTGCACAGAGCAGGGAGCAGCGCACAATGCTTAGCGCTGGCTCCTTGCTCTCCTAGTTACAGCACACATCGGGTTAATTAACCCGATGTGTGCTGCAGCTAAATATGCACAGAGCAGGGAGCAGCGCACAATGCTTAGCGCTGGCTCCTTGCTCTCCTAGTTACAGCACACATCGGATTAATTAACCCGATGTGTGCTGCAGCTACATCTGCACAGAGCAGGAGCCTGCACTGACAGTGAGAGCGGCGGAGGCTGGTATCAAAGGTAAATATCGGGTAACCAAGGACAGGGCTTCTTGGTTACCCGATGTTTACATTGGTTACCAGCCTCCGCAGAAGTCGGCTCCTGCTGCCTGCACATTTAGTTGTTGCTGTCTCGCTGTCACACACAGCGATCTGTGCTTCACAGCGGGACAGCAACAACTAAAAAATGGCCCAGGACATTCAGCAACAACCAACGACCTCACAGCAGGGGCCAGGTTGTTGCTGGATGTCACACACAGCAACATCGCTAGCAACGTCACAAAAGTTGTTCGTTAGCAGCGATGTTGCTAGCGATGTTGCTTAGTGTGACGGGGCCTTTAGGAGTCTAGTGTTAAAGTTCTTGTTGACTCATGTAATTGCCTTGGCCAGTGAAGGTCAGACACCTCCAGACCAATAAATTATGCGAACCTCCCATTGTATTACTATGTGTATTGCTAGATGCGATGTAACCTGGCTGTCTCTCACTCATCTCTGCCAGAGACCATTACTACTAGGGATATTTTGAATACGGCTTGAAATCTAGCCAATAAGAGCCCAGTCTTATCCACCAATCGTGAAGACCCCAATGGTCTGAATGGAGAGCTCAGGGGTATAAGGAGGACTGTCCATTGTCCGGGTAGACTCTTGCTACATGTTTCCAATCTAGGATCTGTGGAGATTGGCAAGCCATAACTGACCCAAGATTATAATACTACATGGATTTCAGCATCGAATGCAAGGATTTGGCTGGGATATCAGAGACTACCTATTGAAGGAATCCAGCTTGGGACGATCCAGTTACCTGACTACAGGCTTTGCGGTCCTCAGCCAGCTTTCTAAATCTGGAATTATTCCATTCTCAGTCGGTGCCCGCTGAAAGCTGGGTGCTGCTACCGGTAGTTTGGAGTAAGTAGCCCTGGAAGCTCTGAGGCACGGACATTCTAATCCCTGGTGAGCCAGCAGAAGGGTGAGGAACTGTTGCTGGTTACATTTTGTGTTTTTTGCTGGTTATGTGCCGTGAATTGTTTGGGGATCCAATAAAGTCTTAATAATGTGATTCCCTCATCCTGTGTTGTCCGAGTAGTGTTCTGCCCATGGTTAAGGAGGTCGGAAGGTCAGTTGGGATGAGCCCTGGTCCATGCTGTCTTTCTAAAAGGCAGCCGGGCCAGCGGACGAGAGCACCCACTGACCCCCCATGTCTCCACAAGTATATATTCCTTAAGAAACAGCAGCAGATTACTGGAGATGTTCCCCCGTTCCTAGCATGATAGATGGACACCACCCACGCACACTTATCAAAATTAAAAATTGCAACACCAAGAAGGAAAAGACGTGGCGTTATGGAAAGCTCTATGCAAATGATGGAAAAAAAACACAAACCCCACAAATAAAATGTAGTAGCAAGTATGAGCAACAAGTGCAGAAATCCCCACACTTCCAGAGCTTAAGGCCTAGTCACACACGACTTACCAGCGATCCCGAAAATGATGCGACCTGATAGGGATCGCAGGTAAGTCGCAGGTGAGATGTCACACAGTCAGATCTTACCAGCGATGCAGGAACAATACAGGTCGCAGTAGTGACCTGTATAACGATCTCAGCAGTCACTGTGACCCTGTCACACAGTGTCAAACACAGCGATGCGTCCTGCCCAGCAAGACATCGCCTTTGAAGAAAATGGCCTGGACCATTTGGTAACGACTAGAGATCTCACAGCAGGGGCCTGATCGCTGGTAGGGGGTCACACATAACGAGATCACTAACGAGATCGCTACTGCGTCACAGAAACCGTGACTCAGCGATCTCGCTAGCGATCTCGTTATATGTGACGGTACCTTTAGCTGCTATCTGGAGGTAGCTTGTCACACTGAAAGCACTTGGGAAAATCATCAAGATCCACTACTGGCAGCTCCATTTGTAGTTGCCGAGCAAGGAAGTCTTAGATGAGCTTAAAAAGGGAGAGAAGCCTGGAGATGCTGCAGGCCATGTTATGACCACAGAGTAGCACCAGCCACATACGGCCTGAAGTTGCCGTTGCTCCTAGGACAGTTGGAGAAATGGCCGCACCACTGGTTCCACAATTGAACCGAAGAAATGGATCACACATAAGCCTAAGGTGTCAAACAACGTCTATACAAATCATTAGAAGGCGTTTGCACAACATTGAGCTAGGAGTCAGACGTCAACTACTGGTCTTCTATTGACCTCTAACCATTGCTCTTAAAAGGCTACAATAGTGCAAAGCAAGATGGCAATGGAGGTCTAGCTGCTTCAGCAATGAGCCTTGCTTTTGTCTTGGACACTACGAAAACCAGAGAATGGTCTGGAAACCACATGGGCAACACAAAGAAAAGGTCTTTATGACGGCACGTGACAACTACTCCTGGGATGACAACGGTACGGGTATTCCTGAGATGGCATGAGCTACAGTTGTCAGACCCATCTAGTCTTCATTCCAGGTACACTAACAGCTCGGCGTTACATGGGTGTTGGAACCAGTATGTACTGCCATTTGTCCCAAGGCTACTCTGACTGGCTTATGAAGAACAGGCTTTTGCCTGGCCTCGATATTAAGTTTGGATCCCATTTTGAGACATCCTGAACTGTATTTAAGATACAGTTGTGAAGACTGGTAATACTTGCCGAGCAAGACGAGAGAGTGTTCACGGAACAATTTTTTATACAAAAGAGCCATTTATGTAATACACAAACTTCATAACTATGGAGCCAAACACCACAGATGCCAAAAAGATGATATATATGGATCTGAATAGAGACAATGCATACATTGTAAAATAGCCATGAAAATCTGTACTAGGAAGAGAGCCTGCTGCCTGGAAGAAGCCGTCAGCACTGGGTCCCACAACCCAGCAAACACTACAGTGGGAAGGCCTAGCAAACGTCATGCGCCTATGGAAGAAAGCTACGTCAAATGGTGGGAAAAACTGAAGGGGTTGCCTGGGATTTTGACATTCATGGCCTATCCTTAGGAGAGGTCACCAAGGTCTGATCGGTGGGGGTGTAATGTTTGGTACCCCCGATCAGCTGTGCCAGATTTAGGGCAGAATGGCTTACCGCGGTAGGATGTCTATTTCCTCTCCAAAAATGTGTGCAAATAATAAAAAATGTAGTAGTATTGTGATAACCTGAATTAAAGTTATGACAACTACCTGGAACCCATAAAACCACAAACCCAATAAACTAAAAGCAGGAACTGTGCTCTTTCCAGAAAAAAAAAAAAAAAAAAAAAAAAAAAAGGGAGGTTGACCCCGTCCTGGCAGGGCCAATTTTTGCTTTTGAACTTTAGTTTTTCCCTCTCCTTGTAACAAGAGCCCAAAACTATTTTTGGTAGATGTATTCGTAATAGAAGGGGTTTATTTTTGGCAAGATGAGTTGTTTTGAATGACGACCTTCATCTAGATGTCAATGTGCTGGAAAATGAGAAAATAAAAAGGGAGGTGAAATGTACGGGGGGAACCCCAAACCAAAACGTGTCGTTTTCTAAGACCCATAGCTCATTTGTCCATCACTGGAGCGGAGCTGTAGTTTTTGTTAGTACCTTTTTGTGCTATATGCGACGTTATAATCTATTGCAGTTTGTGTGGGATAGTGACGCCAGAGAGGTGACAGCTGGTTTATTACCAGATCTGAATGAGCGTCTGCAGTTCTCCTCCCGTCCTAGCAATCACCATTGCTGGATGTCAGCAGTTGTCTCCACAGTGCAGCCAGAGGGATGAATTTCCTTTATTTTACACATTAATAACCTTATGGGGGGTATATTACCCCCGTATACTGGGCAAATCAGATGTGTATAATCTATAACCTACTAAAAAGAACCAAAAGACAAAAACATGCCTATCCAAACCAGCTTCAGGCCCTATAAAGAGTCAAAATGCAAAAGGTGAACGCAAATTAATGTGATTTAGTAGAACTGTGCAAAAATACAAAAGAGAAAAAAAATAGATTTTTTATTTCTGTATAAATGGGCAAAACGGCCATGCTTTGAAAGGGGTTAACCAATTAACAATAGAGGACACAATTTCTTTCTCTGTGCTGAATAAGATACCATATTTTTTCGGATTATAAGATGCACCCCAAATTTAGAGATAAAAAAATGGGGTCCGTCTTACAGTGTTGTCTTACTAGAGGGGGAGCGGGGTCACAGGAGGTAGAGGCAGTGCTGTTGGGGTCTGTGCTGGCAGCGGTGGGTCTGTGCTGGCAGCGGAAGCTGTGGTGGCTGTGTGGGGCAGGACGATGCGGTGGATGTCCCAGACGCTCTGTTGGCGGTCCAGGCTTCAAAGAAATGGCACCCGGAGCGGTGCGTACGCAGATAGAGCTCTCAGCTGAGAGGTCTCTCTGTGCATGTGTTGACTCTGGGTGCCATCATTTAAAGCCAGAGCATCTGGAACACCCGCCGCACAGCCAGGCAGCTGGCGCCAATTCTCCACCTCCTGGTAAGCTATTCGGATTTTAAGTCGCACTCCCCTCTTTTTCCTCCCAAATTTTTGTATACTTTTATTTCAGGGGTTAAACAAAAAAAAAAAACAAAAAACAAAAAACACCAAAACACACTTCAGAACTCGGTCCCAAATAAGTGGCGCACCTTTTGCGCCATTTTCCACGACCTGTAGAGTTCTCATTTTTCGGGATATGGGGCTCCCTGACTGCTTATTTTTAAATGGTACCCTTTTTGAGCAGATGCTACGTTTTGAGCACCTGTTATTGCATTTTACGCTAAGTTTGTGACGACCAAAAAACAATTTTGGGGTTTGAAAATTTTTCGCCCGCTATGCCATTTACCGATCAGATTAATTGATTTTATATTTTCATAGATTGGGCATTTCTGAACGCAGCGATATCAAAAGAGGGAATAACCCTTTAAATTTCAATGGGGCTGATTTGAATTTAGGTTTTTCTAAAACTTTATTTTTTTTTTTTTACATTTTTTATTTAATTTATTTTACTAGACCCCTAGGGGTTATAAGGATCAGCAGTCTGATCGCTTGTTCATTTCTGTTAATCAGAGCTGCACAGCTCTGATCAGCAGAAATGCTTGTCTTCCGTTACAACCGCTGCTCTACCGGCTGTAACAGGAACTAAGTCATGAGAGCGACAGGAGTCATCATATGACCCGTCTCTACCATGGCAACCATCGGCTCCACGGGATCGAATTACGGGGCCTCAGATGGCGGCGGCGAAAGACACTTAAATCACGCCGTCACATTTTGACAGAGCGATCTAAGGGGTTAACAGGCATGGTGATAGCCACACATGTCTGCTGTTCAAATCAGCAGACATGTGCAGGGATCACCAACGGCTCACCATAGCAGACGACGGTGATTACCCTGACATAATTCAGGATGTATTGGTACGTTCTCAGTCGTGAAGGGGTTAATGTGATGTTGCGGCAACCAAAAATCTGCAATTTTATTTCTCGCTATGCCCTTTACCAATCAGACTAATTGATTTTATATTTTGATAGATTGGGCATTTCTAAACTCTGTGATACCAAATATGTGTGTCAGGTCACAACGATTACATCGATTCCAAACTTAAAAAATAAATAAATTTCTGTATTATCGCATACTTAGACCTGTAACTTATGTTTTCCGTTGAAGCAGATGGGTAAGGGCTTGGGCGTTTATTTTCTGCAGCTTTTATTAATTAAAAAAAAAACATTTGGGAGTGGAAGTGTTGTGAACCAAAAACAAATTGTGAATTTTTTTTCTTTACATTATATATTTTGAAATATTGCGCTTAAGGGACACAATTACGATAGATGCATATTTTTTTAAAATTTGTCTTTTGAATGGGAGAAAAAAGGGGTCAAATCTCACTTTTGCTTTTTTAGTCCCCTCAGGCGATTTCTGCTATAGCACCAGTGTACTTGTGTGTGCGCTCTATATACATACTACTCACAAAAAGTTAGGGATAATTGGCTTTTGAGTAAAATTTATGGAAAATGTAAAATGTTGACGCTACAGTGATAAAGCGTGCAATGGGGATTTCCTCATCTCAAACAATTTACTGAAACAAAAGCCAACAACAGGTGTGTATACCCCCAAGAAGAAGGGAATTTTGTTTACTTACCGTAAATTCCTTTTCTTCTAGCTCCAATTGGGAGACCCAGACAATTGGGTGTATAGCTACTGCCTCCGGAGGCCACACAAAGCACTACACTTAAAAGTGTAAAGCCCCTCCCCTTCTGCCTATACACCCCCCCGTGGGATCACGGGCTCCTCAGTTTTAGTGCAAGAGCAAGAAGGAGGAAAGCCAATAACTGGTTTAAAAAACAAATTCGATCCGACGAAACATCGGAGAACTGAAACCATTCAACATGAACAACATGTGTACCCGAAAAAACAAAAATCCCTAAGAAAACAGGGCGGGTGCTGGGTCTCCCAATTGGAGCTAGAAGAAAAGGAATTTACGGTAAGTAAACAAAATTCCCTTCTTTATCGCTCCTAATTGGGAGACCCAGACAATTGGGACGTCCAAAAGCAGTCCCTGGGTGGGTAAAATAACACCTCGTGATAGGGCCGTAAAAACAGCCCTTTCCTACAGGTGGGCAACCGCCGCCTGAAGGACTTGTCTACCTAGGCTGGCGTCCGCCGAAGCGTAGGTATGCACCTGATAATGCTTGGTAAAAGTGTGCAGACTCGACCAGGTAGCCGCCTGGCACACCTGCTGAGCCGTAGCCTGGTGCCGTAATGCCCAGGACGCACCCACGGCTCTGGTAGAATGAGCCTTCAGCCCTGAGGGAACCGGAATCCCAGCAGAACGGTAGGCTTCAAGAATTGGTTCCTTGATCCACCGAGCCAGGGTGGATTTGGAAGCTTGCGACCCTTTACGCTGACCAGCGACAAGGACAAAGAGTGCATCCGAGCGGCGCAGAGGCGCCGTGCGGGAAATGTAGATTCTGAGTGCTCTCACCAGATCCAACAAATGCAAATCCTTTTCACATTGATGAACTGGATGAGGACACAAAGAAGGTAAGACGATATCCTGATTGAGATGAAAGGGGGATACCACCTTAGGGAGAAACTCCGGAATCGGGCGCAGAACCACCTTGTCCTGGTGAAACACCAGGAAGGGAGATTTGCATGACAGCGCTGCTAGCTCGGACACTCTCCGAAGAGACGTGACCGCTACTAGAAAAAACACTTTCTGTGACAGGCGAGAAAGGGAAACATCCCTCATAGGCTCGAAAGGCGGCTTCTGGAGAGCAATTAGAACCCTGTTCAGATCCCAGGGCTCTAACGGCCGCTTGTAAGGAGGGACGATATGACAAACCCCTTGCAGGAACGTGCGTACCTGAGGAAGTCGTGCTAGGCGTTTCTGAAAAAATACAGACAGCGCTGAGACTTGTCCTTTAAGGGAGCCTAGCGACAAACCTTTTTCCAAACCGGATTGCAGGAAGGAAAGAAGAGGAGGCAATGCAAATGGCCAGGGAGAGACTCCCTGAGCAGAGCACCAAGATAAGAATATCTTCCACGTCCTGTGGTAGATCTTGGCGGAGGATGGTTTTCTAGCCTGTCTCATGGTGGCAATGACCTCTTGAGATAATCCTGAAGACGCTAGGATCCAGGACTCAATGGCCACACAGTCAGGATCAGGGCCGCAGAATTCCGATGGAAAAACGGCCCTTGGGACAACAAGTCTGGTCGGTCTGGAAGTGCACACGGTTGGCCTATCGTGAGGTGCCAGAGATGCGGGTACCACGACCTCCTCGGCCAGTCTGGAGCGACGAGGATGGCGCGGCGGCAGTCGGACCTGATCTTGCGCAGCACTCTGGGCAACAGTGCCAGAGGTGGGAACACATAAGGTAGCCGGAACTGCGACCAATCTTGAACTAAGGCGTCCGCCGCCAGAGCTCGGTGATCGTGAGACCGTGCCATGAAAGCCGGGACCTTGTTGTTGTGCCGGGACGCCATTAGGTCGACGTCCGGCATCCCCCAGCGGCGACAGATCTCCTGAAACACGTCCGGGTGAAGAGACCATTCCCCTGCGTCCATACCCTGGCGACTGAGGAAGTCTGCTTCCCAGTTTTCCACGCCTGGGATGTGAACTGCGGATATGGTGGATGCCATGTCTTCCACCCACGTCAGAATCCGCCGGACTTCCTGGAAGGCTTACCGACTGCGTGTTCCTCCTTGGTGGTTGATGTATGCCACCGCTGTGGAGTTGTCCGACTGAATTCGGATTTGCTTGCCTTCCAGCCACTGCTGGAAGGCTTGTAGGGCAAGATACACTGATCTGATTTCCAGAACATTGATCTGAAGGGTGGACTCTTGCTGAGTCCACGTACCTTGAGCCCTGTGGTGGAGAAAAACTGCTCCCCACTCTGAAAGACTCGCGTCTGTCGTAACCACCGCCCAGGATGGGGGTAGAAAGGACTTTCCTTTTGACAATGAGGTGGGAAGAAGCCACCACCGAAGAGATTCCTTGGCCGCCTGAGAAAGAGAGACGTTCCTGTCGAGGGACGTCGACTTCCCGTCCCATTGGCGGAGAATGTCCCATTGTAGTGGACGCAGATGAAACTGCGCGAAAGGGACTGCCTCCATTGTTGCTACCATCTTCCCTAGGAAGTGCATGAGGCGTCTCAAGGGGTGTGACTGGCCTTGAAGGAGAGATTGCACCCCTGTCTGTAGTGAACGCTGTTTGTCCAGCGGAAGCTTCACTATCGCTGAGAGAGTATGAAACTCCATGCCAAGATATGTTAGCGATTGGGTCGGGGTCAGATTTGACTTTGAAAAGTTGATGATCCACCCGAAACTCTGGAGAGTCTCCAGCGCAACGTTCAGGCTGTGTTGGCATGCCTCTTGAGAGGGTGCCTTGACCAGTAGATCGTCCAAATACGGGATCACAGAGTGACCTTGAGAGTGCAGGACTGCTACTACTGCTGCCATGACCTTGGTGAAGACCCGTGGGGCTGTCGCCAGCCCGAAAGGCAGAGCTACGAACTGAAGGTGTTCGTCTCCTATAACGAAGCGTAGAAAACGCTGATGCTCTGGAGCAATCGGCACGTGGAGATAAGCATCCTTGATGTCTATTGATGCTAGGAAATCTCCTTGAGACATTGAGGCGATGACGGAGCGGAGGGATTCCATCCGGAACCGCCTGGTTTTCACGTGCTTGTTGCGCAGTTTTAGATCCAGAACGGGACGGAAAGACCCGTCCTTTTTTGGCACCACAAACAAATTGGAGTAAAAACCGTGACCTTGCTCCTGAAGAGGAACAGGGGTCACCACTCCTTCCGCCTTTAGAGTGCACACCGCTTGCAGAAGAGCATCGGCTCGGTCGGGAGGTGGAGACGTTCTGAAGAATCGAGTTGGAGGACGAGAACTGAACTCTATCCTGTACCCGTGAGACAGAATGTCTCTCACCCAACGGTCTTTGACCTGTGGCAGCCAAATGTCGCCAAAGCGGGAGAGCCTGCCACCGACCGAGGATGCGGAGAGAGGAGGCCGGAAGTCATGAGGAAGCCGCCTTGGTAGCGGGTCTTCCGGCTGTCTTTTTTGGGCGTGACTGAGCCCGCCAAGAATCTGAGCTCCTCTGATCCTTTTGAGTCCTTTTGGACGAGGAGAATCGGGACCTGCCCGAGCCTCGAAAGGACCGAAACCCCGACTGTCCCCTCCTCTGTTGGGGTTTGTTTTGTCTGGGCTGAGGTAAGGATGAATCCTTACCCTTGGACTGTTTAATGATTTCATCCAAACGCTCACCCAACAGTCGGTCACCAGAAAATGGCAAACTGGTTAAGCACTTTTTGGAAGCAGAATCTGCCTTCCATTCCCTTAACCACAAGGCTCTGCGTAAAACCACGGAGTTGGCGGACGCCACTGCCGTACGGCTCGTAGAGTCCAGGACAGCATTAATCGCGTAAGACGCAAATGCAGACATTTGAGAGGTTAAGGATGCCACCTGCGGAACAGATGTACGTGTGACCGTGTCAATCTGTGTAAGACCAGCTGAAATAGCTTGGAGTGCCCATACGGCTGCGAATGCTAGAGCAAACGACGCGCCGATAGCTTCATAGATGGATTTCAACCAGAGCTCCATCTGTCTGTCAGTGGCATCTTTAAGTGCAGCCCCATCTTCCACTGCAACTATGGATCTAGCCGCAAGCCTGGAGATTGGAGGATCCACCTTGGGACACTGGGTCCAGCCCTTAACCACGTCAGGGGGAAAGGGATAACGTGTATCCTTAAGCCGTTTGGAGAAACGCTTATCTGGATAAGCGTGGTGTTTCTGGACTGACTCTCTAAAGTCAGAGTGGTCCAGAAAAGTACTTAATTTACGCTTGGGATACCTGAAATGGAATTTCTCCTGCTGTGAAGCTGACTCCTCCACTGGAGGAGCTGGGGGAGAAATATCCAACATTCTATTGATGGACGCTATAAGATCATTCACTATGGCGTCACCATCAGGAGTATCCAGATTGAGAGCGGTCTCAGGATCAGAATCCTGATCAGCTACCTCCGCCTCATCATACAGAGAGTCCTCCTGCTGGGATCCTGACCAGTGTGATGAAGTCGAGGGCCGCTCATAGCGAGCTCGCTTAGGCTGTCTGGGACTGTCGTCCGTGTCAGAGCCTTCACCCTGGGATGCATGGGACACCCCCGGAGCCCGGAGCTGTTCCAACTGAGGGGGACCAGGGAGCAATGATTCAACAGTGCCCATGGTCTGAGTTACTGGTCTAGACTGCAAAGTTTCTAGAATTTTAGTCATAGTCACAGACAATCTATCCGCAAAAACTGCAAACTCCGTCCCCGTCACCTGGACAGTATTCACAGGTGGTTCTCCCTGGGTCACCTCTAGCAGAGGCCCCGGCCGAGCAAGTGCCACAGGGGCCGAGCACTGCACACAATGGGGGTCAGTGGAACCTGCCGGTAGAGTAGCCTCACATGCGGTACAAGCAGCATAGAAAGGCTGTGCCTTGGCACCCTTGCTTTTTGCGGATGACATGCTGTTGTCTCCTCTGAGTAATCTAGGAGGGTATATAGCCAAGAATCACCAGCGACCGTACAGTGCAATGTATAGCATGCAAGCATAAAAATACAAATGTACACTTCGGCACTAGTGGGGTCAGCACCAGAGGTGCCGCTTACCGCCCGCGCAAACGCGGGTGTGTGGTCGCCAGAATCCAGTGTCTGGGTCTCCCAGAACTTGTCTCCCCTCTCCAGCTCAGACTGCACACAGGAATGGCTGCCGGCGTTCTGTGAAGAGGGGCGGACCGTGGGCGTGCCTCAGACAAAGTGCGGGAAACTGGCGTCCCACTGTGTCCAGTGTGAGGGCTGGAGTATGTAAAGTAGACTCCAGGCCTCTGCGCTGATGTTCTGTACAGCGTCCCGCCCTTCCCCTGACTGGCAGGCCTGGGGGCGGGAACGAAGCGAAACTAGGCCGCAAAAGCCGGGGACTCGAGTAATAAGCGCGGCCGTCATATATGCACGGCCAGCGCGGAAGTCCCCGGCGCACCACAAGTCCCAGCCGCGCCGCAGCGTAAACTGACAGCAGCGGCCGGCGCGGCAGTTCCCAATACATTAACTCACTCAGCAGAGCTGTAGTGAGTAGTGGCACAAGCGCGCAGCGCTGTTGTCCCCGGCGCACTAACACACCCAGCAATGCTGCAGTGTGTCTGCGCGCGGTCTGTACGGGGACACAGAGTACCTTAACGTAGCAGGGCCATGTCCCTGACGATACTCAGCTCCATATCCAGCAGATTCCCCAGCGGCTGTGGATGGAGCACGGTCTCAGTGCCTGGAGACCGGTAAAATCCCACTTCACCCAGAGCCCTAAGGGGGATGGGGAAGGAAGCAGCATGTGGGCTCCAGCCTCCGTACCCGCAATGGGTACCTCAACCTTAACAAACACCGCCGACAAAAGTGGGGTGAGAAGGGAGCATGCTGGGGGCCCTAGTATGGGCCCTCTTTTCTTCCATCCGACATAGTCAGCAGCTGCTGCTGACTAAACAGTGGAGCTATGCGTGGATGTCTGACCTCCTTCGCACAAAGCATGAAAACTGAGGAGCCCGTGATCCCACGGGGGGTGTATAGGCAGAAGGGGAGGGGCCTTATACTTTTAAGTGTAGTGCTTTGTGTGGCCTCCGGAGGCAGTAGCTATACACCCAATTGTCTGGGTCTCCCAATTAGGAGCGATAAAGAAATGTCAATGTCTCAATAACTTGTCATGTGGCATTGAGGATCAATTTCAGCCTGACGACGTCTCATGGTGTTCACAAGTGGAGTGATTGTCTGCGGAGGTATGGCATCCCACTCTTGAATGCAGGCCCTCAGGTCACAGGTTCTGGGGTACAGGAGTTACGAGGTTCTGCATTGCGACTCGGCTGATCCTATAGGTACCAGAGTCTCCAGCAGCCGTTCACTAATGATGCGACCTCGATGAGCTGGAGCATTGTCATCCATGAAGATGAAATTAGGCCTGTGCTGTTCATGGGGAGGCACCATGCCCGAATTAATGAGGTTATTCAAGTAGTAGGGGCTTGTCACTGTACCATTCACAAAGTGTAGAGTAGTTCTGTATTGACTAGACACCTGCCCACACTTACACCACCAAAGACTCGTCGGTTGACAGGCTGATGCATAGCACCCTCCTTGAAGTCTCCAACATCGTTGGCGACCATCATTTTTACCCAGCATGAATCGACTCATTAGTGAACAGCGCTGAGGCCCACTGGTCCCTCGTCCAGCGTAGATGATGCCTGTGAATGGTGGTGTGGTCATGTACCCTAGCATGTCATCTAGCACACAGACCACACTGATGTAAACTGCTTTGAATGGTCTGACGTGACACTTTGTGCCTTTCACCTCCCTTAAAATGTCAAATATGAAGAAAACTGAGGCACTCACCGGTCTGTAGACTTTTCAGAATGCTGTAATTTATTCAGGCATAGGGGGAGGGTGCAAGGATGTGGTGTACTCCACATGTGCAGAACATCCTTGCACCCTCCCCCTATGCCTGAATAAATTACAGCAGTCTGAAAAGTCTACAGACCGGGGAGTGCCTCAGTTTTCTTCATATTTGAAGTTGTACAGTTCTAGATCTTTTGATTGCACCCCGGATAGTAGATCCATACTGAAGACCACGCCAGTCACCTGAACAGGTGAAAATAAGCTGCAAGTTGGTCTCATGCTTGAATAAGCGGTTACTAGCCAGTGTTATATTACCATTCGGGAAAAAAATAGTGCCCAGTTTATTCCTTCTCATTTTTTCTGGCCTCCCTTAACCCTAGAACGCGCAACCATAGAAATCTACCATAGAAAACAAGTAACTTAGCATGCCTACGAGGCCCCAGGTACGCGTTCTAGGGTTAAAATGTGCCTGCAGTTGTGTGGCATTCATCATCCAAGGTATTGTTCACAATGAAGCAGTCTTCAGTGTGGGATCTGGGAGATGGATGTTCACTTCTCTGCCTTTCTATGACTTTTCAAGTCTCTCTGTATTTGTGTTGCAACCTGCTGATGACACTAAGCTTAGTGGCCACTTCCGTCTGAGAACATCCTGCTTGAAGCTTTGCAATGGCGCAGTACTGGTCATCAATTGTTAGAAATGGTCTTTGTCTCATGATGTTAAAATGTGAATGGTATGAAGAGGACTGTAAATCTCAATTCTAATGGAACCCCAAAATCATGAATCAAATACCTGTTATGAATTTTGCCATTAAAGGGAACCTGTCAGGTGTAATATGCACCAAGAGTCCCGAGCAGTTCTGGGTGTATATTGCTAATCCTGCCTAACTGTCCCTGTATACACTAGCATAGATATAGAGATCTTTAGAAAAAGTATTTGTAAAGATCTTTTACTGTTTGCTAATGAGCGAGGGCAATAGTCTCCTGGACGTTAGTTCGCCTGGTCAGTCGGCCCCATTAGCACGTTACTACGCCCCTGTGGGCATGCTAACAAGCTAATAAATGTGCAGTGTCACAGGATGATCATACCTCTCCGCCGCCATTGCGTCCGACGAGGGATTTTAGCTCAGTATATATGACCCCGGAGTTTGAGTCATGCGCACTATGAAGCCGGGTGTACGCGTCCTGGCTTCAAACTGAAGTAGTGCGCATGACCCAAACTGTGTATTCATTAGCATGTCCACAGGGGTGTACTAACATGCTAATGGAGCCGACTGGCAAGGGAACTAACGCCCAGGGTACTAGTCCCCTTGCTGATTAGCATACGGTAAAAGATCTTTACAAATACGTTATCTCTGCTAGTGCGTACAGGGACGGTTAGGCAGGGATTAACAATGTGCACTCAGAACTGCTCGCGGTTCTGGGTGCATATTGGACCTGAGAGGTTCCCTTTAAGCTCCTTGTTAGAAGTCAGCAAGTTGTGCAAAAAGTGCTGAAACATCGAACAGTTGGACATGTGCATTAAAAGGATTAGAGGTTACATTAATTCACCTGAAAAGGTTAGCCAGCATTGTAGGATCATCCCAAAATTTCACCAGAAAGCCAACTATCCCCAACTTGTTATGAGTAGCGTATATCCATCTATCTTATAACAATCTACACTGAACTAAAATATGCATTATTTTTTTTTGCTCTCATTTTTCACGAGCCAAGACTTTTTCTATGTGCACACAGGGCCTTTTTCTCGCAAATATTTTTTCACAAATTTGTCCAACTGTGTTAGTGAGTGCGTCTGCCAGATAATAAATCCACCTCACGGGTCAGACATATCAAGATGTTGATTAGACAGCATGATTATTACACAGGTGTGCCTTAGGCTGGCCACAATAAACATGGGGCCGTTCATTATCATGCTGGAACATGAGGGGATGGTCCTGATGAATGGCACAACAGTGGGCCCCAGGATCAGGTCACAGTATGCTTGAATAGGACGACGAGCAGCAGGTAAACTTGCCTTGGTTTATGACAGTTTGTGAGGAAATTCTTTGGTTATGAAACAGATTGTTGCAGCAGCTGTCCGGGTGGCCGGTCTCAGACAATCTTGGAGGTTGAAGCTGGATGTGGTGGTCCCGGGATGGTGTGGTTGCACATGACCGGTTGGATGTACTGCCAAATTCTCTGAAACACCTTTCAATTCACGGGCCACAGCTCTGGTGGACATTCCTGCAGTCAGCATGCTCATTACACGCTCCCTCAAAACTTGCGACATCTGTGGCATTGTGCTGTGTGATAAAACTGCACATTTTAGGGCAGAGTTACACTGGCGTATGACTCGCACAAGTGCAATACGAAAAAAGCTTGCATTGCATTTGACCCCATTTGTGACAATACAGCAGCTCACATTTGCAAGTTTTTCCGCAGCCATAATCGCATGCTGTGATTGTCTGAGTCTCATCAGTCGCACCCATACAAGTCTATGGGTGCAAGTGAAACATCAGACTGCACTCTGATGACATCCCAATGCAATGCGATACATGCACAGGCTGACAATGGAGGAGATGGGGAGATTAATCTTTCTTCGCAGCTGTGATCCGATCGCAAGATCGGATGATAGCTGTATGACACTTGGCTCACGCTCGCAGCAGAGTGGGAGCCGAGGGTCATTAGCATATTGCATCGAATGCCATATGTTAGTGTGACTGTCCTTAGAGTGGCCTTTTATTGTGGCCAGTCTAAGGCGCACCTGTGCAATATTCATGCTGTCTAAAGAGCATCTTGATATGTCACTCCCCTGAGGTGGTTGGATTATCTCGGCAAAGGAGCAATGCTCAAAGATTTTTGTTAACATTTGAGAGAAAAAGGCCTTTTGTGCACATAGAAAAAAGTCTTAGATCTTTGAGTTCAGCCCATGAAAAATGGGAGAAAACCAAACGTTATGTTTATATTTTAGTGTATCTTCTATCTATTCATCTATATAGTGATTGTCTCTTCTGGATCTTGTCGCCCATAGACCCCACATGGGATCTGTGATAAAAAAAATTGTACATCAAACGTTAAAAAAAAAAAAAGTTAATAAGAACCTAACACTCACCTGTGGGGCGGTCGGGTCTTATGGCCATCTCTGATCTTGATCAGGCATCACCTGTCTTCTGAAGATCGCCGTCCTCTTTCCCCGCTTCATGTAGATGACGCGTCCTACATCATCCACACAAAGTCCGCCATTGCGGAGACAGGAGGCGCTGGACCTAGACCAGTGATGCCCATCAGACCTGACCCCCCGCAGGCAAGTATCTGACCAGGTCACTAACACTATACTACGTAGAGAAAAACGATATCTGAATTACAGTATTCGGCTCCTCCCTCCAAAGGCACAATAAGGAGTGACGGCTCATACGTACCCTGAATAGTATGGAGAAGCCTTCACACCGGCTCACCCGAAAAATGGTTAGGATTTTTTTTCACAGTTATTAATGTTATATTTTAAGGCCTTGGCCGTTTGGCGCCGGTGTACTCACAGACCTGGGGAATCGTGCCGTCAGGTCAGCTTTCCCACACACAGAACACAACTAAAAAAAATGGCGGGATTGAGGATTTTTAGTTTTTTTTTTACCTCACGAGGAATTGATTTTCTTGGTTTCCAGCAGACAATGGTAAAATAAAATGTGTCGCTACAGCCCGTCCTGCAAACACCAAGGGTAAAAACAAAACCGCACATGGCTTAGGCGAGGAAGGACGAAAACAAAATTGGGGGGGAGACCGAAGAAGTCGCCAGAAATGTGTGTAATATCTCCACCTTGATTTGGCGGCAGGAATACCACAGGTGAGTTTCCGCTATTATGATGGGGTAACCGCAGCGGCGCTCACATTCTGTAAGGCTGTGTTCACACTTGCGTTGTTTTGCATCAGTCACAATCAATTGTGTGACTGATGCAACGGATGCGTAGCAGATAGTGGCACAACTGATGTGACTGATGCTGCAAAAAAACGGATCCATTTTTTTTTTTGTTTAGGCTAGGTTCACATTTCTGTTAAAATTTATCAGTCACAATCTGCGGCTCTGGTAAACAACGGCATCCGTTTAGCGGATTCTGTTGTGTCCCATAGACTTGTATTAATGGCAGATTGCGACTGATTATCTTGCGTTGCATCCGCTGCGCCGCGGTCAGTCATTTTTGGACTGACCGCCGGGCGGGAGCAACGCAGAATGAAAAGTTTTTCTGGCCGTCAAAATTTACGCACCACGCAGGAATCCGTCGCCATCCGTCAAGCTGGTAATGAATGTCTATGGTGCTGAATTCCGTCGTAATCAGTCTTACAACGGAATCCAGCGCTGGATTCCGTCACGATCTACTGAGCATGCCCAGCATGTTTGGCACACCCACTGGGCTGTCCCAAACACAAACGCATCATGACTGATCTGTCAAAAAAACGGACGCACAGCAGATGCAATGGATGCATAGCGGATGTAACGGATTAGTTTTTTCACAGGATTCCTGTGAAAGGAATCCTGTGAAAAACACATCCGTTGCGTCAGTTGACATCTAAAAAACAACTGATCCGTTCCTGACGGATTTAAAACAACGGAAATGTGAACCTAGCCTTACGCTAGGTTCACATTTCCGTTGTTTTGCTTCAGTCACATGCGTTGCTTAACGCATGTGACTGATGCGTTGTACAACGGATGACAAAGAACAGAATTCATTGTCGGACTCCGTTGTGTGCGGGGGGCGGAGTTCGGGGGGGGTGGAGCCGAGCGGGGCCGTGGCGCTGAGGACGTCAGTGCCACGGGGACTGCAGGGCTGGGGACAGGTGAGTGCGTGCACGCGTGTACATGCCGAGTGTGGGAGGGGGCGGAGCAGAGCGGGAAAGTGTCGAGCTCCCTGCACACGTATCCAGGGTAAATATCGGGTAACTAAAAGCAAAGCACTTTTTGCTTGGTCACCCGATATTTTTCTTGGTTACCAGCGAACACCGCTTAGCGCTGACTCCTTGCACACGTAACCAGTGTAAATATCTGGTAACTAACCAAAGCGCATTTCTTGGTAACCCGATGTGTATCCTGGTTACGTGTGCAGGGAGCCAGAGAGCAACGAACTGCGCTGCTCAAAAACCGTTACAGGCTGCGTTCCTTCCGCCCCGCGATCAGTCGTTCCATGACTGATCAGTCGGGCGGAGGGTGCAACGCAGCATCATCAGTCACAATCCGCCGCTCATACAAGTCTATGGGAACAACGGAATCCGCTAAACGGATTCCGTTGTTTACCAGAGCAGCGGATTGTGAGTGATACAATTTAACGGAAATGTGAACCTAGCCTAACTGTTTAACAAGCTGCCGGCTTTTGTGAACGATCAGCTGATCGTTCCTGCCCAGGAACTGAATTTACAGTCCATCATGGTTTTTACTGCGCAAATGCTCACAGTAAAAAAACGATCCGCTGCACACACAAAACGTTACATTCAGCGTTGCTCCCGCCTGATGGTCAGTAAACGACTGATCCGTCACGCGGAGGATGCAACACCGGGCCATCAGTCACAATCCATCGTTAATAGAAGACTACGGGGAAAAAAAACCCCGGATTCCTGCAAAATATTTTGCAGGATACTGTAATTCCTCAAGGCGACGGATTGTGACTGATACAAAACAACGCAAGTGTGAACATAGCCTAATGGACCCCATTATAAGACCACTGAGCCCGTTGTGTTACGGGACACAAAAGGCGTAACGCCCCCCATAACACAGAATAGCGCAGTCCAGACTCAGCCTACCATGCACTCAATAATAGGGGTGTGTGGACCACTAGAAAGCAGAAGGGGCCACTACAGGTGTGTGGGGGTGTCACTGGTCAGCGCACCAGTCTCCCTCAGAGGCAGCACTGTACCGGAGGCCATGCTGGGGCTTGTGGTTCCCGTGCCCTATGCCCAGCTCTGGGGCCGCTCTCACCGTCAGCCTCGGCCCGCACCAGCAGAGACATCCCCTTCAGCCGGTCCACGTAGGTGGAGGACACATGGCCGGTGCCTCTGTCGTCCCACTGGCGCTCCTCGTTCAGGGTGTAGACCTTCACCCGCCGCCTGGTGTCAGACATGATGCCGCTCGTCGTCGTTCTTCACGAGCTGCCCCCGCCGTGGCTCATCCTTCGCCGCTCTCCTCGGGGCCTGCAGTCGCTCGCTCTCCGCGGGGTGAGACTTGGGCCGCGGCCTCCTCTCCTCCCTTCTCGATTCGTTGTTCCCGTGCTCCTCCCGCCAGCCGCGATCCCCCACCTCCGCCTCCTCCGGTTTTACTAGGAGATCACACAGCCGCCATCTTGTAACCCGATTCTCTCCTTTCTCTTCCTCCAACGATAAACGAAACAGGTTGCCCCGGAGTGTTCGGCAGGGGCTACGGTGCCTTTTCAGGGACAAGAAACCCTCTGAAGACTTCCGCGAAAAAGGGCTGGCCAGCAGAGGGCGCTGCTCACGGAGTGGCTACAGTGTCCTTCTCGGGACCAAAAGCTGTGCAAACACTTCCGCGAAATGCTGGAGAGCGGAATCATCGAGCAGGACGAGGAAGCCAATGGCGGCCATATTTGAAGTGGGCAAACCATCTGTGTACTATATCTCGAGCTAAATAAGACAGCAGCTCGTGAGATGTAGACAGGTTATAAGGCTGATAGCCACATAGTGATTACACGGCTACAGATAGACGGCGCCTCCGCTCTCAGAAGAGCAGCCTATGCTGCACCACACCAGGGAGAAAGATGGCGGCGGGCGCCTCTCAGTGTGCTCTCTATCGCCACCTACTGTTTCCTTCTCTCATGACTTTGGCTGTGAGTAAATAACTGGACAAGGTTTATCTTTATGACCCCAGGGAAACAGCAGAAAACAAACAGTTAGCAGCCAATCAGAGGCGCCCAGTGCCAGGCCCCGCCCACTGTCAGGACGCAGCTGACACAACACAGCGCGGATACGTGACAGACACAGACAGAGCGAGCGCGGCGCTCCGAGAGACGGCAGCGTGCTGTCCTCATACCGCGGAGATACCGGCAGGTCTGCACAGGGCCGCCTGCCCGGATTCTTACACATTGTCCACTGCAGCCACATAAGCAGAGGCTTCCAGCTTTCTGACATCAGTATTGCCCTGTCACTAACACCCGGGTGAGAATACTGGGGGTAATGAGGAGGGCGCAGGCCGCGCTTCACTAACAGTTTTTTCCCTCCCACACCTTTCTAATATTTTTTTATTCCAGTTTTTAGGTAGTGACGTGACCAATAATCCACCATTCTGCCCTAAGGCTACTTTCACACTATGTTTTTTTAACATGCGTCATGAACGTTTTTTTTAACGCAAAAACGGATCCAGTGCAAATGCGTTTAGGCTACTTTCACACATCCGGATTTTGCTCTGCGGCACAATACGGCGTTCTGCAGAAAAACCGCAACCGGCTTTTGTAACGCCGGTTGCGTTTTTTTTTTGCATAGACTTACATTAGTGCCGTATTGTGCCGCAGGGGCTTGCGTTCGGTCCGGTTTTTGCCGCATGCAGCAGATTTAGCCGATGCGGCGGCCGGATAGAACGTTCCCTGCAACGTTTTTTGCTCCGGCAAAAAAAAAACGCATCCGGCCGCTGCGGCGCATTTTCAATGCATGCCTATGGATGCCGGATGCGGCGCGATGCGGAAAAAAACGCATCCGGCCGCCGCATGCGTTTTTTTCCACTGCGCATGCGCAGTAGCGTGCCGCAACCGGAAAAAAACGGACCGACCGCATGTACAAACTTATGCAAAGGATGCGGTGTTTTCGCCGCATCCGTTGCATAGGTTTCACAGCCGGATTGAGCCGCACTGCTCAAACCGGATGTGTGAAAGTAGCCTTATTTCAATGAATTTGCAATGGACTCGCGTCAACATGCATTTGTGTGCGTTATAGTGAGGATCCAGCGACTTGCAGTTTTTTAGCGTTTTTGAGGCTGCTTTCACACTACGTCTTTTTAACATGCGTCCTGAACGTTTTTTTGCTGCAAAAGCGGATCCTGCTTTTACAGCAAAAAATGCATGCAAACTCATGTGTTACCTTGCAGGATCCTGTCACTGGATGTTTAGGGGCGGGCATTGGAGTCATGTGATCGGGAGTGATGGGAACTAAACGTGCCAGACTGGGAGCCGGCATCTGACAGCTGCGAGGCTCGTAACCAAGGTAAACATCGGGTATACTTGCTTGGATACCCGATATTTACTTTGGTTACAAGCGTCTGCAGCTGCTAGGAGCCGGGCTCCCTGCACACGTTACCAACGTAAACATCGGATAACTAAGATAAGTGGTTACCCGATATTTACCTTGGTTACGAGTGTCCGCAGCTCTCAGGTGGGAGAGAGAGACAGGAGAGGGAGAGGGAGAGACAGAGAGAGAGGGGGAGAGACAGAGAGAGAGAGGGGGAGAGACAGAGAGAGAGAGGGGGAGAGACAGAGAGAGAGAGGGGGAGAGACAGAGAGAGAGAGGGGGAGAGACAGAGAGAGAGAGGGGGAGAGACAGAGAGAGAGAGGGGGAGAGACAGAGAGAGAGAGGGGGAGAAACAGAGAGAGAGAGGGGGAGAGACAGAGAGAGAGAGGGGGAGAGACAGAGAGAGAGGGGGAGAGACAGAGAGAGAGGGGGAGAGACAGAGAGAGAGGGGGAGAGACAGAGAGAGAGGGGGAGAGACAGAGAGAGAGGGGGAGAGACAGAGAGAGAGGGGGAGAGACAGAGAGAGAGGGAGGAGAGAGAGGGGGAGGGGAGAGAGGGGGAGGAGAGAGAGGGAGGAGAGAGGGAGGAGAGAGAGGGAGGGGAGAGAGGGGGAGGAGAGAGAGGGAGGAGAGAGGGAGGAGAGAGAGGGAGGAGAGAGAGGGACTGATCACGGAGGCTGGCTTCTGTGCATGCTCAGTAGAGCAAGCAGGATCCTGCCTATCAGCATGCCAGCGTTCACATGCGCTTGCATGCTGTTTAGTCAGGATCCAGCAATTTGCAGAAGTTGGACGCAGCTCAAAAACGCTACAAGTAGCGTTTTTGAAAGATGTTAAAAAACTGCAAGTCGCTGGATCCTCACTATAACGCATGCAAACGCAGGTGAACGCATGTTAACGCGAGTCCATTGCAAATGCATTGAAATGAAAACGCATTTGCACTGGATCAGTTTCTGCGTTAAAAAAACGTTCAGGACGCATGTTAAAAAGACGTAGTGTGAAAGCAGCCTGAGCTGCGTTCAAATACTGCAAATTGCTGGATCCTGACTAAACAGCATGCAAACGCATGTGAACGCTGGCATGCTGATAGACAGGATCCTGCTTGCTCTACTGAGCATGCCCAGAAACAATTCTGGTGTGAAAAGTCCCTCTCTTCCCCTCCCTCTCCTCTCCCCGCCTGAGAGCGGCGGAAGCTCGTAACCTTGTTTACGTGATGTTTACCTTGGTTACGTGTGCAGGGAGCAGGCAGCCCGGCTCCTAGCAGCTGCGGACGCTCGTAACCAAGGTAAATATCGGGTATCCAAGCAAAGCACTTCGCTTAGTTACCCGAAGTTTACCTTGGTTACCAGTGTCCGCAGCTGTCAGATGCCGGCTCCCAGTCTATCATGTTCAGTTCCCCTCACTCCCGATCACATGACTCCACTGCCCGCCCATAAACGTCAAGTGACAGGATCCTGCAAAATAACACATGCGTTTTTCTTTGTAAAAACAGGATCCACTTTTACAGCAAAAAAAGTTCATGACGCATGTTAAAAAAACGTAGTGTGAAAGCAGCCTTAGGCTATATGCACACATTGCGTTTTTTCCTGCATTTTGGCTGCATTTAACTGCACTGTGTCAGTGTCAAAATGCATGTGTTGTGCTTCCCCCCGCAAAGTCTATGAGAAGTCAGAGAATTCCATGCACACGGTGCTTTTTTTGTTAGGCACACTTCCCTGACAAAGCGGCAGCAGCGGCGATACGCGTGGGGCCGGCCTGCACACCCATTCCCCCTCGTCTCTTGCCACTTTGTGTTGGATGCCTAGTTTTCCACAGGCCATTGTGGCAGGTTCCTGCACTTCCCGGAGTCCTTAGTTAACGCCAGTTCAGGCTGGGTTTGTATGCAGATTCTGATTGCTGTTCGGGCTGACCTGCTCACCCACCGCCTTATAGCTTCATTAGTCATGTTATGGTTTGGTGTTCAGCCTTGTATATGGTAGTATATCTCTATATATGCAAGCATTGTGCTATGATGGTATCAGCACTGTTTTCCTTGTGCAAGTCCTGCAGGGTTTAACTATTTTTTCCACGTGTGGGTCATCTATTCCACAATAAATTTCACAGATATTTTTCCTGTGGCAAGATATTGATGTACTATATTCCTTTTGATTTCTATGGAGACATAAGCACCTGGGGGTGTTGGGCTTCTGCAGTGTGTTTCATGTTTTCATTGATTTTAATGGATATGTGTAGTTTGAATAAAGGTTGTTATCTTTATCCAGGTTGTGCTGTCTTCTTGTGCAATGACTTTTTCTCTTTGTTCCACTTGTTGTTCATTGCATTAAAAAGCACCCTAAATCACGCACACATTTAATATATATGCTGTGTGGTGCACTCCTCTCCTTTCCCTTGGTTTTTTTAGGCAGCGTTTTGGTTGCCAAATATTTGACAAAATCGATGCACAAAAAAAAAGCAGCATGTCACTTCTTCAGTGCGTTTTGGTTGCATTTTCCACCTACTTTCTCTCGGTTGGTCGGTCTCTTTCACTCACCGATCACCGGCGCGGCATTGCACAGCTGTCACAAAGCTCAGGCGGCTTCTCTTCTGAAAATGCCGGCTGCTCATTAAGCCACCTTGTACTCACTGCCCAGCTGCTAAATTCCAACCTGCCCCTCCCCCCATGTTAGTCAGATATATAGGGCCTTGTAGTGTTCTAAATCCTTTAAAGACATGTGTTGCCCCCCCCCCCCCCCCACATTGTGCAATAATGTCCCCCCTCTTGGTTGGTTGGTTGGTGTGTGTGTGTGTGTGTGTGTGTGTGTGTGTATATTAAATGTTGAGGAGGGCTTTTCCATCAAATACTTAATTAACCTCTTGACATATGGGATTGTGGGAAGTGTGTCAATTTGCCTTACATAAGCCAGTCATCAGAGAACCCAAGATGGCGCCTGATGATGTCATAGACCCTCCCATCAGCATCACTGCAGATCCGCCCAGAGGACATCATAGACCCTCCCATCAGCATCATTGCAGATCTACCCAATGACGTCATAGACCCTCCCATCAGCATCACTGCAGATCTACCCAATGACGTCATAGACCCTCCCATCAGCATCATTGCAGATCTACCCAATGACATCATAGACCCTCCCATCAGCATCACTGCAGATCCGCCCAGATAACATCCTAGACTCGCCCATGAACATCACAGATCCACCCATTGATTAACCTATGGACTGTCCCACTGACCAATGGGCATTTCCGAACATGCCTACGCCCTTAGTCTATATAAGATGCCGCATGTCTAATAAAAGATCTCTTGGTGCCATTTTGATATGATTAAGAAGAGAGTTCACATCTGACCCTTTTGTCCGGTGTTAATTTCCCTTAGGGTACGCTCACACGAGCGTATAACTCGCATGAGTATCGGACCGCATCACTCGGTGCGGCCGCACACTCTCCGGACAGGAGCATGTCAGCCGCATAGAAATACATGCAGCTAAGCTGCTCCTGTCAGCAGAGAAGCTAGCCGCGCCGGGTGATGCGGTCCGATACTCATGCGAGTTATACGCTCGTGTGAGCGTACCCTTAAGCATGCACTTGATCCACACCAATTAGGTCAGGCAGTAGGCAACACGAGTGAACCCTGGTTAAGTGTTCACCTTAACATATATACAATTAGTAGATCGTTATAGACTTTAGACAGAGCAGTTTCTGTGGATTGTAAAAAGTGGAAACTGGATTGAAAAGGATCAAGAAGAAAGCTATATGAGAGATAGTGGATCAGCGTTCCAGGAGTTTAGAGATGAAGGGAAGAGAAGAGACAGGTCTGTAGTTAGCAGAGCAGTTCTGGTCAAGGAATGTATCTTTTTTTTTTTTTTTTTTTTTAAAAATCGGTTATGAGTGTGTGCTTGACAGGATGAAAAGATTCTGGACTAAAGAGAAAGGTTAAATATTTTAGATGGAATAGGGTCACTGGTAAAAATGAGCAAACCTGTTCAGTTTTCAAACTGAACAAATTTCTAAGTCAAGGTTCGGTTTTGAGGATCAGATGCTGTACGTGCGAACAAAACTCGTGCAAGCAATGCTGTGCTCAGCCCTGTGCGAGCCGCCTGCGGGGTTTGAACGGCGCACACTGGGGGTAACAACAGCATGATAACCTGTGGTGTGCGACAAAAAAAAAAAAAGTCTGCCTACCCTCCCCCGGAAATATCCTGCTTATAGCTGCCTGTATGTGGGCAGAGACTCAAATTGCCAATCAGTGACTGGATTCGGGTCAAACTCAAGCTTCTGGAGCTACGCTCGTTTGCAGTCTTCGAACCGAACCCCCAAAGGTTCGCTCATCTTCAGTCACTGGTGCGGGTAATAGGGTGAGAAGAAGCGAATAGCCTGGTAATGTCTTGTGTGACTAGTTCAAAGATGTCAAATTAAGGCTGCTTTCACACTACGTTTTTTTTGCCTCATAGGTTTTTTTGCTGCAAAATTTTATTTATTTTTATTTTACAGGATCCTGTCACACAAAGTTTATGGGCGGGCATTGGAGTCATATGATCGGGAGTGAGGGGAACTGAACGTGACAGACTGGAAATTCAGACGCAGCTGGATGAGAGAGAGGAGAGACAGGAGAAGAGGGGAGAAAGAGGAGAGCAGAGAGAAAAGAGGAGGGAGATAAGAGAGGAGAGAGAGAACAGAGGGGGGAGAGGGAGAAAGAGAGACTGTGATCATGCCAGGCTGGTTTCTGGCCAAACAGGATCCTGTCTATCAGCATGCCAGCGTTCACATGCGTTTGCATGCTGTTTAGTCAGGATCCAGCAATTTGCAGTATTTTGGACGCAGCTCAAAAACGCTACAAGTAGCATTTTTGAAAAATGTTAAACTGCAAGTCGCTGGATCCTCACTATAACGCACGCAAACACAGGTGAACGCATGTTGACGCGAGTCCATTGCAAATGCATTGAAATGAAAACGCATTTGTACTGGATACGTTTTTGCGTTAAAAAACGTTCAGGACGCATGTTAAAAATACGTAGTGTGAAAGCAGCCTAACTTTATTTAGTGTGACTATGTTTCTTCTTTGAAAAAATTTGCCAGATCATCATCGCAGAGCTTAGTGATGGGGGCCTACACTTTCGAATGGAGGAGGGAGTGAAAGTGTCAGTCATTTAGAATTGTTGGTTAGTAATGTGATGAGGGTGGTGATATAGACTTGTTTTCTGAGATAAAAGGCAGAATTTTCTGTTTTTACCATAAACTTAAATAGAATTTAATCTTCAGCCAAAAAGGATTTTCTTCACAGACGCTCGAGCACTGCTGGGAAAAAAAACGTGTTTGCAGTCTGTGCCGTAGTGTTCTGGGTGTAGGGGGCAGCCTCATCTAGAGCACTTTCCAGAGTCTTATTATAATGCATTAAAACAAAGTCAAGACACAAGAGGGAGGAAATTGGGGCCAGTGAAGACTGCAACTTATGAACAATTTACAGAGTATTAATGGCATGTAGATGATTTCTCTTTGTGTGGCAAGTAGGGATGACCTTAGTGGTGCAATTAATCTCGACAGAGAAGGAAAGAAGATTGTGTTCATAGAACAGAAGAGGGGAGTTAGTAAGATCATGTACTAAGCATAGACAAGAGAAGACAAGGTCTAGAGTATTCCCATCTTCATGTGTACGGGAGTTAGAACACTGTGAAAGGCCGAGAGAGGAGGATTGAGATACAATACGTGTGGCAGATGGGGACAACAATATCAATGTGGATGTTAATTGCTTTCTGAATAACAGTGATATGAACTTTTTTGCTTTTGCATTTATTTATTTTTTTTTTTAGTCTCCCTAGGGGACTTAACCTGCAATCACTTGAACGATATACTGTATTACTGTAGTAAGAAGAAGAAAAAAAAAAAAAAGGGTATTTCAGCTCACCCGTATATGTGCTCTCTCAGTTTCGGTGGGGTACGAGTAGTCCACCATTTGCATATCAGTTGCATTTTTTGCTACTATACCCTTCCCTTGTCTAGTGATTTGTATTGTTCTTGGTAAGCTTTATAAGCCTGGTTCCACACAGTTTTTATGCTTCTGATTAAGGACTCATATTTTACCATCCGAAACGGGTCAAGCCATGACGTTTTTTATGGAATCGTTGATATTTTGAACTTTTAAATACGATATGATAAAGTTTCTATTCTTTTTTATACATTTGAATTTTTTTTTTCCTTTGGCATTGGTGCTGAGTCCCTACCCCTCTCCTTCTCAACTGTATTACTGTGCAGGCCTGGTTTCATAGGTTTACACACATGGCTCATACAGGGCCCTTCGGTAGGACTTCCAACGATGCTAACGGCACAACATAATCATGACGCAGGGGCAGAAAAGGGCATCCTAGGGAATACCTACCCACCATTTCCAGCCCCTTAACAACTGCCGATACGCCTTTTAATAGTGGCCATTAAGGATACTGTGGTAGACTGTGTTCAAAACCCTAATATTTAGTTAATAGTGGGAGCACTTGGGTGTGCCGTTCTCCTCTCTCCATCGTACTTGTTATGTGAGAGACGAGTAATACACTAAAAGCTGTAAAAGAAGCGTAAAATCAATTTTCTATCTAGATTCAAATAAATCTCTCCCCAATATCCTAATCACCCCTTTCATCATCCCCCTAGTCAAATTATTTTTTTTTATTTTAATTTTTTTTTTAATTATGCCTAAGTTAGGGTTAAAATAAATATATATAACTCTAGCAAAATTTAAGAGACCACTGCACAGTTTTATAAAAAAAGTTCTCTACATGTCTGCCAGCCATTCCATTCAGTGTCAGTTGAATTCCAACCATAGTACACACTATTCTACTTAGGCTGCTTTCACACTACGTTTTTTTAACATCTGTCATGAACATTTTTTTAACGCAAAAACGGATCCAGTGCAAATGCATTTTCATTTCAATGCATTTGCAATGGACTCGCGTCAACATGCATTCATCTGCGTTTGTGTGCGTTATAGTAAGGATCCAGCAACTTGCAGTTTTGTTATCATTTTTCAAAAACGCTACTTGTAGCGTTTTTGAGCTGCGTCCAAATACTGCAAATTGCTGGATCCTGACTAAACAGCATGCAAGCGCATGTGAACGCTGGCATGCTGATAGACAGGATCCTGCTTGCTCTACTGAGCATGCCCAGAAACCAGCCTCGGGTGATCAGTCCCTCTCTCTCCCTCCCTCCCTCCCTCTCTCTCCACCTCACTCCCTCCCTCTCTCTCCCCTGCCTGAGAGCTGCAGAAACTCGTAACCAAGGTAAACATCGGGTAACCGCGGTCTTAGTTACCCGATGTTTACGTTGGTTACGTGTGCAGGCAGCCGGCTCCTAGCAGCTGCAGACGCTCGTAACCAATGTAAATATCGGGTATCCAAGCAAGTTACCCGATGTTTACCTTGGTTACGAGCCTCCACAGCTGTTAGATGTCGGCTCCCAGTCTTTCACGTTCAGTTCCCCTCACTCCCGATCACATGACTCCAATGCCCGCCCATAAACTTAAAGTGACAGGATCCTGCAAAATAACATGCGTTTTCATGTGTTTTTTTTGCTGTAAAAGCAGGATCCGCTTTTGCAGCAAAAAAACGTTCATGACGCATGTTAAAAAAACGTTATGTGAAAGCAGCCTTAATGTGCTTCTGGTTAGGTGATCACCTGTACCAAATCTTATTTAACAAGGGAAAGTATAAAAAAACACTGTTGTGGTCTTCATAATCCTCTTGCAACAGGACAAGCTGGATGGCAAAACAAGTACTAGGAATATCCCAAAAGTAATAGGAATGAAAAAATAACTTAACCATGCCAAAGGAGTTGAAAAGAAAAATCTTGAGTGAGGAAAAGGGCTCAATTCTGGCTTTCCTAGCAGAAGGATACAGTGAGTGTCATGTTGCCTCCATCATTAAAATTTTTAAGACGGCAGTCCATTACAACAAGGTCAAGCAGCAGACACCGGTGACAACAAAGCTACAGACCGGCAGAGGGCGAAAGCGACTCTCCACTGACCGGGATGACAGTCATCTTATTCGAATGTCACTCAGCAACCGCAGGATGACATTAAGTGACCTACAAAAGGAATGGCAAATGGCAGCTGGGGGGAAGTGCACAGCAAGAGGTTTGTAACAGGCTCCTAGAGGCAGGGCTCAAGTCATGTAAAGCTAGAAAAAAGCCTTTCATCAATGAGAAGCAAAGGAGAGCCAGGCTGAAGTTTGCCAAAGATCATAAGGATTGGACCCATAGAGGACTGGAGTAAGGTAATCTTCTCTGATGAGTCTAATTTTCAGCTTTGTCCAACACCTGGTCGTTTAATGGTTAGACAGAGTCCTGGAGAGGCGTACAAGCCACAGTGTCTTGCACCCACTGTGAAATTTGGTGGAGGATCGGCGATGATCTGGGGATGCTTCAGCAAGGCTGGAATTGGGCAGATAAAACTTTGCGAAGGATGTATGAATCAAGTCCAGATAATCACCGATCTTCCACCAAATTTCACAGTGGGTGCATGACACTGATTTGTACACCTCTCCAGGTCTCCGTCTAACCATTAGATGACCAGGTGTTGGGCAAAGCTGAAAATTAGGTAAGGAATATTCAACAACATTCATCTTTACAAAGGACGTATGAATCAAGACGCATACAAGGTTATCCTTGAAAAACAGTTGTTTCCTTCTGCTCAGGCAATGTTCCCCAACTCTGAGGACTGTTTTTTCCACTTTGCACTAATTCCTGCATGTACCCAAAGGGTTAATGAAGTTGGTGAATGTGATTTTGAGCACTTTGACAGGTGCAGTCTTAGGCCTGAAACACACATCCGTGAAACACGTGCGTATTTGGTCCGTTTCCGTGTATACTGGAGACACGGCCAAACGTGCACCAATGTTATTGTATGATAAAAGCTCCACGTGCGTTTTTGATGCATGTCCGTTTGTCCGTGTCCATGATCCGTACCTGTGTGCGTTTTGCACGGAAGCATGTCCGTTTTCTGCACGCAACACGCAGCACAGACCCAATGAAAGTCAATGGGTCTGTGCGCACGTCCGAGTGACACGGACGCATCTCTGTTTGCTCCCTGTACGTTTTGTGCTTTTTTCATGTGATGTCGGTCTTTTCTTTTTCTGTTTCGTTCTCTCCCTCAGTCAGTCGGTCGGTCTCTCTGTCTTATCTGTCCCTCTAGCTGTCTGTCGGTCAGTTTCCCCCCCCCTCTCTCATACTTACCGTTCCCGGATCTCTGGCGCGGCGCTGCACGGCTGTTATAAAAACTTCGGCGGCTTTTACTATTTTGAAAAAGCCGGCTGCTCATTAATCAATCTCGTATTCCCTGCTTTACCCGCCCACCGGCGCCTGTGATTGGTTGCAGTCAGACACGCCACCACGCTGAGTGACAGGTGTCACACTGCACCCAATCACAGCAGCCGGTGGGCGTGTCTATACTGTGCAGTGAAATAAATAAATAAATAATTAAAAAAAAAACGGCGTGCGGTCCCCCCCCATTTTAATATTAGCCAGATAAAGCCATACGGCTGAAGGCTGGTATTCTCAGGATGGGGAGCTCCACGTTATGGGGAGCCCCCCAGCCTAACAATATCAGTCAGCAGCCGCCCAGAATTGCCGCATACAATTTATGCGACAGTTCTGGGACTGTACCCGGCTCTTCCCGATTTGCCCTGGTGCGTTGGCAAATCGGGGTAATAAGGAGTTATTGGCAGCCCATAGCTGCCAATAAGTCCTAGATTAATCATGTCAGGCGTCTCCCCGAGATTCCTTCCATGATTAATCTGTAAGTGACAGTAAATAAACACACACACACCTGAAAAAAATCATTTATTAGCAATAAAAAACAAACAAATTCCCTCATTACCAATTTATTAACCCCGACAAAGCCCTCCATGTCCGGCGTAATCCACGGACCTCCAGCGTCGCATCCAGCTCTGCTGCATGCAGGTGACAAGAGCAGCAGAATACACCGCTGCTCCTGTCAGCTCCACGCAGCAAATGAGTTGAGTAGCGCAATCAGCTGCTGTCAGTCAGGTAACTCGCGGCCACCGCTGGATCCAGCGTTGGCTGCGGGTAACCTCAGTGACAGCAGCTGATCGCGCTACTCATCTCTTTAGCTGCGTGGAGGTGACAGGAGCGGCGGTGTATTCTGCTGCTCCTGTCACCTGCATGCAGCAGAGCTGGATGCGACGCTGGAGGTCCGTGGATTACGCCGGACATGGAGGGCTTTGTCGGGGTTAATAAATTGGTAATGAGGGAATTTGTTTGTGTTTTTTATTTCTAATAAATGATTTTTTCAGGTGTGTGTGTGTTTATTTACTGTAATTTACAGATTAATCATGGAAGGTATCTCGGGGAGACGCCTGACATGATTAATCTAGGACTTATTGGCAAGTATGGGCTGCCATTAACTCCTTATTACCCCGATTTGCCAACGCACCAGGGCAAATTGGGAAGAGCCGGGTACAGTCCCAGAACTGTCGCATATAATCTATGCGGCAATTCTGGGCGGCTGCTGACTGATATTGTTAGGGTGGGGGGCTCCCCATAACGTGGAGCTCCCCATCCTGAGAATACCAGCCTTCAGCCGTATGGCTTTATCTGGCTGGTATTAAAATGGGGGGGGACCGCACGCCGGTTTTTTAAATTATTTATTTTACTGCACAGTATAGACACGCCCACCGGCTGCTGTGATTGGCTGCTGTGATTGGGTGCAGTGATACAGCTGTCACTCAGCGTGGTGGGCGTGTCTCACTGCAACCAATCACAGGCGCCGGTGGGGGGAGAAAGCAGGGAATACGAGATTGTTTAATGAGCGGCCGGCTTTTTCAAATTAGAAAAAGCCGCCGGAGCAGTGTGAACGCCGTGCAGAGCTGGTGATCGGGGATCGGTGAGTATGAGAGCGGGGGGGACACTTCAGTCACTCGGGGGATTAGCGGTCACCGGTGAATCCTTCACAGGTGACCGCTAATCAGTACACGGCACAAAGACAGAGCCGCGGCATGACAATGAAGTCGGGTGAAGTTCACCCGAGTTCATTCTCATCCCGCTACTCTGTCTTCCGACATGTAGTAACGACATTTTGCATCACACACGTACATTTCACACGGACAACACACACGTCAGTTATTTCACTCACGCACACACGGACATTCCACACGCACATACGGCTAGGATACGGGATACACACGCAGGCCACACATACCATAAAAACGGACCTAAAAAACGGAAAACGGACCCGAAAAACGGCCCGTTTTACACGGACGTGGTTTTCACGGATGTGTGTTTCAGGCCTTAAGAAGTGTCACTTTTGGATATTTTCTGTCATGTAGGCCTCTAAAAGTCACTTCAAATGTGATGTCCCTAAAAAAATGGTTTTGTAAATTTCGTTGGAAAAATCAGAAATTGTTGACAAAGTTTTAACCCGTCTAACTTTCTAACAAAATTAAACAATGTTTCAAAAATAGTGCTGATATAAAGTAAAGTGTGACATAACTCTAGTTTAAGGGCATAAATATTCAAAGTTTGAAAGTTACGAAATAAATGTCAAATATATCATCCTAAATTTACCACTTACATGACATACAAAATGCCATGAAAAAAAAAAATCTCAGAATCACCAGTGTCCGTTGAAGTGTTCCGGAGTTATTACCTCAAAGTAACACTGGTCAGAATTCTAAAATTAAGGTCAAAATTGGCCCCATCACTAGGGGATTAAACTGATCTGTCAAGTTGAAGATGCTGCAATTTGGGCTAACTTCTGTTGGAACAGTTAGACTAGAGTACCAGCTGTGTACCACAGCTGGTGTCCACACCGGATCAAGTTCAGGTTCTGAAACCAATCCATACACACAGTTGACACATCTACCATACAATCAAAGTAGATGTCGAAAATTGAAAGCTGGGCAGAGTCGCCACCCTGGAGCTGCTGTGTATCCCAGGACTTGCCCTGAGTAGAATAGAACACAAATATCAAATTGATGGAGGTCAAACTGTTTGTTAAAACCTCTCTAACACCCTTCAGGATCACAACTAAGTGCAGGTAATTGCCTTTTCGCCAAAATTTATCTATATTATATTAGTAATATTATAATTACTCTCCTGGCATCTTAGCCTTTTTAGATTTTTCTACTTTTACTCTTTTTTTCCTACCTGCCTTTCAAGAGCCATTACTTTTTTTTTGGGTGGTGGCGGGGGGGTTGGGAGGTTGTATAGGACAATTAATTAACCCGGAGGTGAGTATCAATTTATTTTTTTTCCATCAATAGGGTGTTGTTGAGTAGAAGACAACTCTTGGGCTATGTGCGCACGCTGCGGATTTGCCGCGGAATTGCTGCAGAAAATGTGTCTAACATTGCTGCAGACATTCCCCAGCAAATCCTATGGGTTTGAAAAAATGCTGTGCACACACTGCGTTTTTTTCATACCCACAGATTTACCCGCGGATTTTCTGCTGTGGCATTAATGAGCATGTCACTTCTTTTCCACAGGTACCTGCGGTTTTTGACCTAGATAATGGTAAAAACCGCGGGGGCCAATTTGCGGTAATTCTGCGGCAAAAACGCGGGTGCGGGATTCTTTCAGAGGGTCCATTTTTTTTCTTAAGAAAATGGCACTATTCTCTAAGATGCATAACTTTTTTATTTTTCCATTCATTGAGCCGTGTGAGGGAGTCATGGCAGGGCTTCATTGCCACATGAGGATAGCAAATATGTTGGCTTTCAGCAGGGCTCCAGATGCCATGATAACAACCCATTGGCATCCTGTGGTTGTGTTGTGTTGTGTGTGTGTGTGTGTGTGTGTGTGGAGGGTCAGCGGGATGACAGAGGGGTCAGTCCTTTGGTGGGCAGTTCCATTGTGGCTTTTGACCACTGCATATTAAAAGTTTAACAACTGTAATGCGAACCTAGCCAATTGTAGAAGTTAGAGCAGGGGTCCCCAACTCGTCGCTTGCAAGCCACATGTGGCTCGCCGTCGGTCACTGGGAATGTACAGGGCGGCGGTTATTGGTAAGCAGAGTGAGCACGTGATCCAGGGCACCCAGCCTTTCAATCATAAACTTCAGCGATAGTACAAATTCTGTACCATCACTGAAGTTTTTGCAGTTGCAGAATGACCTTTGGTGACACAGTCATGTGACTCACCTAAGGTCCTAACGCTGCATGCACTGCAAGAGTCTAGGCCTGCACATATGTAGTGTCAAAAACCGGAGACCTTGTCTCTATTGAAATGTATGCACATCTTTCAGGCGCACATACATTTGAACAGTGCGGCGACATGACTGAGGCAAAGGAGCTCCTCAGCACTGCATCGACATGTTGTCATCATCAAGGCTAGGGGCTGCAGAGAAGAGGAGGATGCGTAGGCACAGGTAAGTGCTCCAGAGGAGCCGAGGAGGACATGTACAATAATTTTAGATGAGGAGGATGTGTTAGGGGAGGAGCGGTGTTACTTTACAAGGGACATTATGGGGCAGTGGGGGATATTATGGGTAAGTGGGGGACATTATGAAGCATATTGGGACATTATAGGACAGTGGGGGACATTATAGAGTAAATTGGGACATTGTGGGGCAATGAGGGACATTATAGAGTAAATTGGGACATTATGGAGCAAATTGGAAAATTTTGAGGAAATGGGGGGCATTAGGAAGCAAATTGGGACATTATAGGGCAGTGGGGACATAGCGTAAATTGGGACTTTGTGGGGGAATTAGAAGCATTATGGGGTAATGGGGACATTATGAGGCAAATTGGCACATTCTGGGGCAATGGTAACATGGAGCAATTTGATTGGGACATTATGGGGCAATGGAGGAAATTATGAAGCAAATTGGGACATTGTGGAGCAATGGGGGACCTTATGGGATGAGAGTCATTATGAGGCAATTAGGATTGTGAAAGGCGGCATAGTGTAATGAGGAGTGGGGGGGGGGATTTATGCAGAGATGTAGTATGGGGGAGATATAGAAAGGGTAAGTTTTGGGTGGACTTTATGGAAAGGGGCACTTTGTTGGGCTATTTTGGAGAAGAGCAGTGTGTGGGGGGGATATTTTGTGCAGGAAGGAATTAACAACCTCTTGATTCCACTTGTTTCCCCAGATCATTATTAAATAAAGGGGGCCAGGAAGGGGGACATTATTAAATAAAAGGGGCCAGAATGAGGGACAAAAATTATTGGTTTATGGTGGCAAGTGGGGCATAATTACCGTAGGGGCAATTTAGAGGACATTATTACTGATGAAATAAGTTAATTTTGAAGATACAGTCTTCCATGGGGAACAAAAGTCTGATGTAGTGTAGAAATTGGTGAAAGTGTGGAATGTCCTCTGGAAGTGATCAGTTATAGGTGACTGTTATATTCTGCAGAGTCGCGTCATGGTAGGAAGAGGTGATGGCAGTCAGAGCCAGATGAAGTGTAAAAACAAAGATGAATAACTTCAGCTAGAGACGTTACTGGTAAGACAGTGTATTAAATGTACACACACTACTATATACAGAGCCCCTGTGTATAATGTCACTGGTGATCACTGTATTACCTATATACAGAGCTCCTGTGTAAAATGGCACTGATAATAGGGTTATTAGTATTGTGGTTTTTATTCATGATCATTATTTTAGTATTATACGTCCCTGTGTGGTTGTAATAAGTGGTCTGGTCACGGTATGGTTGTATTTATTTCTTGTGTGTGGTGTTATTTGGTCATTATCTGGTCTAGTCATAGTGTTGCGGTATTACTCCCTTGTATGTAGTAATATTCGGTTATTACGTGGTCTAATTATGGTGTGGTGGTATTACTCTCTTGTATGTGGTTGCATTTGATCACTATGTAATGGTAATATGTTAGCTGATCATAGTATTTCCTCCCTTGTATATGCCTGTATTCAGTCATTATGTGGTGGTAATATGTTGTCTGGTCACGGTGTGGTGGTATAGTATAGTGGATTGTGTTGTGTATGGAGGTCACTTTTTCTGTCTAATATCAATATGGGGAAGATTCTTTATTTCCAATTGTTGTTTCCTATTTTCTACTGCTAAATTGCCTTTGACTAAAGGCTGCTTTACATGCAGCGACATCGCTAGCGATGTCGCTCGTGAAAGCATCCGCCCCGTCGTTTGTGCGTCACGGGCAAATCGCTGCCTGTGGTGCACAATATCGATTGGAAGCATCACACATACTTACCTTCCTAGCAACGTCGCTGTGGGCAGTGAACCACCTCTTTTTTAAGGGGGAGGTTCGTGCGCCATCACAGCGACGTCACACAGCAGCCAGCAGAAGCGGAGGGGCGGAGACTAGCCGCATTAACGACCCGCCCACCTCATTGCCGGAAGGACGCAGGTACGACATTGTTCATCGTTCCTGGGGTGTCACACGTAGCGATGTGTGCTGCCTCAGGAACGACGAACAACCTGCGTCCAGCGACAGCAACGATTTTTGGGAAATGAACAAAGTGTCAACGATCAACAATTAGGTGAGTATTTCTGATCGTTAACACTCGCTCATGGGTGTCACACGCAACGGCGTCACTAACGACGCCGGATGTGCGTCACGAATTCCGTGACCCTGACAACATATCGTTAGCGATATTGTTGCGTGTAAAGCCCCCTTAAGTCTTCATCTCTACAATGTGGCTCCCGACCAACTTTCAAAATCGAATGTGGCTCTCAAGGTAAAAAGGAAAAGGTTGGTGACCACTGAGGTAGAGGATCGTGATCGCTGTATAAAACATAACCAGCACCAGTCTCATAAGGTGTAGGCTCAGCTTCTGAGCCCGCTTTATATACTAAAACTTATTTCTCTGGATATAGCTGCTCAGGTGTGGTTTTTTTTTTTTTTTGGAACAAGTCAGGTTTTGAGTTCGGTTTAGCCTTCAGCTCGCTCAAGGACCAGGTCTTGGTCCTGTCACTTTTCTTTCAGAAGGACTTGGCTTTCAGACGAGAAGACTTTTTTTTATTTAGGGTGTGGCCTACTTTGTTCTCTTACTGGCGTCTTATGGATCCCTAGTACCTTAATCTGGTTGTTAGCGCTTTAAAGCAACTTAATTTTGAAACAATCCACAGCATTTCTGCACTCTGGCTCTACCAGACCTAGTCAGAACAGTACATAAATATCTGTATTCAGTGAAGACTTTCCCATGGAGATAGGAGATGGCAGTTGTTACTTATGAGATTCTATGATGGCAAGAGGCAGAGCTTCACCCCCTCCTCATCCTCTTCTATCTACATAGAACCTCACCAGTAACAGCTGCCATCTCCTATCTCAATAATGGGAAAATAATCACGGACTACAAATTTTATCTTCAAAGCTTGTCCCTTTTTAATCCAAACATAACGATGGTCATTATGGCCAAACAGTTCAATTTTAGTTTTGCCAGACCACAGAATGTTTCCAAAATTAAGGTCTTTGTTCCTGTGTGCATTAGCAAACATTAAAGAAGTTGTCTGACTACAAAATCCAATTTTTTGTTAAGCTAATCTATACTGTATTGTCATCTAAAACACTTTTTTTTTTGTTTCTAACTTTTGTTCCTCTTGAATTCACTTTTTCCCTGCAGCCATTTGCCTGCAGCTCAACCAAATATGACATCTTCATGTGCTTGTTTGCCAAACCTCACAGTCAGTGCTGCTGCCCAGCCTCAGTGTTCAGCCCCGCCCTCTGCACACTCATTGGCTGATCTGCACCAGCACCTTATAGAGCATATATAATATGTGTACCTTCCGTTTCATCGCCGGTCTCCTGGGTCCTGTAGTGCGCCGCTCCGCTCCGGGAGCCCACACCGGCAACCCAGCTGAGACATACCCTTGCGTTGCCGGGATCGTGCCGGGAGCCGGCGTACGCTGGTAACCATGGTACACATCGGGTAACTAAGCAAAGCGCTTTGCATAGTTATCCAATTGTGTACCATGGTTACCAGCGTAAATCAGCTCCGCCCTCCGCCTGTATACACTGAACACACACACACACACACGAATAGTCACCTGTCCCCAGCCATGCAGTCCCCGGCACTGAGGCACTGACGTCTTCAGCGCCATGGCCCCGCTCGGCTCCACCCCCCCCCGCACTCCGCATGTATACACTGAACACACACCCTGGCTCTACTGCACCCATCATCCCTGCACACACGCAGGCACTACCGCTCCCATCATCCCCGCACACACGCAGGCACTACCGCTCCCATCATCTTCGTCCCCGCACACACGCAGGCACTACCGCTCCCATCATCATGCCCGCACACACCCTGGCACTACTGCACCCATCATCCATGCACACACGCAGGCACAACTGCTCCCATCATCATGCCCGCACACACCCCAGCACTACCGCACCCATCATCATCCCCCCACACACCCCGGCACTACCGCACCCATCATCCCCGCACACACCCCGGCACTACCGCACCCATCATCATCCCCGCACACACCCCGGCACTACCGCCCTCGTCATTATCACCGAACACACAAGTACTACGGCACCCATCATCATCTCCGCACACACGCAGGCACTACCTGAGTGAAGTCTCCGGTGACAGCGCGGCTGAAACCGTGGTGTGGATTACGTGCGCAGTAGAACGTGACGGGATCAGTCAGCGCATTCCGCCGCTTAGTGCATTGCAACGGAATCCGTCCCCTTAGACAATCATTAGACACCTTGGCGGATTCTAACGGAATCTGTCAAGGTGCGATATTTTAACGACCCAAAAAACGCTACATGCAGCGTTCCCTCCGTTGTGTGAAATTAACGACGCAGCGTCGTCCAGCGGATGCAACGCAGACACTTGCGTTACAGTGCGTCGTCAATACAAGTCTATGAAGAATAGCGCAGTGCGTTAACGGACTGCGCTATTCTCCATAGCGGCGGATTGCGCTGAACGCAAGTGTGAAAGCTCCTGAACGAACATACACACACACACACACACACACGCACACACGCGCACCCCCCCCCCCTGGCTAGTTACCTGTCCCCAGCGTCATGGCCACGCTCGGCTCCACCCTCCCCGCGCCCCCCCCCCCCCACACACATTACCCCGCAGGATGGGGGCACATGTCAGGATGGTGGCTGCACCATGATGGGGGTACATACCATCATTGGGCCACTTCACAACATCAGCATATTTTTACTTAACTTTACACTGTTCATGGCCTTCTTTCATTACAAGCCATGGACATCATTAAACAGACTCATCTATTAAATCTGTTCCTTCTGTCATTTTAAAACCAATAAACAATAAGAATACAAAATTAAATCTAACCCATCCAGTCCATTCATTACCTTATTATTCAATCTGCTAACCTGCAAACACATTCTAGACTACCCGAGATGTTAGAATCGGGCCACCTTCTAGTATAAAATATATAATTGTACATATGCACACATACTTTTTTTGGGTCTCAGAAAAAGGCGACAAAAGCACAATTTTTTTTTTGCCATATTACTGAATTTTTTTTTCACACCATGTAAATAAAAACAACAAACTATACATGTTTGGAATCTTCAAATTTGTACTGACCTGGGGAATGATACCGGCAGATCAGTTTTACCCTATAGTGAACATGGTAAATAAAGAAAAATAAAAACTTTTATTTTGCAATTTCACTGCTCTATGAATTTTTTTTTCCCGTTTTCCAGTACAATATGCGGCAGCATGAATGGTGTAATTCAAAAGTACAACTCGTCCAGCAAAAAAACAAGCCCTCATATGGCTATAGTGAAGGAAAAAACATAAAAGTTATGGCTTTGGAAGTAAGGGTGGGAAAACTGCCAGGTGGTGAAGGGGTTAACATCTGCTTCATGGGGTTTTTGCCTTTTTCAGGATAATAAGATGACTATTGTTTTTTCTTTTCGATATCATCAACTAGGAATCCCTTTCATACAAAAGAGAACAATATCACTGCAAAGCAGGACTGGTGTAAGAAATGAATTACAGGCAATTTAATGAGATTGTATCAAATACATTTTTATCAGGTATTTAAAAAAATTATATACAGAATATACAGACAGGGAGAGCGAGTGGATATCCTCGGTACATCTATGGTGACGTTGTAGAGTTGTCTCCGCTCATTGTAATGCTGTTCTTGTCAGTCAGCGTTCTGGTCACTGTGCTAGCCGGGGCCTGCAGAACCTTTCTAGACAGCCGCATTCTGCCATCCGTCGGATCACGGCCAAAGTATTTTACCTGCGAGTAAAAAAACAGTGTTGTAGATTTTCTGTGGCTGAACATTGTTTTTATGGTTATACATTCTAGGGAAGAAAATCCTAAAAGACCAATGATTTATATTTACTTCTTACCATTTAGCTTGATATAATAAATATCGGCACACAGCTTCATGGCTAAAACAAAGGATTATGCCCTGTTCACAGCTGGATATTATCGGACAGTGCTACAAGCACTTCCGCAATTTACTCTCCATTACAATTGCCAACTTTTTTTGTGATATTAACACTATTCTCACAGCTCATTACTAGTGATGAATGAGCACTACCATGCTCAGGTCTCGTAACCAGCAGCTGGAAGCACGGATGGGTGCAGCTTGAGTAAACAAGTATAATGGAAGTCAATGGGGAACTTGAGCATTTTTCCAGAAACATGCTTGAGTTCCCCAATGACTCGAGTCGCGCCCATCCGGGCATCCAACTACTCGTTACGAGTACCAAGCACGGTACCAAGTACCAAGCATTATTACTCTACTTGAGAATCCAACCAATACTGCTATCTAACTTGAAAGCATCATGCTAAAGATGGACGCTATTAGGAGATATTCGTATGCTCCAGTGTTTCTGCCCGTTTAAAAGCAGCGCTTTCAAGCTCAAAAGTAAAGAGCTTATAAGCGCTGTGCATGCTCTGCTGTCTCAGCGGTAGTTGGGTCTCCTATGCAACAAACTGTAAACAAAAGTGTTGATGTCTCAGGAATTGCTATAAACTTTAAGGAACAGTACATTGCTAAAATAACCATTTTTTATTAGTATTTATTTTCTTAGAATTTTTTTACCCAATATTAACCCAAATGGGAGTTTCGGGCAAAGTTCTAAAGAATTTGTTAGAGGAGTTTGTAAATACTGGTGGTGTGGAATGACACACGAGAATGTCTCCTTCGCTCACACAATATCACCTTGCTTCTCAGGTTTAAAAATCAAATTCATTTCTTATAGGTTTTCTTTGGGATTAGACAAAAAGAAAAAAAAAAGACCTAAAGGAAATGTCATAACTAACTTCCTAATGACCTCATGAAAACACAATTCTTTTGTCTAGGGAGCTCATTGCTATAGAATTAGAATAGCTGCCCTCTTGTTATATGGGGAAAAAACGCTTCTAGAAAGTCACTAGGACAAAGTGTTTGTGAGCGAGCATATGCAGTAGAGGATTAGCACCCCTGGTATCTAATACTGGAGGTGTCGAGGGTACGGAGGCTAAAAAAAACCCCCAAAACACTGATATGTTGTAAAATACTAACCTACTTAGATATAGTATTATTATAGGGAATCTTAAAAGCCTAAAAAAAGCTGTAGTAAAATACCTGGATCTCTTGACCAATTTCAAAACCCAATGCACTTGGATGTTGTATCTGAAAAACATTTCGAATAAACCTTTGTCATTAAACTGAATAAGACCGGATGCTTACACATATAACGAACCATAGTATCAGTATCCATTAAAGAGTTACGGTTTATTATTATTATTATTTATTTATTTTTTTTTTTTAAGTAATACACATGAAAATAACTTTATAATATATCTATCTTATTAGAGAAATCAGCTTCTCACTCCTCCTGAACTGATCATTCGTTCTCAATTCACATGTAAAATTTGTCATATACCCTATTGATTTGTAAAATGAAAATTAGAACAAAGGTTACCCTTTAACCCCTTCACCACAGTTTGTCTCTCTCTTTCTTCCAAGAGCCATGACTTTATCACACACACACACACACACACACACACACACACACACACACACAATATATTATACTTTGCAAAAAACAGACATGTGAATAGCCTCAGACTATACTAGGCATAATGCCATCTGTGAAAAACATATATAACACACATATGCAAAAAACCCAGACATCTGATGAGCCCTAAGGCTGAGATTCATATGAGAACTGAGATGACAGTGAGTCGCCCACCACGGTGCCGCAGTCTTCATCTTCGGGACACTGCGGGGACTTCTCATTAGGGATCCACCTCTGGCAACAGGTATGTGGGGTTAACTTTAATAGAAGTCGTGACGCCACTCTCAGTTTTGCGGTCAGGATGAAGGGCGACCGCCACTGCAGTTTAACGAGCGTCTGGGGCTGATTGTATCTGCAGTTTGGTGTTATGGCCTCCCGAGAGTGAGGCTGGCCCCAGGACTTGGGTGTAGGTGCGTAGCAGCACAGGTCGCAGAAGAACTCACACAGTCCAGAAATGTCTTTCAGGGTTTTTACTCACGTTCAGTTGGTTAGTTATGAGGCAACCCAGGCAATACGGAGATAGACTGCAGAGAGAACCAGGTATCCTTCAGGCTGATGTAGAGGTGACTGTAAGCTCGCCTTCCTAGCACTTCTTGTTTGGGATGACCCCTAACTTGAAGTATTGCGGGAATCATCCAGGGAAGTCGCATCTGCCTTTTCTCCCCTTTCTGGCCCGTTTGCTGTCAGCGTGGACCAAGTAAAGATGGCTTTTTGCCCTGTCTCACTTATGGGCCCCCTCATTGCTGCTGATGCTGAGGACTCTGTATTGGTTGGTGAGGCACATCCAGCACCCTCACCAGCAGGTTTAGCAGACCGATTAAGTGGATTTCTGCTCTAGGAACCCATTTCCCCTTGCGGGCCTGGTCTACCAGGAGTCCCCGTACTCAATCACCTCGCTCCTTCCTGAGGTGTCTTTCAGGCTGACTGTGTGGCAACCGAACTCCCCCGCCGACAGCCACTACACATGCAGGGTCTGACTAGTGACCCCGCGCACGTCCTCCTTCAGCGACTGCACACTCTGCTTCCTCACTTCAGACTGGCATGTCCTCCTCTTCCACTCTCCTCTGACTGACTCTTCCATTGCTCAACTCCTTCCAGCTTCTCCACCGCACCACTAGCTGAGATGTGGAGGCCACGCCCCCTCCTGAGTCTGCCCAGGGGCCCCTCTGATGTGTGAGACCTAGATAAAGTGTGCCTGTGTGTCCACACCCTATTAAGCCTTTGGGATTACCTGTTTGTACTCACCCAGCATGGGTGCAGTACTCAGTGGTGCCTGACCAGGTCAGGGGCGCCACAACAGCAGACTTGGTCTTCAGCAGACCTTCAGTTATAGTAACTCAAGGGTCCCTCTTGATAGTATCATTGGCCCTTCCTGAAGCAATCAGAGATTGACAGTGGCATTTGTTAACACCCACAGCTAGGATTCCACTCTAATCGAGTCTGGTAACGTCTCATGCCGGCTATATAATATAGCCGGTATCTGCTGCGTGTGGAGGGAGCTCAGGTTCTGAGCCCTCTCCACACATGCAGACCCCCTTGCAGGACATTATTTCACGTCCTAACTAGTTGAAATACTATGTCCCAAGAATGACAAAAGTATTTTAGGAGTGATACCTTTATAGGTCTGAAAGCTTGCTAATATAATTTTTCTGGTTAGCCTATAAAAGGTATCACTCCTAAAATACTTTTGTCATTCTTGGGACATAGTATTTAAGTGATTTTTCTGGCTAACACGGTACCACAATATTACCCTGTATTGCACATCCTAACTAGGGAAGGGAATAAGAAGATTTTGAGTACTTACCATAAAATCTCTTCTTGGAGCCTTCATTGGAGGACACAGGAGACCATGGTCAATTTCCCATTGTATTTCAGATACAGCTACTTTGGGTGACCGGGTGTAATTGTGAGCAAGCAGCAGAATACAGAGAAGCTGTAATAAGGAATTTACCAGCATGGGCAATCTGATCTGCAAGATCCGTCAGCCTTTGAGGTGGGGGCACCTAACAGGATTACCCTGGTAGAAGTAGCTTAGCCCAGGCAGAAACCATCCTAGAGACCCAAGTAGAAGCAAATGACAGGCAGAGTTGAGCCGGAGGCCTTGAAAGCAGACTTGGCTAGAGACTCCTTGTTTCTATCTGACAGATGCTTGAGTGAGGCTCCGTCCGGCAGAGCTGGGCCGGAAAAGACGAGTGGAGGTGCCAAAAAAAGGCAAGGGGAGTGCAGCGCCTTAGAGACCTGTGGGATTTGGTTTTTTTTTAGAGCCGCCCCCCACTATGGCTTGGGGCAGAGGAGGAACTGTGCGGATGCCATTAACACTCCTGATGAGTTGGGGGGAATAGGGTCCAGACAGACAGACAAGGGAGAGACCAGCTGTGACGCAACACCACACAGTGCTGCCTGTCTCTAGGTGGAAGAGCAGGATGAACAATTACACCCTGTCACCGAAAGTATTTGAACATTTGAAAAGGAAAATCATTAAACATCTCCTGTGCCTCCAATGAAGCAATAAAGAAAATCAGATTTCAGGGACTGCATTAACAAAACATCCAATACTTTGATAATTTTACCTTCTTGCAGTGTCTGTCCTATTAATCTAAAGGTATACTGTACAAGCTATTATGTAAAAGTAATATTTTTTTTTCTCATTTAAAAAATATTTACTTTTCGGTTATCAAGTTGTGAGTTATGAAGCAACACTGGAGTCATATTTGGGTACAGCTTGACCATCACACCAATATCCCTAAAAAGAAAAAAAAGAAGCAACATTAGGACATATGACTGCATGTAGAGAAAAATATTACTGCATATAGTGTAAAGAAGTGATAAAGAACAAAATGTATGCTTGTAACAGATTAGAAATCATATAGGTAATGCAGATATTATATAGTAATATTAAAGCACCCCTCCAGCAGGTTATTTTTTACCCAGCACTGGAGTGCTGATTTAAATTAAGTTCCCTGCTCCAGGTCTTATACCTGGCTTCTGGCGTGTTCATATTTTTTGGGTTCCGCTCCAATCCAAGGGCTCCATCTTGTGACCCCAACTTCTGACTGGCCAGAAGTTAAGTCAAAAGCTCTCAATACAAATCTATGAGAGCCAGAACAAGGCTCTCCTAGACTTGTAACCTCCCGTTCGCTCCATGAAATACTGGACCTGCCAGCAGGTTACAGGCTGCATAAGACCGACAGGAGAGATGCTGAAAACAGGTGAGGATGATGGAGGGTGAGTATAAGAAAGGTGGCAGTGGACTTAAATTTAAAGCACCACTCCAGCGCTGAAACAAAAATATTGGAATATTGGAGTGGTGCTTTGAACTTGGTGTGGAAAGGAGAGCAGTGCAGAAGACACTTCTTACTTAAGTTAACATCTTCCCATCATTGGATCTTATGATAGAATAACTTTCTGATCTGTAGGAATCTAAACTGTGGGATCCCAACTAATCCTGAGCATAGGGGAGAACGGCAGTGTTTTAGCACTATGGCCTCCTAAGCTTTTCTGTGGAAACACCTTCATTCATATTTTCAGTGAAAACAAGCCATCAATTGACAGTCTAGACTAGAGATGAGCGAATACATTCAAATGGATTTGTATTTACAAAATTAGCATTTGCCAAAAAGCATATTTTTCATTTGCTTCTGTACGGATTCCGCAAATTGGTGTCTTTGGTCGCCACTTTTTAAAACCATAGAACGCGATCAAAATGTTATATATATAAAAAAAAAAAAAATCTGTTACTCACCGCCGCCAGTCCAGACCATGTAAGAATGGCAGCGGCAGCGCTTACATCCCCAGACCCTTGATCACTAGGCCGAGGCATCTAAGATTGGTAGGCCAAGGAGGGTTCTGTGCATGCAACCATTAAGGATGCGGCCTATGATGTTATGGCACACTACTTTTGCGGGTGCATGCGCACAAAACTCCGGGCGTTGCAAACCTAGAAGTCTGAGCCTAGCAACCAAGGCCCCGGAAATTCTGCAATGCTGAAGCAGATACCAAGATGTGACGATGACTAGACGAGTGGCAATGAAGAGTTTGGGGGGGGGGGGGAGAAAGGGGGAGGGGGGTTGATCAGAGAGGCAAATATAAAGATTGTTAGAGATATATATATTTACTACACTCTGGAGTATCTCCAGAGCATAGTAAAGGATGCTAAATTAACAGAGTAACTTCTACGGGAATAGAATTTCTTAGGAAAGGCTGCGCCAACAGGAAAATTTGAATTTTACCTTATCTAGCTCATCGCTAGTCTAGGCAATTAATATATAATTCGTAGGTTGCTGTGGCCCCATTACTGCTGTACACAGGGGTGCAAAGTCCAGCTCTGCCTTGCACTGTAGTTTAGCCTATTCAAGTGAACACCCTCACGTTGCCGTTATGCTGCATATACAACCACAAGAGCTCTGCTCCACCTCACCTTATTTCTGTTATAGTGGCTGTATATATGGCACCAAATTCCAGATGAAAATCTTGCTGTAAAAAAACAGATAATTCCTTAGCAGAATGAAGGTATGAATTAGATCATGATCGCAGGTTACAGAACAGAAGGGAATGCTTACATCATCTTTGCAGATGTCAGTGATGAACTCCCTGGCCTCCTGCATGGCACTGGGAGTCGGCGCGAAAACAGAAAACATCTCTTCATCTAATTGACTGACTGTTACTCCTGCAGAACACAACAAAATATGCAGATAAATCCCAGACAAAATTGTATATTTCCACACTTCTCACCCAATCAATTATTTTTATATTCTGTTAACGCAGGACTACAGTCACACAGTAATATATTATTTCTCTTAGTTACTGCATAAAAATAGGTAATTTGTCAAATTAAGTAAATTTAGATGTGTTTCAAACTTTAACTAGCAATATACTTTAGTTATTAAAGCTGAGTGTTGGATTTCACGCCTGACCCCAGCTCCCTCTGCTTTGGACTCATAGATGGAGTGAGTCTCCTTCCGTCCCAGTTTGCAGAGTGGCTGGCTGCCTGCTCCAGCTTAACGGGCAATTCTCATTTCAGACATCTATGGCAAATCCTGTGGTTATTCCATGAATGCTTCAAGGGTGTGATGACCCTTTATCTTTAGGACAGAGCGCAAGGAATGGAGAGCTGGCTGTGCATGAGTGATTCTGTTTCATTCACTTCTATGGGAGTAAAATGTGGTGTAAATGCTGCCAGATACAACCTTTGTCATGGTTCACTGCCCACAAAGAGTGACTGACAGCTCTTCTTGCTTGCAGACTAATTCAAGAAACTCTGTCAATCATCTTTTCTCTATCACTTCACTGGGGAATCCAGGTAACCATGGATGAATGCTGCTGATGCTAGGACACTGACATTTTTTTTGCATAGCTCCCCCTCAGCAGGGTACACCCACCAATGCACCTTTTCCCTCCTATGGTAGTGCCCCTTGTTGGCTTCTTCAGCACAGGCTTTGAGCACGCCCTTCTTAACCCCAGCCCCTTCTCTCTCCAGCGCCATTTTATCAACCAATATCGCGGTCATAGCAGTTCCTTCTGTGGCTCCACAATGATCCACGGCTTGCCTGCACAAAATGTCTTCTTAGGACTGGGTAGCCTCTGTCCAGACATTTTTCTTCCTGTTGATCAGTCACAGCATTCCTCAGCAGCCATCCGGCCTCAAGCTATCGCTTTATGCATAACTTCATGGAGTCTTGCTCCCGCCCTATCACTATTCTTCACTACGTTTGCTCTTCCTGCAAGAAGACATTGCCCACAGATCAGGTTTTGCCATTCTACCCTCACTACTGAACCCCCTCAATGCAGTCATCACAGGATTTCCCCTGTGCCTGGGATGAGAGCGGACTTCCTCCCCCTGAGTGGGCCGCTGCTCTATCACAATCAGTAACGGACCTAACTAAGGTGTCCAGTCCTTAGTATATGTCCTGGAATACCTGCATATCCAGTGAGCCACCATCGGTGCGCTAAACGTTCTCCAGGACGAATTGCATGCACCTAAATTCTTGTCTCAGCATGGCAGCTCCTCCACGAGGTCCAAGAAGTGAGCACACTCCAGTTACTTGTCTACCATATCTTCCAAGTTGGCCTAGGTAGCTCATTCCTCTTCTGATACCCAGGTTACCCAAAGTTCAGAGTCAGACTCCGATCACACCTCCAAACTTCAGGACATGGTCGACAGCCTTATCTCTGCTGTTAATCACACTCTCAAGGTCAAGGAAGATGAGCCTCCACCTCCAGGGCGCTTTGTCTCCTTCAAAAAGGTCAAACGCCCTCCTCGAATGTTTTCCAATCACAAGGAGTTTGATAGAATACTCTCAAAGTCAGGGGTGGGCACTTAATTTTCCAGAGGGGCCACATGAGACAGTGACTGGTGTAGAGGGCCAAATCAATAGACTGAAATTAGTTCTATGAAATATTAATGTACACTAAAACAAATATCAATTGTATCACCTAATATTGAACATGAGCCAACACAGCACTCTAGAAGCCATATGAGCCCCAATATTATATATATACACACACACACACACACACACACACATACATACATACATACATAGTACAGACCAAATGTTTGGACACTCCTCAAAGAGTTTTCTTTATTTTCATGACTCTGAAAGTTGTAGATTCACATTGAAGGCATCAAAACTATGAATTACCACATGTGGAATACAAGTAAAATATATCTTTGTACCGTGTTAGCCAGTAGAGATAAAAAAATTTTGTTTAAAAGAACTGAAGTCCTCAGTGGTTGATACCTTTTAATGGCTAACTGAAAAGATGGTAATAATAGCAAGCTTTCCAGACTACTCAGGTCTCTTCATCAGGCATGGTATAACACAAAATCTGAAGAGTCACATATTTATACACAACAGGACATAGAATGGGGCAGTAAAGAAAAAACCAAAAAAAACCAACCAAGTTATATAAAACAGAACTAGCTCTATGGCAGGGGGGGGGGCAAACTGTTGTGGCCATAAATTTTGCTGCAGTTCAGTGTGAAAGTTTTATTGTCCTCTGATTGGGGTCTGGTCCAGGGCTGTGATGCCCCCGGATGGTCTGGGGAGCACATCTTTTAACTGATGTAAAAGGACATGAATCCATGAGACACATTCACTCCTTCTCTGAATGTGTCAAAGGTCACCATAAGTTTGTACTCCCATAGTCTCCTATCTCTCTGGGACTTGAAATTTCCTTTCAATACCAGCAATTTCATGTCCATGATGCTGTGGTCTGAGTTACAAAAATGTTTGGCCACAGGTAGATCCATCCTTTTTTCTCTAATTGTGTGGCGGTGAGAATTCATCCTTGTCCTGAGCTGTTGTCCTGTCTCCCCTACATACAGATCCCCAGTTGGACATTTGGTACATATAATTAAGACAGGACAACAGCAAAGCACCCCCACACCATCACACCTCCTCCATGCTTGACGGTGGGAACCAGGCATGTAGAGTCCATCCGTTCACCTTTTCTACAAAGACACGGTGGTTGGATCCAAAGATCTCAAATTTGGACTCATCAGACCAAAGCACAGATTTCCACTGGTCTAATGTCCATTCCTTGTGTTTTTCAGCCCAAACAAGTCTCTTCTGCTTGTTGCCTGTCCTCAGCAGTGGTTTCCTAGCACCTAGGTGTGTCCAAACGTTTGGTCTGTACTAATATATTATATATATATATATATATATATATATATATATATATATATATATTTTAGTATGAGCACCAACATAGCCCCCTATATACAATGTGAGCCCCCACATAGCTTTCTATATACAATGTAAGCCACCACACAACCGTTCTATGGTGTAAGCTCCCACACGGTCCCTCTATATACAGTGTGTGCCGACTACATATAGTTTTGAGCCCTAGTCTCTTAAATACAGTATGAGCCAGCGCAAATAAATATATCATGAGTGACGCGTAACCTCCTATATACATTGAGCTTCACATAGCTTCCTAAATACTGCATGAGCCCAAACATAGCCTCTTGTACACTTTGAGACCCCCCCAACATAGCCTCCTATATATTTTATGAGCCCCCCCACATAGCCTCCTATATACTTTATGAGCCCACCACACCACACACTCCCCTTGCTCCCATTCCCCTGCCGCTCTGCTCCTGCCTCTGGTGCACTGACACTCCGAACAGGACACATGATAAGATAAGGTGTATGCGAGTCTACTGTGCCTCACGCCGGTTGGTGGAAGACAAACCCAGCGGTCCCTCCTCTACCAAGGTGTTCGTCACTGCCTGCATTCCGTGGCTGTAGATAGCAGTAAATCGGGCGGACAGCAGCGGCGGAAAATGGCATGGTGCAGTCCACTATTTTCAGCTCTTCGGTTGTCTCGATCCGCGGACCAGACTGGATCAGCATGAGGGCTGGATGTCATTCACTGGCCACACTTTGCCCAGCTCTGCTCTAAGCAACCAGAAAAGTATTTCCTGAGTAGGAAGTGTCAAGATATTTTATATCCTTTCGGACCCGACCTACTCAACAAATGTATCTCCCCATTTCCTCTCCTGACTGTCTGCCAATACCATCTTCTCTCTGCTAGACAGGACCTCCCGCCCTGGGTCCTACCAATGGACACATGAAAGCCATTTCCAAGTCTGCTTTTGAGGATGCAGGTGCCTCCTTTTGCCCAGCATTCGCTTCCATGTAGGTAGCTAAGTCTTCACCTGCTGAAAGCTTCTTTGTCAAGATGTCCTATCCGGGGCCTTGTACAACAAGCTTGCCGATCTTGGGGACCAAATAGCCCACGCTGGGAAGTATTTACTTGAGGCCTTCTTAGAAGCCGCTGGTTGCTCTGATCTTGCCGCTAGCAACATTGTAACCATCTGCAGGAATCTCTAGCTTTAGGTTTTGGTACTTTCCGCTCAGACGCCACCGGAGGTAAGGCTAGTTTCACACTTGCGTTGAACGGCATCCGTTGCATTGTGTTGTGTGACGGATGCAAAGGATGCGTTGCATATAGTGGCACAACGGATGCAACGGATCGTACAAAACAATGGAAAGCTTTTTTTTAATTTATTTTTTTCTTCTTTACAGTTTTACCGGCAGCAGACTATTGTGAACGATCAGCTGATCGCTCTCAATAGCCGGCGGCCGGGCGCTCAGCTGAGCGCTCTCACATGCCGGCGGCCGGGCACTCAGCTGAGCGCTCTCACATGCCGGCGGCCGGGCACTCAGCTGAGCGCTCTCACATGCCGGCGGCCGGTCGATCAGCTGATCGTTCGGCCACCGAGATTGTGTGCAGGGGGCGGAGTGCGGAGTGGGTGGAGCAGAGCGGGCCATGACGCTGAGGACAGGTGTGTGTGTGTGTGTGTGTGTACATACATGCGGAGTGGAGTGCGGGAGGGGGCGGAGCCAAGCGGGGAAGTGTCGGGCTCCCTGCACATGTAGCGAGGGTAAATATCGGCAAAGCACTTTGCTTTGTTACCCGATATTTACCTTTGTTACGGGTGCAAGGAGCCAGAGAGAGCATGCGCAGTGAAATCCTATGGATTGCGCTGCTCAAAAAAACGTTACATGCTGCGTTCCTCCCGCCCGGCGTAGCGTCAAAATAACGACACTGCGTTGTCCAGCGGATGCAACGCTGACACTTGCGTTACAGTGCGTCGTCCATACAAGTCTATGGAGAATAGCGCAGTGCGTTACCGGACTGCGTTATTCTCCATAGTGACGGACTGCGCTGAATGGAGCGGCTGTGTCTTCTGCACCTCCGGTCACCTCCATGCAGCAGAGCTGGAAGCGACGCTGGACCATCCTGGATTACGCCGGACATGGAGGGCTTTTTCGGGCTTATTAAAGTGGTGAACGAGGGTACAGTTAGGTCCAGAAATATTTGGACAGTGACACAAGTTTTGTTATTTTAGCTGTTTACAAAAACATGTTCAGAAATACAATTATATATATAATATGGGCTGAAAGTGCACACTCCCAGCTGCAATATGAGAGTTTTCACATCCAAATCAGAGAAAGGGTTTAGGAATCATAGCTCTGTAATGCATAGCCTCCTCTTTTTCAAGGGACCAAAAGTAATTGGACAAGGGACTCTAAGGGCTGCAATTAACTCTGAAGGCGTCTCCCTCGTTAACCTGTAATCAATGAAGTAGTTAAAAGGTCTGGGGTTGATTACAGGTGTGTGGTTTTGCATTTGGAAGCTGTTGCTGTGACCAGACAACATGCGGTCTAAGGAACTCTCAATTGAGGTGAAGCAGAACATCCGGAGGCTGAAAAGAAGGGAATTTTGTTTACTTACCGTAAATTCCTTTTCTTCTAGCTCCAATTGGGAGACCCAGACAATTGGGGTGTATAGCTACTGCCTCCGGAGGCCACACAAAGCACCACACTTAAAAGTGTAAGGCCCCTCCCCTTCTGCCTATACACCCCCCGTGGGATCACGGGCTCCTCAGTTTTAGTGCAAAAGCAAGAAGGAGGAAAGCCAATAACTGGTTTAAAAACAAATTCAATCCGAAGGAACATCGGAGAACTGAAACCAATCAACATGAAAAACATGTGTACCCGAAAAAAACAAAAATCCCTAAGAAAACAGGGCGGGCGCTGGGTCTCCCAATTGGAGCTAGAAGAAAAGGAATTTACGGTAAGTAAACAAAATTCCCTTCTTCTTTGTCGCTCCATTGGGAGACCCAGACAATTGGGACGTCCAAAAGCAGTCCCTGGGTGGGTAAAATAACCCTCGTGACCGGACCGTAAAACAGCCCTTCCCTACAGGTGGGCAACCGCCGCCTGAAGGACTTGTCTACCTAGGCTGGCGTCCGCCGAAGCGTAGGTATGCACCTGATAATGCTTGGTAAAAGTGTGCAGACTCGACCAGGTAGCCGCCTGGCACACCTGCTGAGCCGTAGCCTGGTGCCGTAATGCCCAGGACGCACCCACGGCTCTGGTAGAATGGGCCTTCAGCCCTGAGTGAACCGGAAGCCCCGCGGAACGGTAGGCTTCAAAAATTGGTTCCTTGATCCACCGAGCCAAGGTGGATTTGGAAGCTTGCGACCCTTTACGCTGACCAGCGACAAGGACAAAGAGTGCATCCGATCGGCGCAGGGGCGCCGTGCGGGAAATGTAGATTCTGAGTGCTCTCACTAGATCCAACAAATGCAAATCCTTTTCACATTGATGAACTGGATGAGGACACAAAGAAGGTAAGGAGATATCCTGATTGAGATGAAAGGGGGATACCACCTTAGGGAGAAACTCCGGAATCGGGCGCAGGACCACCTTGTCCTGGTGAATCACCAGGAAGGGAGATTTGCATGACAGCGCTGCTAGCTCGGACACTCTCCGAAGAGAGGTGACCGCTACAAGAAAAGTCACTTTCTGTGAAAGGCGAGAAAGGGAAACATCCCTCATAGGCTCGAAAGGCGGCTTCTGGAGAGCAATTAGAACCCTGTTCAGATCCCAGGGCTCTAACGGCCGCTTGTAAGGAGGGACGATATGACAAACCCCTTGCAGGAACCTGCGTACCTGAGGAAGTCGTGCTAGGCGCTTCTGAAAAAATACAGATAGCGCTGAGACCTGTCCTTTAAGGGAGCCTAGCGACAAACCTTTTTCCAAACCGGATTGTAGGAAGGAAAGAAAAGTAGGCAATGCAAATGGCCAGGGAGGAAATCCCTGATCAGAGCACCAAGATAAGAATATCTTCCACGTCCTGTGGTAGATATTGGCGGAGGTTGGTTTTCTAGCCTGTCTCATGGTGGCAATAACCTCTTGAGATAACCCTGAATACGCTAGGATCCAGGACTCAATGGCCACACAGTCAGGTTCAGGGCCGCAGAATTCCGATGGAAAAACGGCCCTTGAGACAGCAAGTCTGGTTGGTCTGGTAGCGCCCACGGTTGGCCTACCGTGAGGTGCCACAGATCCGGGTACCACGACCTCCTCGGCCAGTCTGGAGCGACGAGGATGGCGCGGCGGCAGTCGGACCTGATCTTGCGCAGCACTCTGGGCAACAGTGCTAGAGGAGGGAACACATAAGGTAGCCGGAACTGCGACCAATCTTGAACTAAGGCGTCCGCCGCCAGAGCTCGGTGATCGTGAGACCGCGCCATGAAAGCTGGGACCTTGTTGTTGTGCCGGGACGCCATTAGGTCGACGTCCGGCATCCCCCAGCGGCGACAGATCTCCTGAAACACGTCCGGGTGAAGAGAACATTCCCCTGCGTCCATACCCTGGCGACTGAGAAAATCTGCTTCCCAGTTGTCCACGCCTGGGATGTGAACTGCGGATATGGTGGATGCCGTGTCTTCCACCCACGTCAGAATCCGCCGGACTTCCTGGAAGGCTTGCCGACTGCGTGTTCCTCCTTGGTGGTTGATGTATGCCACCGCTGTGGAGTTGTCCGACTGAATTCGGATCTGCTTGCCTTCCAGCCACTGCTGGAAGGCTTGTAGGGCAAGATACACTGCTCTGATTTCCAGAACATTGATCTGAAGGGTGGACTCTTGCTGAGTCCACGTACCCTGAGCCCTGTGGTGGAGAAAAACCGCTCCCCACCCTGACAGACTCGCGTCCGTCGTGACCACCGCCCAGGATGGGGGTAGGAAGGACTTTCCCTTTGACAAAGAGGTGGGAAGAAGCCACCACTGAAGAGATTCCTTGGCCGCCTGAGAAAGGGAGACGTTCCTGTCGAGGGACGTCGACTTCCCGTCCCATTGGCGGAGAATGTCCCATTGTAGTGGACGCAGATGAAACTGCGCGAAAGGGACTGCCTCCATTGCTGCTACCATCTTCCCTAGGAAGTGCATGAGGCGTCTCAAGGGGTGTAACTGGTCTTGAAGGAGAGATCGCACCCGTCTGTAGTGAACTCTGTTTGTCCAGTGGAAGCTTCACTATCGCTGAGAGAGTATGAAACTCCATGCCAAGATACGTTAGCGATTGGGTCGGGGTCAGATTTGACTTGGAAAAGTTGATGACCCACCCGAAACTCTGGAGAGTCTCCAGCGCAACGTTCAGGCTGTGTTGGCATGCCTCTTGAGAGGGAGCCTTGACAAGCAGATCGTCTAAGTAAGGGATCACAGAGTGTCCCTGAGAGTGCAGGACTGCTACTACTGCTGCCATGACCTTGGTGAAGGCCCGTGGGGCTGTCGCCAGACCGAAAGGCAGAGCTACGAACTGAAGGTGTTCGTCTCCTATCACGAAGCGTAGAAAACGCTGATGCTCTGGAGCAATCGGCACGTGGAGATAAGCATCCTTGATGTCTATTGATGCTAGGAAATCTCCTTGAGACATTGCGGCGATGACGGAGCGGAGGGATTCCATCCGGAATCGTCTGGTTTTCACGTACTTGTTGAGAAGTTTTAGGTCCAGAACGGGACGGAAAGATCCGTCCTTTTTTGGTACCACAAACAAATTGGAGTAAAAACCGTGACCTTGCTCCTGAAGAGGAACCGGGATCACCACTCCTTCTGCCTTTAGAGTGCACACCGCTTGCAGAAGAGCATCGGCTCGGTCGGGAGGCGGAGACGTTCTGAAGAATCGAGTTGGAGGACGAGAACTGAACTCTATCCTGTACCCGTGGGACAGAATGTCTCTCACCCAACGGTCTTGGACCTGTGGCAGCCAAACGTCGCCAAAGCGGGAGAGCCTGCCACCGACCGAGGATGCGGAGAGAGGAGGCCGAAAGTCATGAGGAAGCCGCCTTGGTAGCGGGTCTTCCGGCTGTCTTTTTTGGGCGTGACTGAGCCCGCCAAGAATCTGAGCTCCTCTGATCCTTTTGAGTCCTTTTGGACGAGGAGAATTGGGACCTGCCCGAGCCTCGAAAGGACCGAAACCCCGACTGTCCCCTCCTCTGTTGGGGTTTGGTTTGTCTGGGCTGAGGTAAGGATGAATCCTTACCCTTGGACTGCTTAATGATTTCATCCAAACGCTCACCAAACAGTCGATCACCAGAAAATGGCAGACTGGTTAAGCACTTCTTGGACGCAGAATCTGCCTTCCATTCCCTTAACCATAAGGCTCTGCGTAGAACCACGGAGTTGGCTGACGCCACTGCCGTACGGCTCGTAGAGTCCAGGACAGCATTAATCGCGTAAGACGCAAATGCAGACATTTGAGAGGTTAAGGATGCCACCTGCGGAACAGATGTACGTGTGACCGTGTCAATCTGTGTAAGACCAGCTGAAATAGCCTGGAGTGCCCATACGGCTGCGAATGCTGGAGCAAACGACGCGCCGATAGCTTCATAGATGGATTTCAACCAGAGCTCCATCTGTCTGTCAGTGGCATCTTTAAGTGCAGCCCCATCCTCCACTGCAACTATGGATCTAGCCGCAAGCCTGGAGATAGGGGGATCCACCTTGGGACACTGGGTCCAGCCTTTGACCACGTCAGGGGGAAAGGGATAACGTGTATCCTTAATCCGTTTGGAGAAACTCTTATCTGGGTAAGCGTGGTGTTTCTGGACTGCCTCTTTAAAGTCAGAATGGTCCAGAAAAGTACTTAATTTACGCTTGGGATACCTGAAATGGAATTTCTCCTGCTGTGAAGCTGACTCCTCCACCGGAGGAGCTGGGGGAGAAATATCCAACATTCTATTGATGGACGCTATAAGATCATTCACTATGGCGTCACCATCAGGCGTATCCAAATTGAGAGCGGTCTCAGGATCAGAATCCTGATCAGCTACCTCCGCCTCATCACACAGAGAGTCCTCCTGCTGGGACCCTGACCAGTGTGATGAAGTCGAGGGCCGCTCATAGCGAGCTCGCTTAGGCTGTCTGGGACTGTCGTCCGTGTCAGAGCCTTCACCCTGGGATGCATGGGACACCCCCGGAGCGCGGAGCTGTTCCAATTGAGGGGGACCAGGGAGCAATGAGTCAACAGTGCCCCTGGTCTGAGTTACTGGTCTAGACTGCAAAGTTTCTAGAATTTTAGTCATAGTCACAGACAATCTATCAGCAAAGACTGCAAACTCTGTCCCCGTCACCTGGACAGTATTCACAGGTGGTTCTCCCTGGGTCACCTCTAGCAGAGGCCCCGGCCGAGCAGTTGCCACAGGGGCCGAGCACTGCACACAGTGGGGGTCAGTGGAACCTGCAGGTAGAGTAGCCTCACATGCGGTGCAAGCAGCATAGAAAGCCTGTGCCTTGGCACCCTTGCTTTTTGCGGATGACATGCTGTTGTCTCCTCTGAGCAATATAGGAGGGTATATAGCCAAGAATCACTAGCGACCGTACAGTGCAACGTATAGCATGCAAGCATAAAAATACAAATGTACACTTCAGCACTAAGTGGGGACAGCACCAGAGGTGCCGCTTACCGCCCGCTCAAACGCGGGTGTGTGGTCGCCAGAATCCCGTGTCTGGGTCTCCCAGAACCTGTCTCCCCTCTCCAGCTCAGACTGCACACAGGAATGGCTGCCGGCGTTCTGTGAAGAGGGGCGGACCGTGGGCGTGCCGCAGACAAAGTGCGGGAAACTGGCGTCCCACTGTGCCCAGTGTGAGGGCTGGAGTATGTAAATAGACTCCAGCCCTCTGCGCTGACATTCTGTACAGCGTCCCGCCCTTCCCCTGACTGGCAGGCCTGGGGGCGGGAACGAAACGAAACTAGGCCGCAAAAGCCGGGGACTCTATTAATAAGCGCGGCCGTCATACATGCACGGCCAGCGCGGAAGTCCCCGGCGCACCACAAGTCCCAGCCGCGCCGCAGCATTTTTTAAACTAACAGCAGCGGCCGGCGCGGCAGTTCGCAATACATAGACTCACTCAGCAGAGCTGTAGTGAGTAGTGGCACCAGCGCGCGCGCTGTTGTCCCCGGCGCACTAACACACTCAGCAATGCTGCAGTGTGTCTGCGTCTGTATGGGGACACAGAGTACCTTGATGTAGCAGGGTCCTGTCCCTGACGATACTCAGCTCCATATCCAGCAGATTTTCCAGGGGCTGTGGATGGAGCACGGTCTCAGTGCCTGGAGACCGGTAAAATCCCACTTCACCCAGAGCCCTAAGGGGGATGGGGAAGGATGCAGCATGTGGGCTCCAGCCTCCGTACCCGCAATGGGTACCTCAACCTTAACAAACACCGCCGACAAAAGTGGGGTGAGAAGGGAGCATGCTGGGGGCCCTAGTATGGGCCCTCTTTTCTTCCATCCGACATAGTCAGCAGCTGCTGCTGACTAAACAGTGGAGCTATGCGTGGATGTCTGACCTCCTTCGCACAAAGCATGAAAACTGAGGAGCCCGTGATCCCACGGGGGGTGTATAGGCAGAAGGGGAGGGGCCTTACACTTTTAAGTGTAGTGCTTTGTGTGGCCTCCGGAGGCAGTAGCTATACACCCCAATTGTCTGGGTCTCCCAATGGAGCGACAAAGAAAAAAGAAAAAATCCATCAGAGAGATAGACATGCTTGGAGTAGCAAAATCAACAGTCGGGTACATTCTGAGAAAAAAGGAATTGACTGGTGAGCTTGGGAACTCAAAAAGGTCTGGGCGTCCACGGATGACAACAGTGGTGGATGATCGCCGCATACTTTCTTTGGTGAAGAAGAACCCGTTCACAACATCAACTGAAGTCCAGAACACTCTCAGTGAAGTAGGTGTATCTGTCTCTAAGTCAACAGTAAAGAGAAGACTCCATGAAAGTAAATACAAAGGGTTCACATCTAGATGCAAACCATTCATCAATTCCAAAAATAGACAGGCCAGAGTTAAATTTGCTGAAAAACACCTCATGAAGCCAGCTCAGTTCTGGAAAAGTATTCTATGGACAGATGAGACAAAGATCAACCTGTACCAGAATGATGGGAAGAAAAAAGTTCGGAGAAGAAAGGGAACGGCACATGATCCAAGGCACACCACATCCTCTGTAAAACATGGTGGAGGCAACGTGATGGCATGGGCATGCATGGCTTTCAATGGCACTGGGTCACTTGTGTTTATTGATGACATAACAGCAGACAAGAGTAGCCGGATGAATTCTGAAGTGTACAGGGATATACGTTCAGCCCAGATTCAGCCAAATGCCGCAAAGTTGATCGGACCGCGCTTCATAGTACAGATGGACAATGACCCCAAGCATACAGCCAAAGCTACCCAGGAGTTCATGAGTGCAAAAAAGTGGAACCTTCTGCAATGGCCAAGTCAATCACCAGATCTTAACCCAATTGAGCATGCATTTCACTTGCTCAAATCCAGACTTAAGACGGAAAGACCCACAAACAAGCAAGACCTGAAGGCTGCGGCTGTAAAGGCCTGGCAAAGCATTAAGAAGGAGGAAACCCAGCGTTTGGTGATGTCCATGGGTTCCAGACTTAAGGCAGTGATTGCCTCCAAAGGATTTGCAACAAAATATTGAAAATAAAAATATTTTGTTTGGGTTTGGTTTATTTGTCCAATTACTTTTGACCTCCTAAAATGTGGAGTATTTGTAAAGAAATGTGTACAATTCCTACAATTTCTATCAGATATTTTTGTTCAAACCTTCAAATTAAACGTTACAATCTGCACTTGAATTCTGTTGTAGAGGTTTCATTTCAAATCCAATGTGGTGGCATGCAGAGCCCAACTCGCGAAAATTGTGTCACTGTCCAAATATTTCTGGACCTAACTATATGTTTGTTTTTTATTTCTAATAAAGGATTTTTTCGGGTGTGTGTGTTTATTTACTGTCACTTACATATTAATCATGGAAGGTATCTCGGGGAGACGCCTGACATGGTTAATCTAGGAGTTATTGGCAGCTATGGGCTGCCAATAACTCCTTATTACCCCGATTGCCAACGCACCAGGGCAAATCGGGAAGAGACGGGTACAGTGCCAGAACTGTCGCATCTAATGTATGCGGCAATTCTGGGCGGCTGCTGGCTGATATTGTTAGGCTGGGGGGCTCCCCATAACGTGGAGCTCCCCATCCTGAGAATACCAGCCTTCACCCGTATGGCTTTATCTGGCTGGTTTTAAAATTGGGAGGGACCGCACGCCGTTTTTTTTTATTTATTTATTTCACTGCACAGTATAGACACACCCACCGGCTGCTGTGATTGGGTGCAGTGAGACACCTGTCACTCAGAGTGGGGGCGTGTCTCACTGCAACCAATCATAGGCGCTGGTGGGCGGGGAAAGCAGGGAATACGAGATTGTTTAATGAGCGGCCGGCTTTTTCAAAATAGTAAAAGCCGCCGGAGCAGTGTGAATGCCGTGCAGCGCCATGCCGGTGATCGGGGATCGGTGAGTATATGAGAGAGAGCTGCTCAATTCAGTCACTCAGGAGATTAGCGGTCACCGGTGAGTCCTTCACGGGTGACCGCTAATCAGGACGCCACACAGACAGAGCCGCAGCATGACAATGAAATCGGGTGAAGTTAACCAGAGTTCATTCTGATCGTGCGGCTCTGTCTGTGTCTGCTGTTATCTGCCATTCAGCTCTGCTACATGGCTGTCTGTGTCTGCTGTCAGCGGCCATGTAGCAGAGCTGAATGGCAGATGACATAGTAAAAACGCATCCCTACACATTACACACGCTTGGCAAGTAAATAAATAAATAAAAAAAAGGGTGCTCAATGCATACGTCACAGAACACATGATCTAAAGGATCGCACACAAAATTGATCAATTTAACAGACTACTAACGCTCGTGTGACAGCAAATGAACGACCTACGTGCGATCTCATTAGATCACATATGCGATCTGGGCGTGTCACATCGCAAACTTGATTGCACAACAAATTGCAACGTGTAAAGCTGGCTTTAGAGATAAGCGGTGGCCACAAACAGATGAGATAACAGCTGGCAATCGAACAATCGGTTTAACAATCGGTTAAATCATCATTCATCCAACAGCTAAGGTACACAAGGGCCTTAATTACATTATGGCCCTTAATGTTTAGCAATCATGTAGCTCATGATAGCTTGGGTCTGAAAAGGACTTGTATGAACATCTCCAAACAACAGCCTGTCTTCACATTTCTAGTCATAATTCCTATTGGAAAATCCACAAGTACAAAGGGCTGAAACTATGGCACTGACCTGTTTCAGCCTGAAGTTTCTTTAAGTTATAACCTCCAGGTCCAATAAATCTGGTTCTCTTGGATAGCGGTACCTGAACAGTTTCTGTGGAATGAAGCAGAAATGGGTAAAATGTGTAATGTGACATTCTAGTGAACCGCGAGGTAAAGTACAGTCTCCTCAACAACAAATTACAAAATTTCAAAATCTGTTTTCTTCAGTTCTGTTTACACAATAAAATGTACGTTTTTGTCACAGGGTCCAAAAAGCGTTGTCGGCAAAGTAAAAAATTCAGATTGGAAAAGAGCTTTCACTTGGGGAAGTGTTTAAAGAAATCCTGGGATGTGTAGGCAGCATGTTATAAAGCAGGGGGAGCGGAGTAGATTGAGGTGTAGTTTTGAGAAAAATATTCAATATAACCTGTTTTTTATCATTTATTCCTCTGCTCTATGACTCACTCGCAGTCCAGACGGCGGTCCTATCAGTGACTGTCTAATAGGACTACAAACTGGACTGAAAAGCCCAAAGAGCAGAGGATTAAATGATGAAAACACAGGTTATACTGAATCTTTTCTCGTAACACTATGTATCAATCTATTAGGCTCCCCTGATCTATAACATGAGGTCTGCAGATTGGACACCATTTTCATGGTGACCGGTTCATTTAAAGGGAAACATCCACCAGAATTTTGCAATATGAACTAAAGGCATTGCTATAATGGCACTAGGATGCTGAATCTAACCATACCTGTTGTAGAAAGATCGGATGCCTGGTTGCTGAAATATGTTTCATCAAAGTTGAAGAAATGCGCTACCCTTTGAATGACGTGTGCACTGGGGGCGGGCCTTTGTGGGTCAGGTCTTTGGTGTATATTCCTCCTCCTGCATTGCATGCCCCCTTTTCTTTATTTAAATATTGCTCCACGCTGCCATTGCTGCTGTTGGCGTGCAATAAAAGACGCAGGAGGAGGAATACACACTGAAGACCTAACCCACCATGGCCCTCCCCGATGCACACGTCAATCAAAGTGCAGTGCATTTCTGGAACTGTGAATCAAAATATTTCAGCAATCAAGCAACACATCTTTCAACAAAAGGTATTTTTCTATTCAGCAACCTAGTGCCAGTATAGCACTGCCGTTACTTCATATTGCAAAATCCTGGTGGTTGGTTCCCTTTAAATGTGCAATTTTGGTAGCAAAACAAAAAAAATACAAATTTACATTGGGCCCTATGTTTTTATTGTGTTCACTGTAACCTGCCATGATAACGTTATACCCTTGGGTAGTACATTTATGGTAAATTCAAACTCGTTTTGCTTGTTATACACGGCAAAAACACTTAAAAAATGTATTGTGCAGTTCAAGATCATCAAGATTTATACATGCAGTGTATAGTGGTGTGATGACATGCATGTATCTGTTTAAGCAACACACTGCCATCGACTTAGCAAATAAGTAGTCTGAGTTTCTGCTACTGTTCCAGAAGAGCTGCCAGTTTAAAGTATTTCACTTTACGATAATAAACACATTTATTACCAATTACTGGGCTGTTTTCCTTCCGTTCTCTTGGCTTACAGATCCTTTTATTCATGATCTGCAGGATTTCTTTTTTTGCAACTAGAAAAGAAAAAAATGATATAAAAGAAAGAAGGCTGTTTCAAGTGGTCCCCTGAGAACTTTTATTAAAATATACACATTTAAATATTTTCTTTAAAAATAAATTAAGCAAAAAGCTATGCTTCATCATTCAGGATTTTAAAGATCACAACTGCGATAAATCAGTGCGCACCCATCCTGAAATTCAGAGGACACGAAGTAAGACGGGCTGTGTGAAGAACATCTGCTCGAGACATACGTCGGGTCAGAGCAGCGTGAACTTTTCTTTCTCTGTTCAGTCACCCTGACAGGACGCTGGGTGGACTAAAGAAGATGACAGTTTTAGTGAAGTGCATGAAGTAGGTCTGTCTCGCTCTTCACATAGCCCGTCTTAGGACGGGTGCAAACTGCTAGATGGAAGTTGCCTTCTTTAAAATCTTGACCGAGTGCAGTACATAAAAAATACCTTTTTGCTAAATAATGATTGTTTAAAAAAAAAAAAAAAAAAAAATGCTTAAAATATTTAAAAGTATTTTGTTTTACTTCTTTTATCACATTTCCTGGAGAATCACTTGAAATAATCTTCATATATTAACACTTTTCTTCACAACTTGCTGCCTTGGAAACGAACCACCACTGCTAGACAGTAGAATGCATGAAATTGCAATTTTTTTGCCAAAAATCTCAAATTTTTATAAGTACAGTTTGGATTTTTTAGTGCTGAAGTGCACATTTAGTGCTGTTTTTTTTATTTTATTGAATTGGTCGGTGGCTGACCCCCATCTTGCTATGCACCCCAATTTGGGATGTATTCCACCTGTCTAGATTTTGGCGGTTGGTGGCTGTTCACATTCAGTCATCAGGCCCTGTCCAAAGGATATTTACTTCATGCAGCATTTGCTTGGACCTGTCCCGCCCACAGCCATGACTCAGTCATGGGTACGGGATTGAAAAAGACCAAGTGAGTGCTGCTAAGAGCAGTTCTACTATTTCATATGTGAGGCCGTATGGCACATTTTATAAAAATATTTTAGTGTAGGACTGCCCCAAAGAGATTTGCCGAGACGTGGCAGGGTGGCTCAAGAAATTGCAATTTTTTGCCAAAAATCTCAAATTTTTATAAGTACAGTTTGGAATTTTTAGTGCTGAAGTGCACATTTAGTGCTGGCTTTTTGTTTTTTCATCACAGTAGAATTTATTATTATTATTTTTTATTATTATAGCGCCATCAATTCCATGGCGCTTTATATGTGAAAGGGGTATACATAATAGGGACAAGTAGAATAATCATAAACAATACAAGGCACAGACTGGTACAGGAGGATAGAAGTCCCTGCCCGCAAGGGCTCACTGTCTACAAGAGATAGGTGAGGGTAGAGCGGATTGTGCGGCGCTGTATCAGACTGAGGGATGTATGTAATGTTTGCATCTTTTCTATTGTGCTTGTAAGTTATAGCTGTAAACTAAAGTGTTAAAGGCAACCTGTCACCATATTTGGCGACTAAAGGCCGCTTTACACGCTGCGACATCACTAAAGCGATGTCGTTGGGGTCACGTAATTCATGACGCACATCCGGCCGAGTTAGCGATGTCGCTGCGTGACACCTACGTGCGATTGAAAATCGCCGCAAACATGTGAAAAATCGCTAATCACTGACATGCTCCCCTATTCCCAATTATCGTTGCTGCTGCAGCTACGATGTTGTTTGTCATTCCTGCGGCAGCACACATCGCTATGTGCGACAACGCAGGAACGAGGAACCTCACCTTACCTGCGTCCCGCCGGCAATGAGGAAGAAAGAAGGTGGGTGGGATGTTCGTCCCGCTCATCTCCGCCCCTCCGCTTCGATTGGATGGTCGCTTAGTGACGTTGCTGTGATGCCGCACGAACCGCCCCCTTAGAAAGGAGGCGGTTCGCCGGTCACAGCGACGTCGCTAGGCAGGTAAGTAGTGTGATGGGTCCGTGCGATTTTGTGCACCACGGGCAGCGATTTGCCCGTGACGCACAAACGATGGGGGCAGGTACGCACACTAACGCGTGTAAAGCGGCCTTAAGTTGCGACCATTACCTCTGAGCTCCTGTTATATACAGCATTCCAGAGTGCTGTATATAAAAGCCCAGGCCGCTCTGTATAACGTAAAGAACACTTTTATAATACTCACCTGGGGGGGGGAGGCGGTACGGTCTGATGGGTGTCGCTGCTCTCCGGTCCGGCGCCTTCTCTCTGCTGCGATCTCCGTTCTCCTCCTATCCAAACCAGTGTGGATGACGCATCTACATTATCCACACAAGCAGACACTGCAGTCCTGCGCAGGCACACTTTGATTAGCTGTGCTGAGAGCAGATTAAAATACTGTAATGTGCAGGTGTGAGGAAAGGTTAAAGATCGCCTGCGCATGTGCACTACAATACTTTGATGCTTTTGACACGTCATGCACATGGGCTTCAGAAGAAGGAGGACTGTGATTGCCGCAGAGACTCCCTTTAGGTGAGGGTTATAAAAGTGTTTTTTATGTTCCACACAGCAGCCTAGGCACAGTATATAAGAGCTCGGTTGTGGTGGCCGCAACTTATAATCACCACATCAGGGGACAGGTTCCCTTTAATATCTCAAGAGCGGCTACAAATTTAATAAGCTGTATCATGTAAAAATGCTCATTTTTTTCAAGCACTCTGACAATATTCATCTATACAGATGAGATTAACCCTTTAAAAATAAATATATCAGACAAATATAAAGCTATATTATATATAAATATAATCACAAAATCACAAATACATTATATCAATATTTGGGGCCATGAGACATGATAGCAAAATGCATATTTGCACAGCATTCAGGAATCTCATACCGCTCGCCTGTTGGATAGCTTCCATCACAACTTTTAGAGGTAATCCCGGTATCTTGATGTCTGCCTATAGGAATAAAAGGAGGAACGTCCTCAGTAAACAGTTCAAAGTAAAAGTCAGTAATAAGAGAAATATTGAAGGGAAAAACTACATAAAAATGAAGAAAACTTACTTGCAGAGCAGTTATACCTTTGCTAGTGCCTGCCATCTTAAAATCCATGTCACCAAAGTAATCTTCAATCCCCTGAAAACATGCAAATACAAGGGTCTTTAAATCAAAGTCAGACAACTCACGAAAACAGCAAGGGTGGGTTTACAATGCTCTCAAGACACTACCTTCATAGTATAGTTAATGACAAGAAAAGTAGTAATAATAATCTTTATTTCTATAGCGCCAACATATTCCACAGCCGTTACAATTCAGGAGGATCATATACAAAGAAGTGACAGTTATAGAAAATACAATATTTAGAAGGAAAAAAAAGACAACCCTGCTCGTGAGAGCTTACAATCTACAATAAGTTGGTGTAACGACGCTGTGCTTGGTAGCCAGGGTACACATCGGGTAACTATGCAAAGCGCTTTACATAGTTACCCAATGTGTACCATGGTTACCATTTGCATAGTTACCCGATGTGTACCCTGGCTACGTGTGCAAGGAGCCAGCGTCTAGCAGCCTGCAACCGGCGTACGCTGGTAACCAAGGTACATATCGGGTAACTAAGCAAAGCGCTTAACATAGTTACCCAATGTGTACCATGGTTACCAGTGTACCGCCGCTTACAGGCTGCCAGTTCCCTGCACATTCAGATTGTTGGTCTCCCGCTGTCAAAAACGCCGATACTTGCTACACAGCGGGAGACCAACGAGCAAAAAATGGTCCTGATCATTTTTTTAACGATCAGCGACCTCGCAGCAGGGGCCCGCTCGCTGCTGCTTGTCACACACAGCGATATCGCTGGCGAGGTCGCTGATACATCACAAAACCTGTCTAGTGTTAAGAGTTCTTGTTCACTCATGTAATTGCCTTGGCTAGTGAAGGTCAGACACCTAGACAAATCAATTATGCAAACCTCCCATTTTATTGCTATTGTGTACTGCTAGATGCGATGTAACTTAAGGCCACGTCTCACCAAGCGACATCGCTGCTGAGTCACGGTGTTTGTGACGCAACAACGATCTTGCTAGCGATGTCGCTGTGTGTGACATCCAGCAACGACCTGTATCGTTACGGAGTCGTTGGTAAGGTCTGACTGTGTGACATCTCACCAGCGACCTTCCAGCGACTTACCAGCGATACTTATTAGGTTGTATGTGACTGGGCCTTTACTTACAATGGCAATCCAGCCATCTCAAGGAAATGGGGGATAGATAATGGCTTCCTGGACCTGTTGGCCAGAACCTTAAGATGCATTTGGGTGCCATGGAGTTTGACGTGGGGTTATTGTCTGATAAGTTGTGGAGGGACTATGTGAATTTAGTTCGGCTAGGGCGTGGGATAGGGCACCCTAAAAGAAGGGAATTTTGTTTACTTACCGTAAATTCCTTTTCTTCTAGCTCCTATTGGGAGACCCAGACAATTGGGTGTATAGCTTCTGCCTCCGGAGGCCACACAAAGTATTACACTTTAAAAAGTGTAACCCCTCCCCTCTGCCTATACACCCTCCCGTGCATCACGGGCTCCTCAGTTTTGGTGCAAAAGCAGGAAGGAGGAAACTTATAAATTGGTCTAAGGTAAATTCAATCCGAAGGATGTTCGGAGAACTGAAGACCATGAACCAAAAGAACAATTCAACATGAACAACATGTGTACACAAAAGAACAACCAGCCCGAAGGGAACAGGGGCGGGTGCTGGGTCTCCCAATAGGAGCTAGAAGAAAAGGAATTTACGGTAAGTAAACAAAATTCCCTTCTTCTTTGTCGCTCCATTGGGAGACCCAGACAATTGGGACGTCCAAAAGCAGTCCCTGGGTGGGTAAAAGAATACCTCGATAAAAAGAGCCGAAACGACCCCCTCTTACAGGTGGGCAACCGCCGCCTGAAGGACTCGCCTACCTAGACTGGCGTCTGCCGAAGCATAGGTATGCACCTGATAGTGTTTCGTGAAAGTGTGCAGACTAGACCAGGTAGCTGCCTGACACACCTGCTGAGCCGTAGCCCGGTGCCGCAATGCCCAGGACGCACCCACGGCTCTGGTAGAATGGGCTTTCAGCCCCAAAGGAAGCGGAAGCCCAGAAGAACGGTAGGCTTCAAGAATCGGTTCCTTGATCCACCGAGCCAAGGTTGACTTGGAAGCCTGCGAACCCTTACGCTGGCCAGCAACAAGGACAAAGAGGGCATCTGAACGGCGCAGGGGCGCCGTGCGAGACACGTAGAGCCGGAGTGCTCTCACCAGATCTAATGAGTGCAAATCCTTTTCACATTGGTGAATTGGATGAGGGCAAAATGAAGGTAAGGAGATATCCTGATTGAGATGAAAAGGGGATACCACCTTAGGGAGAAATTCCGGGACCGGACGCAGAACCACCTTATCCTGGTGAAAAACCAGGAAGGGGGCTTTGCATGACAGCGCTGCCAGCTCCGACACTCTACGGAGCGATGTAACTGCCACTAGAAATGCCACCTTCTGCGAAAGACGTGATAAAGAGACATCCCGCAGCGGCTCGAAAGGTGGTTTCTGAAAAGCAGTTAGCACCCTGTTAAGGCCCCAGGGTTCCAGCGGACGCTTGTAAGGTGGGACTATGTGGCAAACTCCCTGCAGGAACGTGCGGACCTGCGGAAGCCTGGCTAGACGCCTTTGAAAAAATACGGATAGCGCCGATACTTGTCCCTTGAGAGAGCCGAGAGACAAACCCTTGTCCATTCCGGATTGAAGGAATGAAAGGAAAGTGGGTAAGGCAAAGGGCCAGGGAGTAAAACCATTATCAGAGCACCAGGATAAGAAGATCCTCCAAGACCTGTGATAGATCTTGGCGGACGTTGGTTTCCTGGCCTGTCTCATAGTGGCAATGACATCTTGAGATAACCCTGAGGACGCTAGGAGCCAGGACTCAATGGCCACACAGTCAGGTTGAGGGCCGCAGAATTCAGATGGAAAAACGGCCCTTGTGACAGCAAGTCTGGGCGGTCTGGGAGCGCCCACGGCTGACCCACCGTGAGATGCCACAGATCCGGGTACCACGACCGCCTCGGCCAATCTGGGGCGACGAGAATGGCGCGACGACAGTCGGACCTGATTTTGCGCAGCACTCTGGGCAGCATCGCCAGAGGAGGAAATACATAGGGCAGTCGAAACTGCGACCAATCCTGAACTAATGCGTCCGCCGCCAGAGCGCTGTGATCTTGAGACCGGGCCATGAATGCCGGGACTTTGTTGTTGTGCCGTGACGCCATGAGATCGACGTCCGGCGTTCCCCAGCGGCGACAGATCTCTCGAAACACGTCTGGGTGAAGAGACCATTCCCCCATGTCCATGCCCTGTCGACTGAGAAAATCTGCTTCCCAGTTTTCTACGCCCGGGATGTGAACTGCGGAGATGGTGGAAGCTGTGGCTTCCACCCACTGCAGAATCCGTCGGACTTCCTGGAAGGCTTGACGACTGCGAGTGCCGCCTTGGTGGTTGATGTATGCGACGGCAGTGGCGTTGTCCGACTGGATCCGGATCTGCCTGCCCTCCAGCCACCGATGAAAGGCCAATAGGGCTAGATACACTGCCCTTATCTCCAGAATATTGATCTGAAGGGATGACTCTATCGGAGTCCAGGTTCCCTGAGCCCTGTGATGGAGAAAAACCGCCCCCCACCCAGACAGGCTCGCGTCCGTGGTGACCACAGCCCAGGTGGGGGGTAGGAAGGATTTTCCCTGCGACAGAGAGTTGGGAAGGAGCCACCACTGAAGTGACATCTTGGTTGCAAGGGAAAGAGAGACGTTCCTGTCGAGGGAAGTCGACCTCCTGTCCCATTTGCGGAGAATGTCCCACTGGAGTGGCCGCAGATGGAATTGCGCGAAGGGCACTGCCTCCATCGCTGCCACCATCTTCCCCAGGAAGTGCATGAGGCGCCTCAAGGGGTGTGACTGACCCCGAAGAAGAGATTGCACCCCTGCCTGCAGCGAAAGCTGTTTGTCCAGCGGTAGCATGACTACTGCTGACTGAGTATGAAACTCCATCCCAAGGTACGTCAGTGATTGGGTCGGTGTCAACTTGGATTTTGGGAAGTTGATGATCCACCCGAACTGCTGGAGAGTCGCCAGAGCGACGGAAAGGCTGTTTTGACACGCCATCTGAGAGGGTGCCCTGACCAGAAGATCGTCTAAGTAGGGAATCACCGAGTGGCCCTGAGAGTGTAGGACCGCCACAACAGATGCCATGACCTTGGTGAACACCCTTGGGGCTGTCGCCAGGCCGAAAGGCAAAGCCACGAACTGAAGGTGTTCGTCCCCGATGGCGAAACGCAAAAAGCGTTGATGTTCGGGTGCGATCGGCACATGGAGATAAGCATCCTTGATGTCGATCGATGCTAGGAAGTCTCCTTGTGACATCGAAGCGATGACTGAGCGGAGAGATTCCATCCGAAACAGTCTGGTGCTCACATGTCTGTTGAGCAGTTTGAGGTCCAGAACGGGACGGAACGAGCAGTCCTTCTTTGGCACCACAAACAAGTTGGAGTAAAAGCCGCGACCATGTCCCTGGGGGGGAACAGGGATCACAACTCCTTCTGTCTTCAGAGCGTTCACCGCCTGAAAAAGTGCATCGGCTCGCTCGGGGGGCGGAGAGGTTCTGAAGAAACGAGTCGGGGGACGAGAGCTGAACTCTATCCTGTAACCGTGAGACAGAATGTCTCTCACCCATCGGTCTTGCACATGTGGCCACCAGGCGTCGCAAAAGCGGGAGAGCCTGCCACCGACCGAGGATGCGGTTCGGGGATGCCGAGAGTCATGAGGAGGCCGCCTTGGAAGCAGTGCCTCCTGCGGCCTTTTGGGGGCGTGACTTGGACCGCCACGCATAGGAGTTCCTCTGGCCTTTCTCTGGCCTGCTGGACGAAGAGGATTGGGGCTTGGCGGAGGGACGAAAGGACCGAAACCTCGATTGTATTTTCCGTTGCTGAGGTCTCTTCGGTTTGGACTGGGGTAAGGAGGAGTCCTTTCCCTTGGATTCCTTAATAATCTCATCCAATCGTTCGCCAAACAAGCGGTCGCCAGAAAACGGCAAACCGGTTAAGAACCTCTTGGAAGCCGAGTCTGCCTTCCATTCGCGCAGCCACATGGCCCTGCGGACTGCCACAGAGTTAGCGGATGCTACCGCTGTACGGCTAGCAGAGTCTAGAACTGCGTTCATGGCGTAGGAAGAAAAAGCTGACGCCTGAGAAGTCAAAGACGCAACCTGCGGAGCAGAATTACGTGTGACCGCAGTAATCTCAGCCAGACAAGCTGAGATAGCTTGGAGTGCCCACACGACTGCAAAAGCCGGGGCAAAAGACGCGCCCGTGGCTTCATAGATGGATTTCACCAGGAGCTCTATCTGCCTGTCAGTGGCATCCTTTAGCGATGAGCCATCTGCAACTGATACCACAGATCTAGCCGCCAATCTAGAGACTGGGGGATCCACCTTGGGACATTGAGCCCAACCCTTAACGTCAGAGGGGAAGGGGTAACGTGTGTCAGTAAGGCGCTTAGTAAAGCGCTTGTCCGGAACCGCTCTGGGCTTCTGGACAGCATCTCTGAAGTTAGAGTGATCTAGAGGTACACTCTGTGTACGTTTAGGGAACCGAAACTGGTGTTTCTCCTGCTGAGAAGTCGTCTCCTCTACAGGTGGCGGCGGTGGAGATATATCTAACACCTGGTTGATGGACGAGATAAGGTCATTTACTATGGCGTCCCCTTCAGGTGTATCAAGATTGAGAGCTGCGACGTCCGCCTCGTCCTCCAGAGAGTCCTCAAGCTGGGAACTCGAGCAGCGTGAAGAAGTCGGGGAAGATTCCCAGCGGGCCCGCTTAGCCGGTCTGGGACTGTGGTCCGGGCCGGAGTCCTCCACATGAGACCTAGGGCCCCCCCTGGGAACGTGCTGCGGCGCGGACAGAGAGGGGCCTGGAGGTGAAGATCCAACAGGGCCCGGGGCCTGTGGAAGGACCGGTCTGGACTGCAAAGCTTCAAGCAGCTTGGCAGACCATTTGTCCATAGACTGAGCCATGGATTGTGAGAGTGACTCAGAGTTTTTCAGCAAAAACTGCAAACTCTGTCCCTGCCACCTGGACAGGGGGAGCAAGGGGTTCTACCTGAGCCGAGGGGCCCACTAGTGACCGAGGCTCCGGCTGAGCAAGCAAAACAGGGTTTGAGCATTGCTCACAGTGAGGGTAGGTGGAACCCGCAGGTAACTTAGCCGCACAAGAGGTACAGGTCGCAAAATAACCCTGTGCCTTGGCACCCTTGCTCCTTGTGGACGACATGCTGTTGTCTCCTAGGAGAGTGATCACTGAGGGTATATGGGAAAGGGTATACAGCCCGACCAAACAGAAATATATAAATATATATATAGTATCTATTCCGGCACCCTAAGGGGACCAGCACCGGGTGACCGGTGTGGCTTACCGACCGCTAAAAAGCGGAGTGTGTGTCCTCCAGATTCCCTGCCTTAGGTCTCCCAGCGTTGCAGAGCTCTTTCCTGGAAATCCTCCACAGGCAGAATGCCAAAAAATGGCTGCCGGAGCTCTCTGGGGAGGAGTGGGGCCGTGGGCGGCGCTAGAAAAGTGCGGGAATCTGGAGTCCCCACAGTGATCAGTGAGGGGGGAGGAAACATACAGGATGCTCCGGTCCTCACAACCGACGTCAGGTCGGCAGTCCCGCCCTTACCCCTGATAGACAGGCCCGGGGGCGGGAGTTTTGCTACTAGGCCGCAATTGAAGCCGGGGACTAAATTTAAGACCGCGGCCGACAAACAGGCGCGGTCGGCGCGGAAGTCCGCCGGCCGTCACAAATAAGCAGCTGCTGCAGCGTCCGGGATGAAGGCGCTCCATGCACATCCCCGATGGGGATACAGAGTACCTTAGTGATGCAGGGCCCGGTCCCTGAGGATAAATCAACTCCTGTCCGACAGATTCCCACAGGGGCTGCGGAGGGAGCATGGTCCCAGTGAATGGATGACCGCTCAGGATCCCACTTCTCCCAGAGCTACTAAGGGATGGTGAAGGAGACGGCATGAGGCTCCGGCCTATGTACCCACAATGGGTACCTCAACCTTAACAGCACCGCCGACTTAGTGGGGTGAGAAGGGAACATGCCGGGGG